>NC_143049.1:2055714-2392500 GCF_057628025.1 Oncorhynchus mykiss
CTAAGCCCAAACCAGATGGGATGTGTGCCTTGAATTCTAAATAAATCACAGACAGTGTCACCAGCAAAGCACCCCCACACCATAGCACCTCCTGCTCTGTGCTTTACGGTGGGAAATACACATGCGGAAATCATCCGTTCACCCACACCGCGTCTCACAAAGACAGCGGTTGGAACCAAAAATCTCCAATTTGGACTCCAGACCAAAGGACAAATTTCCACTGGTCTAATGTTCATTTCTCATGTTTCTTGGCCCAAGCAAGTCTCTTCATCTTATTGGTGTCCTTTAGTAGTGGTTTCTTTGCAGCAATTTGATCATGAAGGCCTGATTCACACAGTCTCTTCTGCACAGTTGATGTTGAGATGTGTCTGTTACTTGAACTCTGTGAAGGATTTATTTGGGATGCAATTTCTGAGGCTGGTAACTCTAAGGAACTTATCCTCTGCAGCAGAGGTAACTCTGGGTCTTCCTTTCCTGTGATGGACCTCATGAGAGCCAGTTTCATCATAGTGCTTGATGGTTTTTGCGACTGCACTTGAAGAAACCTTCAAAGTTCTTGAAATGTTACATATTGACTGAGCTTCATATCTTAAAGTAATGATGGACTGTCGTTTCTCTTTGCTTATTTGAGCTGTTATTGCCATAATATGGACCTGGTATTTTACCAAATAGGGCTTTCTTCTGTATACCCCCCCCCCCCCACCTTGTCACAACACAACTGATTGGCTCAAACGCATTAAGAAGGAAAAAAATTCCACAAATTAACTTTTAAGAAGACTGTTAATTGAAATGCATTCCAGGTGACTACCTCACGAAGCTGGTTGTGAGAATTCCAAGAGTGTGCAAAGCTGTCATCAAGTCAAAGGGTGGCTATTTGAAGAATCTCAAATATAAAATATATTTTGATTTGTTTTAAAAAATGTTGGTTATTACATGATTCCATATGTGTTATTTCAAAGTTTTGATGTCTTCACTATTATTATACAATGTAGAAAATAGTAAAAATAAAGATAACCCTTGAATGAGTAGGTGTTCTAGAACTTTTGACTGGTAGTGTATATTTCTATTAACCAGTAAAGAAATATATTCTCTAGTTGTATTGCATGTTTTATGATGGCAGTTTGCTTGAATAGCTTCATCACAAGCTGTTTTTCAGTGTGTTGAATACAGAACATATCAATTAGCATACTATGATATGTGATGTTGATGATGTTCATCAAACATTCATATTTAAATTACCACAATGAATGAATGAATGTAATGGCTCTGGGCTACACCCGTAGCCCAGAGCCATAATATTTAGAGAGTTGGGACAGCTTTGAGGTTTTTGTGTTATGGTGCATTTACATTAAATATGGCGGCTATGTTAGCAGTCCATTATTAACACAACATTGGGAATATTAAGCAACGGAATGTCTTTTATTCGATCAATATTCTAAATTCTCAAAGTTGTCCGAACTCTAAATATATGCCACTGTTGTAGCCTTATTGGGTGAACAAACATTTCAACTTAAGTAGAAGTAATATTCTCAATGTACCTTTGGCTGATGTGTAATGCAGACCTACCGTGTAGCTGTGAGTCTCTTGTGGTTCCCATATGAGCGTTGGGAATAAAAGGCAGTGTAGTTGATGTTGATATCAATCATCTTACAGTGTTAAGTGACCTGTCTGTCCATAGGTTGGACAATGATATGCATATAAGTACCAGAAAGGAAATATAAGTACATAGGGTGTTTTTTATTCACACAGCAGGTGTGTCAAAATAGCGGGAAGATCTATAGACAGTAGACACATATTGCTGTCACAGGTGTGTATCACAGGTCCTATTGTCGAAGGATAGAAAAACATTAATCATCAATTGTATGTTGTCCGAGGGGTTGGAAGCCAGGGATTAGTTGCAGTGAAGTGAGTGAGTGCCTCTGGAGCGGATTTCTTGATTAAGTGCATCGTGGGTACTGATGCCAGAAACCCTCTTTGTTGGCAGCTCACTTCCCACCACATTTAAATGGCTGACTCAGGATTCAAATGTTAATGTGTTTTCAATCTAAACTTAAAAATAGGGAAATACATAAGCTGCTCAATTGGCAATAGTCTGTTGAAAGTACTAAATGGTAGGTTACACAGAATGCTTATGTTAGAGCAGTGGTTACCGACTGAAGTTTGCTCTGGCCGGGGTACCCATGAAGTACCCCCTCTCCTCATGTGCATGTTACCAGTTATCCTATGGTCTCATAAGTCTTCCCCTGTGAATAGCCCAAGTACCCCCGGGGGTCCTAGTAGCCTACTACTGGTTGTGAACCACTGTTAGAGAGAGGAAGAATCCATAGACTCTAACCACTTCTGGGAAAATTGGAAAACACTAAACAAACAACAAACAGAATAATTATCTATCCAGAATGGAAATGTATGGGTGAACCACTTCTCCAATCTGTTTGGCTCTATAACAAAGAACAAAAAGCAAACACATATACATGATCAAATACAAATCTTAGAATCAACTATTAAAGACTACCAGAACCCACTGGATTCTTCAATTACCTTGAATGAGCTACAGGACAAAATAAAAACCCTCCAACCCAAAAGGCCTGTGGTATTGATGGTATCCTCAATGAAATGATCAAATTAACAGACAACAAATTCCAATTGGATATACTTAAACTCTTTAACATCATCCTTAGGTCTGGCATCTTCCTCAATATTTGGAACCAAGGACTGATCACCCCAATCCACAAAAGTGGAGACAAATTTGACCCCAATAACTACCGTGGGATATACGTCCACAGCAACCTTGGGAAAATCCTCTGCATTATCATTAACAGCAGACTTGTACATTTCCTCTCTGAAAACAATGTACTGAGCAAATGTCAATATGTCTTTTTACCAAATTATCGTACGACAGAGCCCATATTCACCCTGCACACCCTAATTGACAAACAAACAAATTTAAAAAAAGGCAAAGTCTTCTCATGTGTTGTTGATTTCAAAAAAGCCGTCGACTCAATTTGGCATGAGGGTCTGCCATACAAATTGATGGAAAGTGGTGTTGGGGGAAGAACATAGGACATTATAAAAATCCATGTACACAAACAACAAGTGTGCGGTTAAAATAGGCAAAAAACACACACATTTCTTCCCACAGGGCCGTGGGATGAGACAGGGATGCAGCTTAAGCCCCACCGTCTTCAACATATATATCAACGAATTGGCAAGGGCACTAGAACAGTCTGCAGCACCCGGCCTCACCCTACTAGAATCTGAGGTCAAATATCCACTGTTTGCTGATGATCTGGTGCTTCTGTCACCAACCAAGGAGGGCCTACAGCAGCACCTAGATCTTCTGCACAGATTCTGCCAGACCTGGGCCACACAGTAAATCTCAGTAAGACCAAAATAATGGTGTCCAAAAAAGGTCCAGTCGCCAGGACCACAAATACAAATTCCATCTAGACACCGTTGCCCTAGAGCACTCAAAAAACTATTATCAAAATCCAGAAAATAGCCGTTAAATTCTACAACCACCTAAAAGGAAGCGATTCCCAAACCTTCCATAACAAAGCCTTCACCTACAGAGAGATGAACCTGGAGAAGAGTCCCCTAAGCAAGCTGGTCCTGGGGCTCTGTTCACACACCCCACAGAGCCCCAGGACAGCAACAGAATTAGACCCAAACAAATCATGAGAAAACAAAAAGATAATTACTTGACACATTGGAAAGAATTTACAAAAAAAAACAGAGCAACAGAGTTCCAGTAAACATGTGTATAAGGTTACATAATACATAAAGTTATAATGAATGCCAGCCCCCCTGACCTGTTTGTGTTTGTTTCCTGTCCAGGTTAAGATGACATCTCTAACTGTATTGACCCGTATTGACCTGTATTGATCTGTTTGGGAGGAGATGGGACTCTACTCTACGCCTTCTTTCTCTTCAAGCTACCCACTAACACAGATACAGTATATCAGGGTAGCCAACACACCTCCAAGGGAGCTACTGTCTATGCAGGTCCAACACACCGGCTTAATCTGTCCAGGGTCTTGTACTTGAGTGGCTCAGGGCAGGCTGGGTGTGTGTGTGTATGGTGATGTAAATATCTGAGGCAGTGTGTTTGGGTTAGTCATTGTTGTACTTGGAACATAACGTGGTGTTGAGCTGAGTTGTCCTTGGCCAGACTTGGATGCGTCCAAAATGGAAGCACCCTATTCCCTACATAGTTCACTACTTTTGACCAGAGCCCATAGGGTGCCATTTGGGACACAGTCTTGGAATGAGACATGCTGTTAGGTAATGTTCTTGAAATGAGGCCAGATTTTTTTCTTCTTCATATTTCCAGTATGTTATACAATGTTCTCTCTCTCTCTCTCTCTCTCTCTCTCTCTCTCTCTGCAATGTTTCTCCACTTATGGCGTTCCATTTAGGTTCTCTGACTGCGTTCAAGTTTGAATCATACAAAACAGAGGTGGCTAAAGTATTTAATGGTTGAGGATTCTTTTCAAAGAAAATGTTATAGTGCTGTGCATCAGTGATCTGTCTGTCGGTCTGTCTGTCTGTACCAGGTAATGCAGCCATCACGCTGCATAGTCGTCTGAAGGTAAAGATGGTGAAGTACATGCTCCATAGGACAAGCCAGCCAGGCCAGCATCAATACCAGGGCCTATGGACGCCAGGGACCTGGGGGCCAGGAGTATGGGGGCCTGGGCCAACCTGGGGTCCACATCGGGGGCCAGCCGGACACAGAGCACAACGCCACAGTTACACCAACAACAAGTTACTCTGCAAATGCAGGTGAGGATAATACCACAAAGGACTTAATCCCTAACCCCTAGCTCCTAACCTTTACTCACTAGGCACTAACCCCTAGCTCCTACTCCTAGCCTCTTCCCTGTAGCCTCTGACCCCTAACCCCTAGTCCTTACACCTAGCCCCTAGTTCCTAAACCCTATCCCCTAATCCTAGTCCCTTCTCCTAGCCCCTTACCTCTAGGCACAATTGTGGATCTGAGAGGATTGGATAGCTGTATAAGCAATAGGACTGGGCTAGACTGGGCAGATAAAGCCTGTAGTTCTTCCTGATATTTACACGGGGTTGTGTACGAGTTAGTAAACCTACTCCTCTGACCTGGCTAAATCAGAGGGAGAATGGAGCAGAGCCGTTATGGTGAATGTGGTGAACATTTACATTTCATTGCCATTTTCTCAAACTCCTTTTGAGTTTTTGTTCCTTTCCCGTAACAGGTAAAATAAGAACTACACTTCTACATAAGACAGCTCAGCAGTACAAGTTATCCAACATATCAGATCAAGATTAAACAGAGTACTAAATTAATATAGACAATCTCCTCCAGACCTATAAAATATATCCTGGTATTAAATAGATTCAGGTTAGTGTCCAGAGCCAAACAGACTCATAGGCTTTCAGACAACAGCTGTGAAACATTCAGGTGAACTTTATCAGTGGAGAAATCTCAGAAAGCTTCTTTAGTCTAACTGGATTCATCCTTCAGACATGGTATAAATAATATTCCCTTAATAGTGCACTACTTTTGATTATGGCCCATAGGGCTCTGGTGAAAAGGAGTTCACTATAGTGGACAGAGTGCCATTTGGGATGCATCCTGAAAGCCTTGTGACGTTCTTCCCAGGCATTCCCTCTTCCCCTTCTCTCCCTCCTCTCCTTCTCCAACCGTTCTGTCTGGGAGCGTCACCAGTCTCCATGGCAGCAGTCAAAATAAAGTGGATGTAAGCGGCCCTGTTGAGACAGTTGCTGTGGTTACGACAGCGTCACACAGACTGATTCAGACTGGGGACCCTAATGTGCTCTGACGCTTGTAGTCGGACACACACACACTAGTCTGTTGAACAACATGCCTCAGTCTGTCATACAGAGGAGAGACATTATACTGTGTTTTTCCCCCTGCAAAACCATTTCCTTTCCTGCTACTCGTGAGTGATTTTTCTCACACTGATGTAATGCTGATTTACTAGTTATTTAGAGGGAGCTGAAGTTGAGCTTTTGCTTTAACGTTATTCTCCAGATGCATTTTATCCTCTTCAGAAAGGTGGGGATATCTAGTAAGTCCTAGATCAACCATCATGAGCTTTATGATCTTTTCAAGGGGCAATCTGCAGTTCAAACAATAGCAAAGCATAGGCCACACCACTGTTTTGGTAAAGTAATGAGGGTTGGGGCTGGAGGAATGTAACCACTTTCAAATTCATGGACAGGGCTATGGATGTAAAGACTGACCATCCATGACATCAACATAGTTTTAACCATGTTTTGAGACTATACAGAATAGAATAAGTAAGCCAAATAGAATAAGTAGCCAGCCAGACTCCCCCTAGGTTAATCATTTTTGCTGAATAAGCTCTATTTTGGTGGCCCTTGATTCCATCCAAAATACTCAGTGAAATTATTGAATACTTTATTGAGTTTACCTCCCAGATTGGAAAAAGGTTACATTTAAAATCAAACAAATTGTGTGAAGGCCACTTTTTCCAATTACAAAATGGGTCTCTAAAACAGAACAGATGCTCAATTAAGTTCTGGGTCCACACTTGTTAAGAGAACAGAGAGAACAACATCAGTTAAATTACTGAATTTCAACAAGTGTTTGCAACTCTCTTTTGTGAATAAAAAAAATACTTGTTTAGCAACTGACCCACAGATTTCTTCTTAAAGGTCTAATTCAGCCATTTTTATATCAGTATCAAATCATTTCTCAGTAAAAATTAAGTACCTTACTGTAATAGATATAGAAAAATGGGCAAAAACCAGAAAACTAGCTGTTATTGGCAGAGATGTCTGGAACTGTCTTTGTTATTGGTCTGTTAACCAATTTGCCGCATGGGGATGTCACCATGGAAAGACAAAACTCCCGCCCATGCAAGCTTTCTGATTAAAAGGTCATGTGTAGATTATATTTTCTACCAGCAACTATAAGAAAATAACTGATCAACATTTTTCACAATTTTACAGTGTTAGTTTCATCAGCTGTTGTACAATATGATATAAAACACAGACAAACTTAATTTTGACTGCACTGGGCCTTTAAATAATCCATTTAGAATCTGCTGACTTCCACAGGCTTTGTGCTTCCTTTTAATAGACATTTGATCAGTTATTTGCAATACAGGGATAATTGAAGAATGCAGCAGGTGTTAAACGTGGGCCATGCTACACAGAGAGCAGCAGTTGACTACACCATTGTCAACACTTTAAATTAAATTAGTAGACAGAGAGCAATATCTTGGAAAATACCATAAGCATCATTAGCTTTTATAACAATTCAATCTATTTTCTTTTATCATATTTTGGACCACAGTGAGGCTCTCTCTCCACTAGCCTACCTGTTTTTCCTGCAGTGAGGAAGATTCACCATCTTCATACATTTTTTTGCTAGTAATTTATCTGCTGATAATCGCCAAAAAGCCAAATGAACAGCTCTCTTACCGATTCGGTAGGCTACTGACGAGTCACTCACTTCTGTTGGACTTCATATGAAAAAAACAAAGGAGATCTTTAGTTTACTTGTCCCGGTGTGATATAATAGACGTAACTACATTGTGTGATTTATGAATGGCAAGGATACAGTGCCTTTAGAAAAGCATTATTTTTTTGCTCTTTTAAATTTTTTAAAAAAATATTTAAAAGATTACAAGCATACCCATAACATGATGCAACCACCACTGTCCTTGAAAATATGTAGAGTGATACTCTGTAATGTGTTTGTTCGGATTTGCCCCAAACGTAACACTTTATATCATATTACTTTAGAGCCATGTTGCAAACAGGATGCATGTTTTGGAATAGTTGTACGCTGTACAGGCTTCCTTCTATTCACTCTGTCAATTAGTTTAGTATTGTGGAGTAACTACAATGCTATTGATCCATCCTCAGTTCTCCTATCACACCCATTAAACTCTAAATGTTTTAAAGTTACTGTACCGTTGGCCTTCTGGTGAAATCTCTGAATGGTTTCCTTCCTTTCCGGGCAACTGAATTAGGAAGGACGCTTTTATCTTTGTAGTGACTGGGTGTATTTACAGTGCATTCAGAAAGTATTCAGACCACTTCACTTTTTCCTCATTTTGTTACGTTACAGCTTTATTCTAAACTTGATTAAAACCCCCCCCCCCCCCCCCCCCATCAATCTACACACAATACCCCATAATGACAAAGCTCAAACATGTTTAGAAATATTTGCAAATGTATTAAAAATAAAAAACAGATAACTAAATTTACTTAAGTATTCAGACCCTTTACTCAGTACTTTGTTGAAGCACCTTTGGCAGCGATTTACAGCCTCGAGTCTTCTTGGGTATGACGCTACAAGCTCGGCACACCTGTATTTGGGGAGTTTCTACCATTCTTCTCTGCAAATCCTCTCAAGCTCTGTCAGGTTGGATGGGGAGCGTAGCTGCACAGCTATTTTCAGGTCTCTCCAGAGATGTTCAATTGGGTTCAAGTCCGGGCTCTGGCTGGGCCACTCAAGGACATTGAGACTTGTCCCGAAGCCACTCCTGAGTTGTTTTGGCTGTGTGCTTAGGGTCGTTGTCCTGTTGGAAGGTGAACCTTCGCCCCAGTCTGAGGATCAGAGCGCTCTGGAGCAGGTTTTCATCAAGGATCTCACTGTACTTTCCTCTGTTCATCTTTCCCTTGATCCTGACTAGTCTCCCAGTCCCTGCCACTGAAAAATATCCCCACAGCATGCTGCTGCCACCCCCATGCTTCACCATAGGGATGGTGCCAGGTTTCCTCCAGACATTACGCTTGGCCAAAGAGTTCAATCTTGGTTTCATCAGACCAGAGAATCTTGTTTCTCATGGTCTGAGAGTCCTTTAGGTGCCTTTTGGCAAACTCCAAGCAGGCTGTCATGTGCCTTTTACTGAGGAGTGGCTCCCGTCTGGCCACTACCATAATGGCCTGATTGGTGGAGTGCTGCAGAGATGGTTGTACTCCTGGAAGGTTCTCCCAACTGTGGAGCTCTGTCAGAGTGACCATTGGGTTCTTGGTCACCTTTCTGACCAAGGCCCCTCTCCCGCCGATTATTCAGTTTGGCCAGGCAGCCAGCTCTAGGAAGAGTCTTGGTGGTTCCAAACTTCTTCTATTTAAGAATGATGTAGGCCACTGTGTTCTTGGGGATCTTCAATGCTGCAAAAGAAATGTGGTACCCTTCCCCAGATCTGTGCCTCAACATAATCCTGTCTCGGAGCTCTACGGACAATTCCTTCTACCTCATGGCTTGTTTTTTGCTCTGACATGCACTGTCAACTGTGGGACCTTATATAGACAGGTGTGTGCCTTTCCCAATCATGTCCAATCAATTGAATTTACCACAGGTGGACTCCAATCAAGTTGTAGAAACATCTCAAGGATGATAAATGGAAACAAGATGCACGTGAGTTCAATTTTGAGTCTCATAGCAAAGGGTCTGAATACTTATGTAAATAAGGAATTTCTGTTATTTATTTTTAATACATTAGATTACATTGTTAAAAACCTGTTTTTTGCTTTGTAATTATGGGGTATTGTGTGTAGATTGATGTGGAAAAAGACAATGGGCCTGAATACGGGCTCGTCTGGCCGACAATGTTTCTGACTCCTCAGATACAGAGAACTGAACACACACACACACACACACACACACACACACACACACACACACACACACACACACACACACACACACACACACTG
Organism: Oncorhynchus mykiss; assembly: GCF_057628025.1. Classification (NCBI taxonomy): domain Eukaryota; kingdom Metazoa; phylum Chordata; class Actinopteri; order Salmoniformes; family Salmonidae; genus Oncorhynchus; species Oncorhynchus mykiss. Next base: position 2,065,411 of record NC_143049.1, read on the forward strand.
ACATACACATAGATGTACACAGGAACTGAAAACACGCAAGCACAGACACTGTCTTGGCTGGGAAGTGCTATAGCAGAACAGTCGCATGCTGAACAGGTTATGATGCTAAGTGACTGGTTTTCATGGGGCCCATGGATGATTCACTTCACATGCAGCATGTATTAGTGTAGTTATAATCATCACTCTTTTGTAGTATCCAGTTACATTCCAAATATTTTAATTAAACTGACCTGTACAGACCGCACAAGTTGAGGGAGATGCCATAGAAATAAAATGAGATAGAACCCATTCTAGTTCTGTGGATGATACTGTACATGTTTCTCACTCAAGGTTGAAAACCAATGGCCACTAGATGGCCATGCTGCAAAGAGAAATACACGGAGTGTACAGAACATTATGAACACCTGCACTTTCCATCACATTGACTGACCAGGTGAATCCAGGTGAAAGCATTGTCACTTGTTAAATCCACTTCAATCAGTGTAGATGAAGGAGAGGAGACAGGTTAAAGAAGGATTTTTAAGCCTTGAGACATGGTTTGCCATTCAAAGGGTGAATGAACAAGACAAAATATTTAAGTTAATTTGGGGTATGGTAGTAGGTGCCAAGCTGTAACGCTCAATTAGTGAATGGGTGTGGAGTCAGGCGCAGAGAGCAAAGGATGCGGGAAAAAACACGCTTTAATGTCCAAAATGAAAAAGAACAAAATAGTTATACCCTACACAGGCGTAACTATTACTACAATAAGTACCCTTAGGTAAAAATACCAGGACAGCGAGAAAACCAAACAAAACACTAACACCTCTCACAAAATACAGAAGAACAAGCCCGCATAAACAGATGCGGGTTAAACTTAAAACTTAAATAACACAACCCTAACAACCAAACAATGAACAGGTGAAAACAATTAGACAAAACCAAACGAACACGGAACAAAGGATCGGTGGCAGCTAGTAGACCAGCAACGACGAACGCCGAGCGCCACCCGAACAAGAAGGGGAGCCACCTTCGGTAATTTTCGTGACACAAGCGCACCGGTTTGTGTCAAGAACTGCAACGCTGCTGGGTTTTTCACGCTCAACTGTTTCCTGTGTGTATCAAGAATGATCCACCACCCAAAGGACATCCAGCCTTCTTGACACAACTGTGAGAAGCATTGGGAGTCAACATGGGCCAGCATCCCTGTGGAACGCTTTCACCACCTTGTAGAGTCCATGCCCCGACAAATTGTATTTATTTTCTGATGGAAAAAGGGGGAGGGGGGTGCAAACCAATATTAAGAAGGTGATCTTAATTTTTTGTGCACTCAGTGTAGATATTCTTCTATACATTAAATTGCAGCCTGGCATAGTATTTATCTAACTTCCTGATGTTAAAGATATTCTACGGTACTTTTGTATACTTTTTAGCCAGTAGTTCTGAAAGTAGTGCCTACGAGCCAAAAATGGGTACTACGCCACAAATGTGCAGATACTGTATGTGCGCCATGTCATTGCTCTCTCTCACTCTACTGTGTGTGCATCTTGCTAGCTATCACTCAAATGGCGAGGGGCTGAAGTTCATTGGCTGAAACTCTAATATCTAGGGGATGGCCCACATGGGGGTAAATGTAAGGAAAATGGCATGCACAACTTCCAGAAAACTGTTGCATTCAAAGTAGGGATTTCCTGGCTAGTTAAGGTAAGACAGTAACTCTGCTCATACAGTTGAAGTCAGAAGTTTACATACACGTAGGTTGGAGTCATTAAAACTTGTTTATCAACCACTCCACAAATGTCTTGTTAATAAACTATAGTTTTGGAAAGTCGGTTAGGACATCTACTTTGTGCATGTGTAGCTGATGCGAAATGGCTAGCTATTTAGCGGTGGTGCGCGCTGGTAGCCTTTCAATCGGTGACGTCACTTGCTCTGAGACCTTGAAGTAGTAGTTCCCCTTGCTCTGCGAGGGCAGCGGCATTTGTGGAGCAATGGGTAACGATGCTTCGAGGGTGACTGTTGATGTGTGCAGAGCGTCCCTGGTTTGCGCCCGGGGCGAGGGGACGGATGTAAAGTCTATACTGTTACACATGACACAGGTAATTATTCCAACAATTGTTTACAGACAGATTATTTCACTTATAATTCACTGTATCACAATTCCAGTGGGTCAGAAGTTTACATACACTAAGTTGACTGAGCCTTTAACAGCTTGGAAAATTCCCGAAAATTATGTAATGGCTTAAGAAGCTTCTGATAAGCTAATTGATAACATTTGAGTCAATTGGAAGTCTACCTGTGGATGTATTTCAAGACCAACCTTCAAACTCAGTGCCTCTTTGCTTGACATCATGGGAAAATCTTAAGAAATCAGCCAAGACCTCAGGAAAAGAATCTGAGAGAAAAAGAGTCTGGTTCATCCTTGGGAGCAATTTCCAAATGCCTGAAGGTACCATGTTCAGCTGCACAAACAATAGTACACAAGTATAAACACCATGGGACCACGCAGCCGTCATACCGCTCAGATAGGAGAAGCATTCTGTCTCCTAGAGATGAACGTACTTTGGTGTGAAAAGTGCAAATAAATCCCAGAACAACAGGACCTTGTGGACCTTGTGAAGATGCTGGAGGAAACAGGTACAAAAGTATCTATATCCACAGTAAAACAAGTCCTATATACACATAACCTGAAAGGCTGCTCAGCAAGGAAGAGGCCACTGCTCCAAAACCGGCATTAAAAAAGCCAGACTACAGCGTGCAACTGCACATGGGGACAAAGATAGTACTTTTTGGAGAAATGTCCTCTGGTCTGATGAAACAAAAATAGAACTGTTTGGCCATAATGACCATCGTTATGTTTGGAGGAAAAAGGGGGAGGCTTACAAGCCGAAGAACACCATCCCAACCGTGAAGCACGGGGGTGGCAGCATCATGTTGTGGGGGTGCTTTGCTGCAGGAGGGACTGGTGCACTTCACAAAATAGATGGCGTCTTGAGGGAGGAAAATGATGTGGATATATTGAAGCAACATCTCAAGACATCAGTCAGGAAGTTAAAGCTTGGTCGAAAATGGGTCTTCCACATGGACAATGACCCCAAGCATACTTCCAAAGTTGTGGCAAAATGGCTTAAGGACAACAAAGGCAAGGTGTTGGAGTGGCCATCACAAGCCCTGACCTCAATCCCATAGAACATTTGTGGGCAGAACTGAAACAGTGTGTGTGTGCTAGAAGGTCTACCAAACTTATTGTGGGAAGCTTGTGGAAGGCTTCCCAAAACGCTTGACCCAAGTTAAACCATTTAAAGACAATGCTACCAAATACTAAGAGTGTATGCAAACTTCTGACCCATTGGGATTGTGATGAAAGAAATAAAAGTTTAAATAAATCAATCGCTCTACTATTATTCTGACATTTCACATTCTTAAAATAAAGTGGTGATCCTAACTGACCTAAAACAGTGATTTTTTGCTAGGATTAAATGTCAGGAATTGTGAAAAACTGAGTTTAAATGTATTTGGCTAAGGTGTATATAAACTTCCGACTTCAACTGTATATTATGCAACTACACATTGACACATCCAGCCCAAATCGGGATGTTTCAAAAATACTTACTTGTCGCCAAAGTTCCCGGAGCATGTCTTTAAGTCTCTGTACATGACAGATAGTGCCAATAGTCTCTCTCTCCTCTAGTTCACTTCTCCCCACACAGAAAAGTGTTTATATATTAAGTTAATCTAAATTATTATACCCACTTGTGTGATAGTCTTGTAATATTTATATTATTCTGGTTATGGGGTTTAAAAATGATTTCAGTGATACAAAGTTTGCTTTAGTAATCTCATGATGGATCAGTCATAGACATCTCTCCTCTCACTCAGTGTTCAATATTTTGGTCAACTGTAGATCAGCTGTTTAATTATTATTAAATTATTCTTATTTATTCTGTATATAGATAATATATTTCAATCACCACATTAATTATATTAATCTATTATTGCACATATATGTCCTCTAGTTTATACTTTGTATGTTTAGTGGTATTCTATATCTTACATGAAGAGGTCAATTTACTGAATATTTAAAATAGGTAGGATACGATGGTGGCGAGAATTATGATATTTTCGTGGTCACAACAAGCCTTTCACCATAATGTTGGAGAGATTTTTCCTTTTGAAACACATATTTGTCTCATTTAGGGTTGATTCCGTGCTGAAGTAAAGCTTTCTATCACAGTTACTTTGTCTCAATCTGTTCTATTTGCTGACAATGTGAAACGATAGGTCAGGTTTATACAGGGGTGTAAATCCCTAGGAACCAAGCTTAAGCAAATGAAGCAAAAGGGGACAGACCTAGCTGAATTTGTCCAATAAGAAATGCTTGTCTTTGTTTTTCTGTTGCAAAGCATTTAGCTTTGGTGTGCCCTAATGAATACACCCTCAGGTTTGCTTGTAAAGTAAGTACAATTACACCACTTGTCATATCCACTAGGGGGATGTCTTTCACCACTTGTCATATTCACTAGGGGGCTGTCTTTCACCACTTGGAATCATCATTCAGCTGGTTCATACACACACACACATATATATATATATACACACACACTACCTGTCAAAAGTTTTAGAACACCTACTCATTCAAGGGTATTTCTTTATTTTTACTATTTTCTACATTGTAGAATAATAGTGAAAACATCAAAACAATGAAATAACACATATGGAATCAGGTAGTAACCAAAAAAGTGTTAAACTATTTTATATTTTGGATTCTTCAAAGTAGCCATCATTTGCCTTGATGACAGATTTTCACATTCATGGCATTCTCTCAACCAGCTTCATGAGGTAGTCACCTGGAATGCATTTCAATTAACAGGTGTGCCTTCTTAAAAGTTAATTTGTGGAATTTCTTTCCTTCTTAATGCGTTTGAGCCAATCAGTTGTGTTGTGACCAGGTGGGGGGGATACAGAAGATAACCCTATTTGGTAAAAGACCAGTCAATATTATGGCAAGAACAGTTCAAATAAGCAAAGAGAAACAACAGTCCATCATTACTTTAAGACATGAAGGTCAGTCAATCTGAAAAATGTCAAGAACTTTGAAAGTTTCTTCAAGTGCAGTCGCAAAAAACATCAAGCACTCTCATGAGGTCCGCCACGGGAATGGAAGACCCAGACCCAGACCTCTGATGCAGAGGATAAGTTCATTAGAGTTCCCAGCCACAGAAATTGCATCCCAAATAAATGCTTCACGAAGATCAAGTAACAAACACATCTCAACATCAACTGTTGAAAGGAGACTGTGTGAATCAGGTCTTCATGGTCGAATTGCTGCAAAGAAACCTTGACTAAAGGACACCAATAAGAAGAAGAGACTTGCTTGGACCAAGAAACATGAGCAATGGACATTAGACTGGTGGAAATTTGTCCTTTGGTCTGGAGTCTAAATTGGAGATTTTTGGATCCAACCGCCGTGTCTTTGTGAGACGCGGTGTGGGTGAACGGATGATCGCCGCATGTGTATTTCCCACCGTAAAGCATGGAGGAGGTGTTATGGTGTGGGGGTGTTTTGCTGGTAAAACTGTCTGTGATCACACTTAACCAGCATGGCTACCACAGCTTTCATCAGCGATATGCCATTTGGTTTGCGCTTAGTGGGACTATCATTTGTTTTTCAACAGGACAATGACCTAAAACACACCTCCAGGCTGTGTAAGGGCTATTTTACCAAGAAGGAGAGTGATGGAGTGCTGCATCAGATTACCTGGCCTCCACAATCACCCGACCTTAACCCAACTGAGATGGTTTGGGATGAGTCCGAGCGCAGAGTGAAGGAAAAGCAGCCAACAAGCACTCAGCATATGTAGGAACTCCTTCAAGACTGTTAGAAAGGCATTCCAGGTGACTACCTCATGAAGTTCGTTGAGAGAATGCCAAGAGTGTGCTAAGCTGTCGTCAAGGCAAAACTGTATATATACACTACCAGCAAAACACCAGTCTCAATGTCAACAGTGAAGAGGTGACTCCGGGATGCTGGCCTTCTAGGCGGAGTTCCTCTGTCCAGTGTCTGTGTTCTTTTGCCCATCTTAATCTTTTATTTTTATTGGCCAGTCTGAGATATGGCTTTTTCTTTGCAACTCTGCTTAGAAGGCCTGCAACCCGGAGTCGCCTCTTCACTGTTGACGTTGAGACTGGTGTTTTGGGGGTACTATTTAATGAAGCTGCCAGTTGAGGACTTGTGAGGCGTCTGTTTCTCAAACTAGACACTCTAATGTACTTGTCCTCTTGTTCAGTTGTGCACTGGGGCCTCCCACTCCTCTTTCTATTTTGGTTAGAGCCTGTTTGCGCTGTTCTGTGAAGGGAGTAGTACACAGCGCTGTACAAGATCTTCAGATTCTTGGCAATTTCTCATATGGAATAGCCTTCTTTTCTCAGAACAAGAATAGACTGACGAGTTTCAGAAGAAAGTTATTTGTTTCTGGCCATTTTGAGCCTGTAATCGAACCCACAAGTGCTGATGTTCCAGATACTCAAACAGTCTAAAGAAGAAGAAGAAGAAGTTTTCAGCTGTGCTAACATAATTGCAAAAGGGTTTTCTAATGATCAATTAGCCTTTTAAAATTAGAAACTTGGATTAGCTAACACAACGTGCCATTGAGGTTATTTTAATAGCCCAAAAATATGCTTTACTTTCAAAAACAAGGACATTTCTAAGTGACCCCAAACTTTTGAACAGTAGTGAATGCATTTCCAGCTGCAGACCAATAATTATACGTCTGCTCTTAATCTGTAGTGATCGATAGTCTCAGAGTTGAACCATTTCCAGCTGTGTAGCTGTCTGGTCTCCGTGGCCTATAGAGTTGTAGTTCTGAACCATTTCAACATGTAGCGTCAGCTCCATATTTTCTGGTCTAATGGTCTATGGAATTGTAGCCATTCTAACGTGGGGACTCCGTCCCGGCGTTCTCTGACCTAATGTAGATTTTGTAGGAAGTGGGTTTTATACTCTGTGGAAGAAGGGGCGGTTCTATGATGCCTCGTTTAGAAGGTTAACATCACATTACATCTTTACACAAATAGTTTAATGTTTAAATCACATACATTTCACAATATTTTGATGTAAACCTGACAGCTGGGAAATGCACACTTTAAGAGATAGAGTTATGTGTGTTTCCTGTTCTTCATGAGATCACCAAATGAAACACACTCATCATAACTGTCCCTTAAGTGTCCACGGACCATTCCCAGATTCTCAAAAGTAGAAATATTGTTTAATTATTCAAACGTTTGATGTCCATGTGTCTCTCTGTGTTCCACAGTTTACATTCTAATCTTGAACACTAAAGAGCATAGGGGCAGCGTATTTTATGACCAACTATAAAACAGCCAACTTCCCGCTCTCCTCCTCTACGAGAGAGAGCACATTGTAGAGCAGACCCACTGTAACCTGATCCTTCAGATCGTCACAGGAGAGTTATGACACTGGGGTATTGTTTGTAGAAAGATGAGGGGAAAAAACAATTTAATCCATTTTACAAGAAGGCTGTAACGTAACAAAATGTTGAAAAAGCCAAGGGATCTGAATACTTTCCAGATGCACTGTAGGCACCTGGCCCCCCTACAGTGTGCAGGACCCCATTGGTTCGTACAACTTGTGACACTCATTTTCCGTCCAAAAGCTTGAATAAAAAGCCAATACAAAGAAACAAAATGTGATATGTTAATTACTTACAGGCTTTAGGAAATGGTACAGAGATAGATGGGTAGGGGAGAGGGAAAGGAGGTGGATCCATGTTCCCCGCTTCAATTCAAGCAGGATTCAGTCACCCACTTGGCTTCAGTCATCCACAAGTTTGAAGAGTGAGATAAATCCAACTATGACCTCCTTGTCAGGCCTCTCACCCTGGGCAGACAGGGATCCTGGGATGGACAGCTCACACAGGTTCCTCACATACAGTGCTGGATCAAGGGTGACCTCATTGAAAATGAGATCCAGGAGCCTGTCTACGTAGCCCATAATGTATTTGAAAAGGGAAATGTTTATTAAACGGTGTCGTGACGTGACTATCATTAATATGATGACTTCTATTTATAGAATAATTAAATTAATCATGTAACAATTAACTAATTAATTATTGTTTACCATGTTACTATCTGCCGACTTAAACTCTAAAGATGATCTAAATAATCTCAGCAAAAAAGAAACATCCTCTCACTGTCAACTGTGTTTATTTTCAGCAAACTTAACATGTGTAAATATTTGTATGAACATAACAAGATTCAACAACTGAGAAATAAACTGAACAAGTTCCACAGACATGTGACTAACAGAAATTGAATAATGTGTCCCTGAACAAATGGGGGGTCAAAATCAAAAGTAACAGTCAGTATCTGGTGTGGCCACCAGCTGCATTAAATACTGCAGTGCATCTCCTCCTCATGGACTGCACCAGATTTGCCAGTTTTTGCTGTGAGATGTTACCCCACTCTTCCACCAAGGCATCTGCAAGTTCCCAGACATTTCTGGGGGGAATTGCGCTAGCCCTCACCCTCCGATCCAACAGATCCCAGACGTGCTCAATGGGATTGAGATCCGGGGTCTTCGCTGGCCATGGCAGAACACTGACATTCCTGTCTTGCAGGAAATCACGCACAGAACAAGCAGTATGGCTGGTGGCATTGTCATCCTAGAGGGTGATGTCAGGATGAGCCTGCAGGAAGGGCACCACATGAGAGAGGAGGATTTCTTCCCTGTAACGCACAGGGTTGAGATTGCCTGCAATGACACCAAGCTCAGTCCGATGATGCTATGACACACCGCCCCAGACCATGACAGACCCTCCACCTCCAAATCGATCCCGCTCCAGAGTACAGGCCTCGGTGTAACGCTCATTCCTTCGACAATAAACGCGAATTCGACCATCCCCCCCAGTGAGACAAAACCCTGACTCGTCAGTGAAGGGCACTTTTTGCCAGTCCTGTCTGGTCCAGCGACGGTGGGTTTGTGCCCATAGGCGACGTTATTGCCGGTGATGTCTGAGGACCTGCCTTACAACAGGCCTACAAGCCCTCAGTCCAGCCTTTCTCAGCGGACAGTTTGAGCACTGATGGAGGAATTGTGCATTCCTGGTGTAACGCGGGCAGTTGTTGTTGCCATCCTGTACCTGTCCCGCAGGTGTGATGTTCTGATGTCTCCCTGTAGCGCTGTCTTAGACATCTCACAGTACGGACATTGCAACGTATTGCCCTGGCCACATCTGCAGTCCTCATGCCTCCTTGCAGCATGCCTAAGGCATGTTCACGCAGATGAGCAGGGACCCTGGGCATCTTTCTTTTGGTGTTTTTCAGAGTCAGTAGAAAGGCCTCTACAGTGTCCTAAGTTGCCATAACTGTGCCCTTAATTGCCTACCGTCTGTAAGCTGTTAGTGTCTTAACGACCGTTCCACAGGTGCATGTTCATTAATTGTTTATGGTTCATTGAACAAGCATGGGAGACAGTGTTTAAACCCTTTACAATGAAGATCTGATTGTATTTTTACGAATTATCTTTGAAAGACCGGGTCCTGAAAACGGGACTATTATTTTTTTGCTGAGTTATCTCGTACATCAATAACAGTCAACTATTAATTATTTCTTCATATCATTCTCATTCTGAACATCGTTGACTTCGTAAATCTGCTTATACCCTAACCTAAGTGATGAATCAGTGATAAACAAATTGGCTTAATTATTTATTTACTAACTAACTAAATAACCACACAGAAATACAGAAACACACACACACGGTATAGGTTAGTGATTACTAACATAATGCAATGAATACAGGTCCCTAGTGGACTGACACGGCTTGTTACACAATGGAAAGTGTGTGGGGAAAGATAAAGAACAGGAGAGACATAGAGAGTGGACTTATTGTAAATACATTTGGAAACTACGCTTACCGTAAATATGAATATTTAGCACCCTAACAACCGGTCATTCGAATTAGAAATGCAACATATATTTACGCATAGATGTCTTTCTCTGTCGTCTCTCTGTTGAAACCACTCTATCCGTCGTTGGGGAGTAGTTCGATGTAAGTCTCTGGTTGTCCACCAGAGGTCACAATGTCCTTCTTAGTTGTAGGCTTCTTTGTTCTTAGAATGGATCCATCCAGGTGAACCACATGGTGGTGGATCTATACTTCCCTTCCGTCTTTGGTCAATTGAACTTGACTACTTCACATACCCAGCTGCAGACGGTGAATGTTTGGTCTAGTCTTCACCTTCTTCACTCGTTGAGGGTTTCAGAGGGTCTTACCATTTTCTGGTCTTGCAGTTTTAACCATTTCAACGTGTGGACTAGAGGTCGACCAATTATGATTTTTCATAAACAATACCCATTATTGGAGGACCAAAAAAAGCCGATACCGATTAATCAGCCGATTTTTAAAATGTATTTATTTATTTGTAATAATGACAATTACAACAATACTAAATTAACACTTTTATTTTAACTTAATATAATACATCAATAAAATCAATTTAGCCTCAAATAAATAATGAAACATGTTCAATTTGGTTTAAATAATGCAAAAACTAAGTGTTGGAGAAGAAAGTAAAAGTGCAATATGTGCCATGTAAAAAAGCTAATGTTTAAGTTCCTTGTTCAGAACATGAGAACATATGAAAGCTGATGGTTCCTTTTAACATGAGTCTTCAATATTCCCAGGTAAGAAGTTTTAGGTTGTAGTTATTATAGGAATTATAGGACTATTTCTCTCTATATGATTTGTATTTCATATACCTTTGACTATTGGATGTTCTTATAGGCACTTTAGTATTGCCAGTGTAACAGTATAGCTTCCGTCCCTCTCCTCGCCCCTACCTGGGCTCAAACCAGGAACACATCGACAACAGCCACCCTCGAAGCATCGTTACCCATCGCTCCACAAAGCCGCGCCCCTTGCAGAGCAAGGGGAACAACAACTTCAAAGTCTCAGAGCGAGTGACGTCACCGATTGAAACGCTATTAGCGCACACCCCGCTAACTAGCTAGCCATTTCACATCGGTTACACCAGCCTAATCTCGAGAGTTGATATGCTTGAAGTCATAAACAGCTCAATGCTTGAAGCACAGCGAAGAGCTGCTGGCAAACGCCCGAAAGTGCTGTTTGAATGAATACTTTCAAGCCCGCTGCTGCCTACCACCGCTCAGTCAGACTGCTCAATCAAATATCAAATCATAGACTTAATTATAATATAATAACACACAGAAATACGAGCCTTAGGTCATTACTATGGTCAAATCCGGAAACTATCATTTCGAAAACAAAACTTTTAATCTTTCAGTGAAATACGGAACCGTTCCATATTTTATCTAACGGGTGGCATCCCTAAGTTTAAATATTGCTGTTACATTGTAAAACCTTCAATGTTATGTCATAATTATGTACAATTTTGCAAATTAATTACGGTCTTTGTTAGGAATAAATGGTCTTCAGACCGTGTAAAGGAAAGAATGAATGGGGCCATGTATCATGAGATTTTGAGTGAAAACCTCCTTCCATCAGCAAGGGCATTGAAGATGAAACGTGGCTGGGTCTTTCAGCATGACAACGATCCCAAACACACCGCCCAGGCAACGAAGGAGTGGCTTCGTAAGAAGCATTTCAAGGTCCTGGAGTGGCCTAGCCAGTCTCCAGATCTCAACCCCATAGAAAATCTTTGAAGGGAGTTGAAAGTCCATGTTGCCCAGCAACAGCCCCAAAACATCACTGCTCTAGAGGAGATCTGCATGGAGGAATGGGCCAAAATACCAGCAACAGTGTGTGAAAACCTTGTGAAGACTTACAGAAAACGTTTGACCTCTGTCATTGCCAACAAAGGGTATATAACAAAGTAGAGATAAACTTTTGTTATTGACCAAATACTTATTTTCAACCATAATTAGCAAATAAATTCATAAAAAATCCTACAATGTAATTTTCTGGATTTTTTTTCCTCATTTTGTCTGTCATAGTTGAAGTGTACCTATGATGAAAATGACAGGCCTCTCTCATCTTTTTAAGTGGGAGAACTTGCACAATTGGTGGCTGACAAAATACTTTTTTGCCCCACTGTACGTCTCGTGTCTGAGCCATTGAATTGCGACTCTACTTTGTCTCTATACTGACGCTTTGCTCGTTTGATTGCCTTGCGGAGGGAATAGCTACACTGTTTGAATTCCACGGCTAAGGGCTGTTCTTGTAGTTGGATGGAAATGATCCAACCATTATGTAGAAATGATGTTGAATATAATAATAAACAACATTGATCATTATCTCCAATATTATGTGAATAAATTTAACAGTCCCTGGGTGTCTCTAGAGGATCTAGTCAAAGTAGCGAGCCTTGCGTCAGCACTAGGTATGACTACAATGAACATGTGTCTAACTTGCACTGTTTTGCAATTATTAAGAGACTAGATACAAATAGGTAATCCTGGCGACTAATGTTCTAGAATTAATTTATCGAGGCAAGCAGATCAGGGATGTCAAAGTGGGACCAAAGCATATGCTATGTGTGTAGTGTATGTAACAACTACCAATAGACCTACCCAATTATAAGTGTATATTCAATCAAAGAATTACATTGTAAAACAAGGAGTTAATTTAGGAGTTAGTTAGTTTTTTTGACTGACAAATCAAATCAATCTATCAAGCAGAGTGCTAATCTCAGCTGGTCAGTGAGGTGTGATGAATGACTAAATGACAATCAGCCACAGAGCAGCAGCCAGGAAAAAATATGCTGGTTTAACTCGGTATTGGATCTTTACATCAAACCTGTATGCCTAGTTGAAGTGTACCTATGATGAAAATTACAGGCCTCTCTCATCTTGCCTAGTTAAATAAAGGTAAAATAAAAAAATTGTACAGAGAGTTTCCTGGTTCAAAAAAGTTAACCCAAAATAAGCTAGCAGTGTTATAAAAAGTATTTTTGAAACATTCAGTAAAAGTTTTAAGGAAGATATTAAAATATCTTGAAATAACCTATATTTTTCATTGTCAGAGGGTTAATTAAAACATCCCACGAAGGCGGATCCTGAGAAAGTGAAGGCTGTCTTGGACATACCCCGTCCATCTGACATGAAGGCACTGCACTCTTCGTCGTGTTTGTCACCTACCTGGCTAAGTTCCTGCCGCGGCTCTCGGAGGTCTGTGACCCAGTAAGGAAGCTCATGGACAAGGATGCCACCTGGAATTGGCTCCCAAAACACAACACAGAGGTAAGGGAAATAAAGCGATACTACGATGTGTCAAAACCTGTCATGATTCAGAGTGACTTGAGACAGTATGGACTGGGCTCTTGCCTCATGCATGAGGACCAGCCTGCGCATTCACCTCTAGGCCACTCACTCCAACAGAGCAGAACAATGCCCAGATAGAGAATGAGTGCCTGAGCATTATATTTGCAATCCAATGCTTCCACCACTACCTCTACGGGCGTGACAACATTACAGCAGAGACAAAATCACAAGCCCCTTATTGCTATATTCAGCAAGCCTCTCCTGAACGCCCCGAAGCACCTGCAGAGCATGCTACTGGCAAAGCTACAACCTCAAGGTGGTGTATAAGCCAGGGCCGGAGATGTATGTGAGTGACACGCTCAGCAGGGCTACTGCATCAGGGACTCACACATGCTCCATGCATGAACAACACGCCGTGTGCAGCTTACAAACAGAGCAAGGGGATGTTGAACACATAATCCAGGCTGACTACCTCAATGTTACTGACCAGCACCTTGTACAAATCAGACAGCACACAGACAGGGACAAGCACCTTCAGGCATTGAGATCTGTGATTCTGATAGGATGGCCCAACTTCAAGGAAGAAACTGCTCTAGCTGTCAGAGAATATTGGCCAGTCAAATAGGAGCTCAGTGTTCAAAATGGAGTGATATTCAAGGATCAGAGAGTCGTTATTCCCCAGTCCCTGCACCCTGAGATGTTGGCTCGGTGCACTCAAGTCAAATTGGAGGTGAGGCCTGTTACAGACAAGCACGTGACACACTGTATTGGCCTGGAATGCAGAGTGAAATAAAATACTATGTCAGTAAATGCACACAGTCTGCAATGAATACGTCATTGAGCAACAGAGAGAGACAATGATGTCCCACGAGCTACCTACTCGCCCCTGACAGATAATACATGTAGATCTCTTCCAGCACAGTGGAAAATACTTCCTTTTGCCAGCCAGATAGGGTAGTCCCAGATAATGGACCCCAATTCTCCTGCAGAATGGGATTTTGAGCACCTCGCCTCATCCCCACGACACCCAAAAGAGGCAGAGTCGGCAGTCAAAATCAAAAACTCTGTGAGAGGGCAAGGATACCTGGAAAGTGGTCCTGCAGTGGAGCAATACCCCAACAGAAGGCATGAATAGCAGCCCGGCCCAGCGCCTCATGGCACGGCGCTGAAAAACAGCTCTGCCAGTAGCCAACACTCTCCTGGAGACCTACAGTGCCTTGCGAAAGTATTCGGCCCCCTTGAACTTTGTGACCTTTTGCCACATTTCAGGCTTCAAACATAAAGATATAAAAGTGTATTTTTTTGTGAAGAATCAACAACAAGTGGGACACAATCATGAAGTGGAACGACATTTATTGGATATTTCAAACTTTTTTAACAAATCAAAAACTGAAAAATTGGGCGTGCAAAATTATTCAGCCCCCTTAAAACTGTTAAGGATATGGCAGACATACGCCCCCTTTGGAGAGATTGGGTACCCCTAGTAAACTGGAAAAAAAATCTGTCAAAAATTGCTAATATATGCAAATAAAAATTATTATTGGATAGAAAACACTCTAAAGATTCTAAAACCGTTGGAATTATGTCTGTAAGTATAGCAGAACTCACAGGGCAGGCATTCTTCCAAACTAGTTTTTGTGGCCATGAAAGTTGGAGCAACTTTGACGTCATGGCCCCCACCCTTCCCAACCAGTTATGATTCTGGGGACACTTTCTATCTCTTCCGCTAGATGTCCTCTTTCAGTAGAGCTTTGAATCGTTCAAATCCTGCGAGAATTGACCCTATGGGAGTGAAATTAGTGCGTGCCACGAGAGAATAGGCTGTGCGTATGGGCGCGAATTGGTCCCAGCCATTCCTTTGTTCCAGCACTCAAGAGAAGGGCAGACGATGGCCGATTGAATTGAAGTTTGTTTTGCGTGTCTAAAACATCATAAAGCTTGCTTCTGCACTTAGTTTGACCTGTTTAGTCGACATATAATATGTAATTTTGAAGTTTTGATGCGCAACTTTTCCGGACCAGAGGACGTTTTGGGTGCATTTCAGCTGATGTTATTAGCAGTAGCTAATACAAAGACGCAAGACTTGAAACCAAACGATGTATTGGGTAAGTATGAAGCCTTCCAGAACATTCTGAACGAAGACCATCGAAGGTAAGGGAATATTTATGCTTAAATCTGTGTTTCTGTTGACTCCAACATTACGTAGAAATGTAGCTTGGAACTTAGCGCCGTCTCAGCATATAGAATAGTGTGCGATTTCTGTAACGTTAAAAATAAATCTAACAAAGCGGTTGCATAAAGAAGCAGTGTATCTTTCTAACTATATGTAGAACATGTATATTTAGTCAAAGTTTATGATGTCTATTTACGTTATCTTGCCGCGCTACATAGATTTCCTGCGGGCATTTTTGAGTAATTTCTGAACGTGAACTCACTGTAAATGGACATTTATGGATATAAATGGCATATTATTGAAAAAAAAAAAAATGTACTGTGTAACATGTCATATTACTGTCATCTGATGAAGATTTTCAAAAGGTTAGTGAGCGATTTATTTTTTAATCCTGCGTTTGTTGATTGCATGTTTTGGCTATTCAAATGAGCTGTGTCTGGTGGTGGTTTTACATTTATATGTGCTATGTTTTCGCTGTAAAACATTTTAGAAATCTGACTTGCTGGCTAGATGAACAAGGTGTTTATCTTTCATTTGAGCTATTGGACTTGTTAATGTGTGGAGGTTAAATATTTTTAAGAATATTTTTGCGTTCCATGCGCCACCGTTTCAGCTGAACGTGGGAGGGTTGATTCCCAATTGGGAACCAGTATCGTAGACAGGTTAAGTTAATACTTTGTAGCGCCACCTTTTGCTGCGATTACAGCTGTAAGTCGCTTGGGGTATGTCTCTATCAGTTTTGCACATCGAGAGACTGACATTTTTTCCCATTCCTCCTTGCAAAACAGCTTGAGCTCAGTGAGGTTGGATGGAGAGCATTTGTGAACAGCAGTTTTCAGTTCTTTCCACAGATTCTCGATTGGATTCAGGTCTGGACTTTGACTTGGCCATTCTAACACCTGGATATGTTTATTTTTAAACCATTCCATTGTAGATTTTGCTTTATGTTTTGGATCATTGTCTTGTTGGAAGACAAATCTCCGTCCCAGTCTCAGGTCTTTTGCAGACTCCATCAGGTTTTCTTCCAGAATGGTCCTGTATTTGTCTCCATCCATCTTCCCATCAATTGTAACCATCTTCCCTGTCCCTGCTGAAGAAAAGCAGGCCCAAACCATGATGCTGCCACCACCATGTTTGACAGTGGGGATGGTGTGTTCAGCTGTGTTGCTTTTACGCCAAACATAACGTTTTGCATTGTTGCCAAAAAGTTCCATTTTGGTTTCATCTGACCAGAGCACCTTCTTCCACATGTTTGGTGTGTCTCCCAGGTGGCTTGTGGCAAACTTTAAACAACACTTTTTATGGATATCTTTAAGAAATGGCTTTCTTCTTGCCACTCTTCCATAAAGGCCAGATTTGTGCAATATACGACTGATTGTTGTCCTATGGACAGAGTCTCCCACCTCAGCTGTAGATCTCTGCAGTTCATCCAGAGTGATCATGGGCCTCTTGGCTGCATCTCTGATCAGTCTTCTCCTTGTATGAGCTGAAAGTTTAGAGGGACGGCCAGGTCTTGGTAGATTTGCAGTGGTCTGATACTCCTTCCATTTCAATATTATCGCTTGCACAGTGCTCCTTGGGATGTTTAAAGCTTGGGAAATCGTTTTGTATCCAAATCCGGCTTTAAACTTCTTCACAACAGTATCTCGGACCTGCCTGGTGTGTTCCATGTTCTTCATGATGCTCTCTGCGCTTTTAACGGACCTCTGAGACTATCACAGTGCAGGTGCATTTATACGGAGACTTGATTACACACAGGTGGATTGTATTTATCATAATTTGTCATTTAGGTCAACATTGGATCATTCAGAGATCCTCACTGAACTTCTGGAGAGAGTTTGCTGCACTGAAAGTAAAGGGGCTGAATAATTTTGCACGCCCAATTTTTCAGTTTTTGATTTGTTAAAAAAGTTTGAAATATCCAATAAATGTCGTTCCACTTCATGATTGTGTCCCACTTGTTGTTGATTCTTCACAAAAAAATACAGTTTTATATCTTTATGTTTGAAGCCTGAAATGTGGCAAAAGGTCGCAAAGTTCAAGGGGGCCGAATACTTTCGCAAGGCACTGTATGTGGTGACAGACATGCTGGTGAAGCTACGTCACAGAAGTTCATCTATGGACCACTGTACTGTCCTAACAGGGTTGACCTTCGGATTGCTGAGCCAGCACTTACTCAGAACCCTAATGACATAGGGGTTGCATGACAAACAATGGACCCCAGCAAGTCATGTGGGGCCTGAGGCACAGGACGAAGAGCTAGGGGATCACAAGGCAGCCGCTCCCTCACCCATCAACACTCCCCTCAGACAGTCAGGTGACGACATGGGTGAATGGCTAAGAGATACTATTAAGATTAAGATCCCTTCATTTGTTGTACACAAGATCCAAGGACTTCTGCTTTATCCCAACCCCTCTGAAAGACACACATATGCAGTTAGGAGAGGTCACCTGACTGTCTGAGGGGAGTGTTGATGGGTGAGGGAGCGGCTGCCTTGTGATCCCCTAGCTCTTCGTCCTGTGCCTCAGGCCTCACATGACTTGCCTGCACGTGATCTCACAAAAAAGCCCCCTGTCTTTTCACGCTGGGGGGCGGATGTCCCAACCACCTAAAAGACTTCATCTGTAGTTTTCCGATTATGGACTGTTGACAGACAGAACAAAATACATGTTAAAGGAAGGGAAAAATAAGTATTTATTTTATACCTGAAAAAACTTAATGATGGATATTATTACTAGGTTTGTTTTGTTAGTGAATTGACAGCTCCTGTCCTACTTTATAAAAGGGAAGATGTTATGGGTGTATGACGACATGTTGATGCAGCAGTGTTTTTACCGGTGTGCTTCACATACCTGGATGTATTGCAATGTGCTGAACAAGACTGGTTACTCGCATCAATGACTCTGTCTAGTCATTTATCTTCCCTACAGTGTTAAAAGTATTGAAAAACCATCCTGTGGCTCTTTTCAAAAACCCTGGTATACGGTATATACTGTATACCGCCCAAGCCTATCGTGAACTCATCAGGGTGTCCAGTGTGGCAGTCCTCTGCACCAACCTCTCCTAACTGTATATGTGTGTGTCTTTCAGAGGGGTTTGGATAAAGCAGAAGTCCTTAGACCTTGTGTACAACAAATGAAGGGATCTTAATCTTAATAGTATCTCTTTGCCATTCACCCATGTCGTCTTCCTGTCATTTCATGACCTTACTACTTATCTGTCATGACCCTAATCAACTTGTCTTTGCAGCCATACCTAGGAAGCCCCTTTCTACTGTACTATTATTATGTTTTAGAATTGACTTGTAATTTACTCTGCAGCTTCTAATTGAAACTATAGTACAGTTGTGGTTTTCTTATTCAGTTCCAATTATTAGCTATTATGCACCGTTTTCCAAGAGACATCTATGCTACGCTGCTACACTACACTGTATGTAACAGGTGACATCATTCACATGAGGTAGTGATGGATGCCCCATATTGTTGATGTCTTCCATGTTGTTACACAGCTATTATGTACAGTTTTCCAAGAAACTCGTTCAATGTTTATGCCACACTGCTACACTATGTAACAGGTGACATCATTTACATGAGGTGGGGGTGTGTATTCATGGGTGCCAAGGGAAGCCAGACTTCCCCCAAAAAATGTATCAAGAAAAATAAATGCAAATAATAATTTATCTTTCCTCTCTGTGTTTCATCATTTTCCTTCAATTTGCAAGAGGCTGAATGTTTCTCACAGGAGAAACCATCCGAGCAAGCGAAACAGTGGCCCTGTAGGCTATCTATCTGATGCTGTCTGGTCCAAACCAGTATGACATTGTTGCCGCCCGTAGCGTTGAAGGCAAGGGAAGCCAGCGAGCATCTGGCCTCCCTTGACAAAAGAAGTATAAAACATTTGCCAATTAGCTTGAGCTAAACTGAGGGCGCAGTTTTACGAAGGGTGGCATTTTCCGAGGTAAACTGACCAAGACACACCTCCAACTAGGACCGGTCCTGGACGTTCTGCCGACCCCCACCCCCATAGGTCTGGCCTTGGGCCAATTTGTTTCTCGGCTAAAAGTCTGAGGAACAGAACATAATAGCAGCCCAATTAATAGGCCTGTGCTACATTTAAACACAATTTTAACACATCTGGTAAGTAGGCTATATAATCAGTTCAATGTCAATAACACAGCCTAATATTTTACATCTGATTACATTGATAAAATCAACAATGCCCTGCATGTTCTGCCGCCCTAGGCAATAGAAAAATAATTACATCTTAGACATCCTTATGAATCTAAGCATGGCACATTCAAAAGTTACCCCACCCAGACAGAGGCTCTACTGACTCAGAAAACTGTAAGCTTCAACTGCTAGCTACTCTTCCGTTTATAACCCAACAACATAAGTGCTTCCCTAAAAGCTGCCTGGGTTTAAACAAACATTTCTCTAATCAGAAAGAGAAAAGCTCAATTAATAGGGACAAAATAGTAAAGTCATTTTTTTGTATCTCCTCGAATACTATAGGCTGCAGTTTAGCTTCAGATTGTCATAGAGAGGAATCAATATATCCCCATATGCATCGGAGAGAGTTCTTTCGCTGCCATTTTAGAGCTTGTTTCTACCATAAGGCATCACCGAGTTAAGCGTTGTTATATAACGCTTGATATAATCTGGATACATTTCATGCATTTATTTCAAAATATAAAGCAAACAATAGATATCCTTTTTGCCCTTTTCTTTAACAAAGGGTATATGATACCCTCACCCTTATTGGCAGGCTCGACAGCCTTGGTTTCTCAAATGATTGCCTCGCCTGGTTTACCAACTACTTCTCTGATAGAGTTCAGTGTGTCAAATCGGAGGGCCTGTTGTCTGGACCTCTGACAGTCTCTATGGGTGTGCCACAGGGTTCAATTCTCGGGCCGACTCTCTTTTCTGTATACATCAATGATGTTGCTCTTGCTGCTGGTGATTCTCTGATCCACCTCTACGCAGACGACACCATTCTGTATACTTCTGGCCCCTCCTTGGACACTGTGTTAACTAACCTCCAGACGAGCTTCAATGCCATACAACTCTACTTCCGTAGCCTCCAACTGCTCTTAAACGCAAGTAAAACTAAATGCATGTTTTTCAATCGATCGCTGCCCGCACCTGCTTGCCCGTCCAGCATCACTTCTCTGGACGGCTCTGACTTAGAATACGTGGACAACTACAAATACCTGGGTGTCTGGTTAAACTGTAAACTCTCCTTCCAGACTCACATTAAGTATCTCCAATCCAAAATTAAATCTAGAATCGGCTTCCTATATCGCAACAAAGCATCCTTCACTCATGCTGCCAAACATAACCTCTTAAAACTGACCATCCTATCGATCCTCGACTTTGGTGATGTCATCTATAAAAGAGCCTCCAACACTCTACTCAACAAACTGGATGCAGTCTATCACAGTGCCATCCGTTTTGTCACCAAAGCCCCATACACTACCCACCATTGCGACCTGTACGCTCTCGTTGGCTGGCCCTCGCTTCATACTCGTCGCCAAACCCACTGGCTACAGGTTATCTAAAAGTCTCTGCTAGGTAAAGCCCCGCCTTATCTCAGCTCACTGGTCACCATAGCAGCACCCTCTCGTAGCACGCGCTCCAGCAGGTATATCTCACTGGTCACCTCCTTTGGTCGTCTTTCCTTCCAGTTCTGTGCTGCCCATGACTGGAACGAATTGCAAAAATCTCTGAAGCTGGAGACTCACATCTCCCTCACTAGCTTTAAGCACCGCTGTCAGAGCAGTTTACAGATCACTGCACCTGTACTTAGCCTATCTGTAAACAGCCCATCTACCTACCTCATCCCCATACTGGTATTGATTTATTTATTTTGCTCCTTTGCACCCCAGTATCTCTACCTGCACATTCATCTTCTGCCGATCTACCATTGCAGTGTTTAATTGCTATATTGTAATTACTTCGCCACCATGGCCTATTTATTTCCTTAACTTACCTCATTTGCACTCACTGTATATAGACTTTTTGTTTTCTTTTGTTCTACTGTATTATTGACTGTATGTTTTGTTTATTCCATGTGTAACTCTGTGTTGTTGTATGTCTCGAATTGCTACGCTTTATCTTGGCCAGGTCGCAGTTGCAAATGAGAACTTGTTCTCAACTAGCCTACCTGGTTAAATAAAGGTGAAATAAAAAATAAACAAAAATAAACTCAATTCGAGCCCTGATTTTAGCCAAACACACCAAGCCCTTTCCAGACACTGTGGTATTGTATCAGTGCAGGCGACAGTAATGGAGTATATGCCTATACTGACATCTATGAATAGGATGATTGAGTCTGTCAAACAGGTAGGCTAACCACTTACTTTTTGGACGATTTAAGAAATAGGCAATTATATTTAACCCCTGTATCGGAGAGTTGCAATGTTGCTATCTTTATGCCACCTACTACTTATTGTAGGAAAACGAGTTTCTTATTAATATATCACACATGGCACGACCCCGTAATTGTTACAATTACAATAAAAATCACACTTTTATATATCATATTTAACATACTGTAATGAAACAGCAGGGAGCAGGTCTCGAACCCTCGACCTTCTAGCCCGAGGTCCGGCGCGCCATCGACTGTGCCTCAAAAGCATTCTTGTGCATCAGGTCCGATTTCTGCGCTTATAAACCCACGGGTGCCACAGGCAGTGTAGTAGCCGATCAAGGGCGCCGGAGGGCGGCAGCCAATTGTCAAAATACCGCCCCAAATTGAAGTGCCGCCATAGGGGGCGGCCTAATCTTGTCTAATGGGAGGACCGGCCCTGCATCCAAACTTCTCTCACCCAGTGGCATGAGGGCTATTTAGGTGAGCGCTGATGCCGCCCCATGATAAGCAGTGCCCACTTTGCCAAAGGCAGGGACGCAAAATATTTAGCTTGTCCATGCCCAGCGCGCCTCTCCAGGGTGCTGTAGGAGAGATGCAGCTCTGCGGTGCTCCACCAACAATCCATTAAATTAATTTAACATAAATAATGTAGCCTACGGTAGAAAGAGTAGTAGCTTATGTGGTTTTCTGTAGCCAATAGACTAGAGACTAAATGTATTATTTTGTCATGAGACAGACACTTTTTCAGTAATTCAGCAAGCAGGCAGACATCAGCTTTGGAGCGGCATAATCAGACAAGTGGACAGCAAATGGTGCTGAAAGTTATTCCTTTCAACAATTATTTTCATTTTCATTTGACTTCACTAACAACAAGAGGGCTTTGTTGGAGCCTACTTCGTACATGTTTGACAGACACAATTATACTATCCATAGATTTGTCGGTATAGCCAAATCCTCCAATACTGCCACCATGCACTCCTTAAATGCCTCTGTGTCTGGGAAGGGTTTGGTGTGTTTGGGTAAAACCAAGGTTCAAATCGAGTGAGAGGGTATGCCATACCCTTTGTTAAAGAAAAGGGCAAAAAGGATACCTATTGTTAGCTTTATATTTTTGAATAAGTATCCAGATAATTTAAAGCGTTCTATAACAATGCTTAACTCTGTGATGCCTTATTCTAGAAACAAGTTTTAAAATGCCCACAAAAGACCTGACTGATGCATATGGGGATATATTGATTCCTCACTATGACATTCTGAAGCTGAGCTGTGGCCTTCAATATTGGTGGAGACAAAACATTTACTTTGCTATCCCTATTAATTGAGCTTTTCACTTTCTGTAAAGAGAAGATGTTTAAACCCAGGCAGCTTTTAGGGAAGCGCTTCTGTTGTTGGGTTAAGTAACCAATGATTAGCCAGCTTAAATTGTACTGCGTTGGCAGAGCTTCATTGTCCACCTTTCTTGTGAGACTTTTTCAGAGGACATTCTCTTGAATGCAAGCAGTTATTCCCAAAAACAATGCACAAAGAAATATTCTGGGCAGTTACTACAATGGACAATGTGATAGTGACAGGCATGTTACCTGCAGGAACATCAGCACAGGTGGCAGAATTGGTGGCTTTGATAAATGCATGCAAACAGGCTGAAGGAAAAACAGCTAATATCTACATAGACTCAAGGTATGCTTTTGGTGTTACACATGATTTTGGAAGAATATGGAAAAACAGAGGATTCATGACATCGCTGGGAGCTCCTGTGAAGATTGGACCAGAGGCGATGGCTCTATTGATTGCGCTCCAGTTACCTGGACAAGTTGCGATTTTGAAAATGAAAACACATGGAGAAATCATAGACAGACAAGTAAAGGAGGCGTGGGGAATAACTCCCGAGGGGGGACATGACGTAGTGCCAGGACAGTGGGTGATGGTAAAAAAAACATGTAACAGACACATTAGGACCAAAGTCCAGGGAAAATCACGATGGATACATGTCACTCATTGCAAAGCGGAGCCTGGAGAATAGAGAACTGATTGATTAGCAATCGGGGGCCAATCTCCGGTGAAGAAGCATAGTAAGATGATCAGAATCTGATAAGCTTCTATGTTGTACACCGCAGTCATCATATTAGGGATATCTAGGTGAAATGTCCAACTTTTCCCTGAAAATCAGGACATGCTTACTGAGGGAAATCTATGTGAAATATCAATTTCTCTTGAAACCAGGACATGTTACTTTAACTTTTTTGTTTCCTTCGTTACAGGTTATGAGAATCTATCATTTGAGGCTGCATCATTATCCCTTGACGCGAGGACTGTACCTGAAATGATACAATATCCCCGGTGAAGTGTTCATTAGAGAAGTCCTTATCAACCAGTGGAACGGAAGAATTCCTCACTACCGGCAGACTGTCAGAATATAATTTCTAATAGTTATCTATGTGGGACTGATACCAGTGTGGAAGAGATGGTCATGATTAAAGGACTTGGTGAATGATTACCTTGCCAATAGGATGATTGAATATTATTGTCTTGCAGCCAATTTGTCTTTTGGGTGTTTCCTCCTAATACAGGATGAGGTAGGAATCGTAAGGGACAGCATCATTACACCTGTTAATACTTATTTTCTATGACTATGTTTGAAATCTGTTTCTTATTGCAACAGCAAATATAATATGCCCTTTGTGTTTTATAGAAATGCAAGGTGTTTAATGTGAATGA
The DNA here is from genome assembly GCF_057628025.1 of Oncorhynchus mykiss. Classification (NCBI taxonomy): domain Eukaryota; kingdom Metazoa; phylum Chordata; class Actinopteri; order Salmoniformes; family Salmonidae; genus Oncorhynchus; species Oncorhynchus mykiss. Next base: position 2,089,905 of record NC_143049.1, read on the forward strand.
TTTTATGCTTACTGCTGTTTTTATGTCACTATATTCTTTCATGTTTTCTATTGTTTCTTTTTAAAATGGTCTAGGGGGGAGTGTAAGAATATTTTAAGATAATAGACAACGCAGAGGACTAAAAGTACTAACGGTCAAGAGGGAATTAACAATCAATGGAAAGAAACCCAATGGGTTAGAGTCATGGGAGGAATTTGTCTAGGCATTAAGCCTGAAAGAGGATACTTGTTATTTGTCCATGAGCCCAGTTTTATTGCAAGGAATTATAATTGGTCAACCATAGGCTAGGGTTGGGTTATAAAACTACATCCTGTCTCTTTCTTCTGTGGAGAGAATCATTGAGGACAGGGGAGAATGAACATCTACCTCTCAGCATAACATCTATGATTTGTCCTCTTTGAATAAACCTATTTTTTCTCCCCCTGATTTGGGGTCTGTATTATTGAAGAGTAACATCAACTGCTAACACTGGCTATCCAACAATAATAAAAAAGAATAACAATTGTGCTCTCTGGTTTGCTTAATATAAGGATTTTTTAAATATGTTAGCAATATCATTTACATTTGATACTTAAGTATATTTAAAACAAATACTTTTAGACTTTTACTCAAGAAGTATTCTACTGGGTGACTTTCACTTTTACTTTTTCTATTAAGGTATCTTTACTTTTACTCAAGACTGAAAATGTTGTACTTTTTCCACCACTGCAGAGCCGCACCAGAATTAAAAACACATCTTAACTTTTTGTAGTTAATAAATATAATTTGAAACGTGATAACTATAGTATCCCTAGCTAACATTGAAAAAGTTAATCCATTCTTCTCTAATTAAACATTTCTCTCCCTATCTTCTGAATGTCAGCAATCCTACTGTGGCCTTTGCCTTGGAGAGGGAGGGGCAGGTAGTCTACACATGCACAGTGCACACACACTGGAAAAGATTTTGAGCTCATAGGCAGACACTGGAAGAGGTTTTTGAGTGACAAAGTAAGGGCATTGAATATGTTTTTTATGTTTTTGTGGGAGTTGAAAGAAATGCCTGGCATGTAAAATAACCAGAACAGTATAGATCACGTTTGATACCGGTTATTTTTCTGTTCCTCAAAACATTATTTTCCCGTTCAGGTTTTGGTCCCTGAACTGGTTCCAACCCCGGATGAACACACCCTCAAATAAAAGGGGACATTCTGTACTGTAAATGAAACATTTGATTTCTAATCCAAAATGCCAGAGTACAGAGCCAAATTGAACATTTAGCTTCACTGTCCAAATAAATATGCAGGGGAGTGTATTTGTACATTTACCCTTTACCAAACACCCACCCTTAGAGGAAAACTAGTGTGTGAAATGAGCTAAAGAGAAGCTGCAGAATGATCAGAAGAGAGAGAGAGCGGCAGAGTGGAATCTGAATGCCTTTAGGCAACCTCCCACACAACATCTAATTTCAAGTTTCAAGTTTTATTAGTCGTATGGGATACGCATGGTATTCATCATCTAACTAAACTCTGACTTGCAGGTTCCTTCTCAACAATACAACAACAATCAAAACAATACAAGAAAAGAATATGAACATAAAGTGAATGGCAGTGGAATAGAATAAACATTTTTGCATAAGTATAATACAGTCCAACATTTACATGTGTATTGGGGAAGGGGGGTATGGAATACATCTGAATCAGATTTTCCATGCCCTTCTACATCTGAATCGAAACCTCCAAGCCCTTCTAAGCTCCCTAAAAAGTGCACTATGAAGGGCCCTCCATATTGACGGTGGCCATGAAGCCCCTCTGGAACAGTCTCTCTGGGTTGGGCGGCTGGTTGTCACAGTCCAACTTCCTGCTGAGGAAGTGCATCCTGAAGCCCCGGGCGCCGGTGGGATGGGCTGGAGGGACTGGGGCCCTCACTGGGGTCCAACCCTGGAATAGAGACATACAGGCGCATGCATGGACACACACACACACACACACACACACACACACACACACACACACACACACACACACACACACACACACACACACACACACACACACACACACACACACACACACACACACACACACACACACACACACACACACACACACACACACACACACACACACACACACACACACACACACACACACACACACACACACAGGGCACAACGGTAGTAGATGCCACCAGTTTCTCGTCATCAGACCAGAAGATTCAAACCTGCCAGCCCTTCAATTACTGACCCATTTTGCTAAGCTCAAGGTTCATTATTATAATGACATGTCGCTAGCTAGCCCATCATCATGGTATGTCATTGGCTAGTCTATGATAATGACATGTCGCTATGATAACAAAATGTTGCCACCTCTGGCCAGATATGTTACCTGGTGCTCGTAGCGGCAGGCTATTGTCAAGGCGACTGGGCTTTGTGGCGATGAAGAGGTAGCAGAGAACAAATACGGTGATGAGGAAGGCCAGTAGGACCACCGCTGCTATGGACAGACCTATCAGAGCCCCAACACTGGGGAGGAAGGGAAGGGAGAGAGAGGGAGGGGAGTGGGGGATAGAGAGAGAGTGATTGTGAGACGGGAAATCAAAGGGAGAGAGGGAAAATAGGAAAATAAGAGTGAAAAGGAGTGAGAGCCAGGGAGAGAAAAAATCACTTTCTCTATACCTGACAATGGTACTGTTGGATTTCTATGAGATATTTGCCCCACAGCCACCTTACTCCACATTCATGACCCATATAATGAACAGACCCTATGGGCTCTGGTTACAATAGGGTGCCATTTTGGATGCAGGCTTATTCATATGTGAGCAGCAGCCTTCCTGTAAGGACCTATCCCATTATAAGAAAATATCCCATTATCCCAATGGAATGACTCATCTCATGAATAACAAACAGCCAGGGGCCACAATCATAGCATCACAGGTTGTGCCCTAAATGGCACCCTATCTCTGAAATAGTGCAGTACTTTTGACCAGTACTTTTGACCAGGGCTACTTCAATAGAAGACACTTGAAAAACTTGAATTTCTATGGAGGTATGAATCAGACCAAAATGAAATGAAATAGAATGTTTAGATTGCTTATCAGAAATTGATAAGGTCATTCTCTCATGATAGATGATTCATATTATGATGAAATCTCAAAGCTCATTATTGGGGGAAATCAGTTTCCCATGATTTCAACTTTTTCTATTGATATTTTCACATTTCGTTTTAATTTAGGTATTTATCGCAAGGGTTTCATTCCAATGCCGTCCACGGATCAGAGCGGGATACAATAAGTAGCCTATGTATAGAGACCACCAAAAACTTCTGCAAACCCAAAAGTCCATTGAAATTTGAATATACTATACATCTGTTATCAGTAGCCTAAAAATAACTGTTGTTCTAGTGTAGTAGCCTTTTCCTGCAGTCAATGACCATGGGTGGATCATTATTCATATTTTCATCATTTCACAATAAATCTTATTTAAAAATAATTAAACAGTTTTGCTATATTTCATGTAAACAACGTGTAATATTGGGATGCAAACTCAAACTGGTTAAGATTAATAATTAATATATGTACCTGGCTTAGCCCACTGCAGTAAAATTATATTATTATGTGTGTGCATTGGAGTGGAGTATAAACATGCTTTCTCATCTTGTAGTTTCTTGATATTGCCCCAAAAATATGTGCAAAAGACAACGGAATTCTTAATATCATATTTTACACTCATGTTGTAGTTTCTTGAGAATCCAAAAAGATAGGGGCAAAGCCCACCATCAGAGGCTTGTGAAGATCCCTTACATACCTGAGCCACCACATGTATCCATACTCGTAAGGGAAAAAGCTGTTGGGATCATCACAGCAATACTTGATATCGTTAAATCCGCAGCAGAATGCCGCGCGCGCATCGCCCCCCGCTTTAGGACAGGAAGAACCATTCACAAACACATTATCTGCGCTGTAGTAGCTCGTGCACTCTGCACTCATGCTGGTGGAAAATACACTCTCCGGGAGAAAAGACCGTGAGATAATTTCCTTAGATGTTAACGCAAGGGTTTCCTTCCAATGCCGTCCACATACGTGTCCCCTGCTCTGCTGAAAAGTGTAATGCATTTAGTTCGAGCATGCCAGTGAAATGGGATAAAACTTCGCATTTCATCCTGCCATATAGAATTCTAGAGTCCCCCCACCCCACACCACACCTCCTCCATCTTTCTCTCACCATCACTTAAGAAAAAACGTAACAGAATACACAAACAATATTTCTGAGTGACCTCTATCTAATCCAGATCTTCCTTTGTTGTTAGACACGTGTAGACAACACTTCTGATTATTTAAGTTTCTTAATTGACTGATTTCATTCATTCGAAACGGAATAGAACGTAAGTGACTTATGAAACGTGACTGATGTTCGATCAACCGGAATAAAGTAATTGAAAAAATCTACCTTGGAAAAAACGCTGCTCTCCATTTCATTTGTAGATAAATTATTGCATTGAACATTTCTAAGAAGCACTAAATGCTCACTACCACAAATACGCAATTTGTATTGTCTTGTGCAACGTGCCTGTAGCAAAGTAACATAGCCTATATGACCTTTCCCAAAGAAAAAGTCAAAACCAACTTTCATCATTTGAATATTTTGTTAGTTTGCTATTCAAACAACTAAACTATTACACTAGCCTGTTGTTGAAGTCGAAAAATATTTTTATCCCCCAGTATAGTCAAATAATTGTATTGAGCAGTGTTCAGTCAGTGTATGCTTGTGGAAGACAACATTTTCAAACAAACCAACAACACTTTCTTTCGAAGATGAGATTGGATAGCTTGCTATGTGTGCGAGTTTCGATTTCCTGACCACATTTCATTTCACGGACTGCATATTTTTTTCTAACACACTGAACAACGTTTTTGCATTGGTTTGCTAGTTCCTCATTTAAAATAAACACTTGAACACAACACTGAATTAATAGTCCTAATGTGTTCAAAACTCTAAAAGTAGGAGAACAAACGTTGCTTTACAGATTTCCACCGGAGCTGTCCTCTGTAGTACTGTCCATGGTGCTGATATGTTGAAAATAATAATGGCACTACACACAGTGCCTGCAGCTCACTTTGGGCTGGATATCATTTAGAAACAAACAAGAACCGATAATAAAGTAATAGAGGTTGTTTACAATGCCTTTCTCAAGACCAGTCTCCTTTGTGGAGCTGTCTGTCAGGCTGGACGACCACTACTGATGTGAAGATACTAGAAGGCCTACAGGTTTGATGAAAAGACCCAATACCGAGTTAAACCAGCATATTTTTTCCTGGCTGCTGCTCTGTGGCTGATTGTCATTTAGTCATTCATCACACCTCACTGACCAGCTGAGGTTAGCACCCTGCTTGATAGGTTGATTTGATTTGTCAGTCAAGTGTATGTACACTGAGTAGACCAAACTTTAGGAACACCATCCTAATATGGAGTTCACCTGGTCAGTTTATGTAATGGAAAGAGCAGGTGTCCTTAATGTTTTGTTTACTGAGTGTATGCCTCTGGTAGCTAGACCTCAGAACGCAATCAGATGAAAATCTCACAGGTCAAAATATTGGCCTCAATCTCTTGAGTAAAGTCTGACGACTAATCTAAAAGTAATATGTTCTGTCAGGGGAGGACTGGGACCATAAACCGGATGATTGTTGTCCTCAAGGGCCCCATTATTAGCCAGATAATTGTCATTTTGCACAAAACCCCCAAGTTAGACAGGCCCACTAGGTTAAAATTGGCCTTTTCCAGATGGCCAGTCTGCCCTGCAGACTGCTGTGGGATGCAGCCTCTTTCTCATCAGAATTTCCTTTCTATTCATGTATAGATTTATGGTTGTGTATTGCATTTGTTGACCTGCAGACTGAAGAGTCAAGGCCATTTTCAAGCAATCATTATCCATGGCCCTTTATGGTGATAGTTATTTACTCTGAGTAGTCTGTAACACATCATGTATTTCATGTACACTGTAGTTGTTTGAGACTTTCTTTCATGACTAATCCACTCTATTCGTTTAATTGAGTAAATTAACTCCTTGTTTTATAATGTAATTCTTTGATTGAATATACACTTATAATTGGGTAGGTCTATTGGTAGTTGTTACATACACTACACACATAGCATATGCTTTGGTCCCACCTTGACATCCCTGATCTGCTTGCCTCGATAAATTAATTCTAGAACATTAGTCGCCAGGATTACCTATTTGTATCTAGTCTCTTAATAATTGCAAAACAGTGCAAGTTAGACATGTTCATTGTAGTCATACCTAGTGCTGACGCAAGGCTCGCTACCTTGACTAGATCCTCTAGAGACACCCAGGGACTGTTAAATTTATTCACATAATATTGGAGATATTGATCAATGTTGTTTATTATTATATTCAACATCATTTCTACATAATGGTTGGATCATTTCCATCCAACTACAAGAACAGCCCTTAGCCATGGAATACAAACAGTGTAGCTATTCCAAGGCGAGGCAATCAAACGAGCAAAGCGTCAGTATGGAGACAAAGTAGAGTCGCAATTCAACGGCTCAGACTCGAGATGTATGTGGCAGGGTCTACAGACAATCACGGACAACAAAAGGAAAACCATCCACGTAGAGGACACCAACGTCTTGCTTCTGGACAAGCTAAACACCTTCTTTAGGATAACACAGTGCCACCGGCGCGGCCCGCAACCAACGACTGTGGGCTCTCCTTCTCAGTGGACGATGTGAGCAAAACATTTAAGTGTGTTAACCCTCGCAGGGCTGCTGGTCCAGCATCCCTAGCCGTGTCCTCAGAGCATTGCGCAGAACAGCTGGCTGGTGTGTTTACGGACATATTCAATCTCTCCCTTTCCCAGTCTGCATGCTTCAAGATGGCCACCATTGTTCCTGTACCTAAGAAAGCCAAGGTAACTTAACTAAATGACTATTGCCCCATAGCACTCACTTCTATCATCATGAAGTGCTTTGAGAGACTTGTCAAGTATCATATCACTTCTACCTTACCTGTCATCCTAGACTCACTTCAATTTGCTTACCGCCCCAATAGATCCACAGACGATACAATTACCATCACACTGCACACTGCCCTATCCCATCTGGACAAGAAGAATACCTACGTAAGAATACTGTTCATTGACTATAGCTCAGCATTCAACACCATAGTACCCTCCAAGCTCATCATTAAGCTCGAGGCCCTGGGTCTGAATCCTGCCCTCTGCAACTGGGTCCTGGATATCCTGACAGGCCTCCCCCAGGTGGTGAATGTAGGAAACAACACCTCCACTTTGCTGACCCTCAACACTGGGGCACCACAAGGGTGCGTGCTCAGCCTTCTCCTGTACTCCCTATTCACCCATGACTGCGTGGCCAAGCACGCCTGCAAATCAATCAGCAAGTTTGCAGACGACACAATTGTAGTAGGCTTGATTACCAACAATGACGAGACAGCTTACAGGGAGCAGGTGAGGGTTCTGTGAGTGTGGTGCCAGGAAAATAACCTTTCACTCAACGTCAACAAAACAAAGGAGAATCTCGTGGACTTCAGGAAACAACGGAGGGAGCACCCCACTATCCACAACGACGGGACCGCAGTGGAGAAGGTGGAAAGCTTCAAGTTCCTCAGCGTACACATCACTGACAAACTGAAATGGTCTACCCACACAGAAAGTGTGGTGAAGAAGGTGCAACAGTGCCTCTTCAACCTCAGGAGGCTGAAGAAATTTGGCTTGGCACCTAAAACCATCACAAACTATTACAGATGCACAATTGAGAGCATTGTTAGACATTACTTGTTAGATATTACTGCACTGTCATGAGCTAGAAACACAAGCATTTCACTTCACCTGCAATTACATCTGCTAGACACGTGTATGAGACCAATACAATTTGATTTCATTTGATAAGGTGCTGTGAACCAGAGCAGGTGGTCAGTCCAGTTCAAGTGTTCAGCAATCTGATGGCTTGTAGATAGACAGTCTCTGAGCCTGTTGATATCAGACCTCATGCTCCGATACCGTCTGCCCAATGATAAGTGAGAGGACAGCTCATGGCTGGGGTGTGTGGGGTCCTTGATGATGCTGCGTGCCTTGCGGTCATGGACGGATAAATTCCTGTACCAAGCCATGATGCCTCTGGTCAGGACGCTCTCGATGGTGCAGTGGTAGTATTTGGAGAGGACCCGGTGCGGCATGCCAAATTTCTTCAGCCGCCTTAGGAAGTAGAGATGATGTTGCTTCCTTTTTTTAACCCTTTTTCGCCACAATTTCGTGGTATCCAATTGGTAGTTACAGTCTTGTCTCATCGCTGCAACTCACGTACGGACTTGGGAGAGGCGAAGGTCGAGAGCCGTGCATCCTCCGAAACACAACCCAACCAAGCCGCACTGCTTCTTGACAGAATGCCAACTTAACCCGGAAGTCAACGTGTCAGAGGAAACACTGTACACTTGGCGACTGTGTCAGTGTGCACTGTGCCCAGCCCACCACAGAAGTTGCTAGTGCAACATCCCTGCCGGCCACACCCTCCCCTAACCAGGACGACGCTGGGCCAATTGTGCACTGCCCCATGGGTCTTCTGGTCGCTGCCGGTTCAACAGAGCCTGGACTCGACCCAGAATCCCTAGTGGCACAGCAAGCATCGCAATGCAGTGCCTTAGACCACTGCGCCACTCAACAGGCAGCACTGTTGCACCCTTTGACAAGAGTGGTGGTGTTGTTGGTCCATGACAAGTCCTCAGTTATGTGGATGCAGAGGAACTTAAAACTTGTGACTATCTCTACTACAGTCCCATTGATGTGGATCGGGGCATGTCCCTCCTCTGCTTTCTGAAGTCACAATCAACTCCTTTGTTTTGCTGATGTTGAGGGAGAGGTTGCTGTCATGACACAACAATACCAGTTCACTTACCTTCTCCCTATAGGCTGACTCATCAATGTTGTTTATCAGGCCTTCAAACGTGGTGTTGTCAGCAAACTTGATGATAGAGTTGGTGTCGTGCAAAGCCACGCAGTCGTGGATAAACAGGAAGTAAAGCAGATGACACACCCCTGGGGGGCCCCTGTGTTGCTACTTGTAGGCGGGGAGTAGGAACAGAGAGATGTGATCTGATTAGCCAAAGTGGGGGTGGGGGATGACTTTGTATGCATCGCAGATGTTTGTGTATGCATGGTCAAGCATGGGCGATCCTCTTGTAAGGAAGAATACATGTTGGAGATATTTTGGGAAAATGTTTTAGAAAGTCTTAGTTAAAGTCACCCGTGACAATAAAGACTGATTCCGGGTGAAAAGATTTTTGCTGGCTAATGATCTTTTACAGTTCGCTGAGTGTTCTGTGTTTGCTTGTGGTGGTATGCACACAGTTGTGATAATAACACATGTGAATTCCCTTGGCACATAGTGGGATCGGCATTTTAGCACCCAAAACTCCAGGTCGGGTGAACCGGAGCTTGCAATGTTTTCAACTTCAGTACACCAGGAATTGTTTATAAGAAACATACACACCCCCCCCCCCCCCCGACTCTTACCAGAAGCCACCTTTCGATCCATTCGGAATATGGTTGAATAGCTGAGTTGAGTGTGTGGTAAACACATGCTAAGGAGATCTTTTACGTTTGGTTCTATGAGATAATCTTCATCAGCTAACGTCACCATTTACTTCAGTCCCTTCTGAAAATATTTACACCCTTTTTCCACATTGTGTTGTGTTACAGCCTGAATTTCAAATTGATTACATTGAGATTGTGTGTCACTGGCCTACACACAGTACCCCATAATGTCAAAGTGGAATTATGTTTTTACAAATGTTTACAAATGAATGAAAAATGAAAAGCTGAAATATCTTGAGTTATTAAGTATGCGGGATAGGGCCGATTGAGCGCCATTTCTTCAGCCAGTTAGAGAGGGTCTTGAGGTCCACACCGTTTGGTCAAATTGTCCCATCCATGCATCTGGATACCATCTGTAGTCACCTTAGCCATAATCTCGAAAGAGGACAGATCAGAACAACAATTTAGTTCAGTGCATTTCTGATTCAAGAAATCCGGACAAGCATTGACTGTATGACAAATTATTACTTTTACCAATATTCTTAATACCAATTTCTAAGACAAATGTCAAAAGGAATAACAATACATTCTGTTGAAACAGTTTTTCAAATTGGCTTATCATACTGTCGACCTCATCGCAGAGTCACAGGATCAGGAAATTAGACCGCTAATCCTTTGGGAGTAATCTCGATCATCCAGCAGACCCAATCTGGTGAGATTTGTATTAAAACAAAACAAACAAACAATAATACAATCCTTCATACATCACTCGATACACTTCTATATATCACTTAATGTGTGTAAACTTCAATCCCAAAAACTCAAAGGACTGGTAATTCCCCCATTTTGACACGCGTGACAACGTGATTAATGTGTAAAAAAAACAACAACACTGCAAATCAAATTAGAATTACTACCGTTAATAACTCCATAAAGAAAAAAGTGTACCCATAACTTGATTCAATAATATAAAAATAGACTAGAGACAGGTATATCCTTCTCGTGGTCCCGAATCAGACATAACTATTAATTATAAACTTCTCCGTAATTACAAATGACCTTTAAATCATCATCCAATGACTCTCAGGTTTCCAGTGAGGGTGATCAAACCACACTAGAAAGTCAGGTCAGATGTTAAAGGTGATTCAAACCCTTAAAATAAGTGTTTCCTTTTCTATTAGATTAATTATGTATAAACTGTATAAACTGTCACTATTCATATCCCAGGTTACAGTAAGTTTCTTCAGTACATTTCTTATCAAAATAATTCATGTGTTCAATTAAAACTCAGAAAATAAAAACTTCAGAAAATTCCATGTGTGTGCCCCTTTAAGATACATCTCCTCTAACCCGCGAAAAATTCAATAAAACCACATGAAAAACCCAATAAAACTCACAATAAATCAGACGTGGTATTTAACTTCACTAGGTTAGGGGGAAATATTTTCACCTCTGGATGAAAAGTGCGCCCAAAATAAACTACCTGATACTCAGGCCCAGAAGCTAGGCTATGCACATAATTAGTAGAGTTGGATAGAAAACACTCCAAAGTTTCTAAAACTGTTACAATGATGTCTATGAGTATAACGGAATTGAAATCGCAGGCGAAAACCTGAAGGAAATCCATCCAGGAAGTGCCATTACCTTGAAAAGGCTGTTTTTCCAATGAAAGCCTATCCACCATTTAAAGGGATAGGACCCATATTCCGTTCCCTATGGCTTCCACTAGTTGTGAACAGTCTTTAGACATTGGTTACTGCGCACGACCGAGAGCACGCCTTTCTTGTTTTCTTTTTATATTGACGAAGCTTTTGTCCGGTTGAAATATTATAGATTATTTAGGCTAAAAACAACCTGAGGATTGATTAGAAACATCGTTTGACATGTTTCTACGAACTTTACGGATACTATTTTGAATTTTCGTCTGCCTCTTGTGATCACATTTGAGCCATTGGATTACTGAACAAAACATGCCAACAAAATGGAGGTTTTTGGATATAAAGAGGGACTTTATCGAACAAAACAAACAGTCTTGTGAGTGCAGCCATATGAAGATCATCAAAGTTAAGTGATTAATTTTATTGCTATTTCTGACTTTCGTGACTAATCTACTTGGCTGGTAACTGTACGTAATATTTTGTGTGCTGAGTGCTGTCCTCAGATAATCGCATGGTTTGTTTTCGCTGTAAAGCCTTTTTGAAATCTGATACGGCGGCTGGATTAACAAGAAGTTAAGCTTTATTTTGATATATAACACATATATTTTCAAGACTGTTAACTATTTGAATGGTGTATTTTTGAATTTCGCATTCTGCAATTTCACAGGATGTTGGCCAGGTGGGATGGTATCGTCCCACACCCCCTAGAGAGGTTAAACACTAACAAATATTCATAATGTAACTAAATTTGTCAAAATCAGGTACCTTTATACTTTCTAAAACTGCAGAATTTCACTAATTGCTCTTCCAAGACAACAGTCTCGGAAACATCTCAAATGGAGAGAAATAAACATTTAGTTTAGTTTATAGTTTGCTACATCTTAATCAGTCCATGCAATTCAAATTCAAAATTCTTAATTTCCAACTAATTTACTTTCCTTTGTTACCTTCACTAGTCTACATCTCTATTTCTTTCAACTCGGAAAGCCCTCTACAATCTCTACCATACTCTACCTATGCCTTTTTACTCACGTTACTTTATCAGGTGAACAATGATTTTTTTGTTATTATAGTCAAAACAAACACAATAACTTCTGTTCACACTTATGCCACTTTAATTACTATGTTATTTCTTGTTTTTCTGCTTGTACTTTCCCATATGATGCCTTGTGACCCTGCTCTACCAAATAGTTGACTAATGTGGTGATGTTTGGCATATGATTTTTTTTGTCTTTTTACGGCAGTAACAAATTCGCTACATTTTGTATCAACACAGAACTCTCAAATTTACACCCTTTAGTGATTGTTTAAATGCGTGATATAAAGTTTGACTACATGTTAACATAATTCGTGCTCTCGCCCATATATACTGCCAATTTTAATATGTTACCTAATATCCACTGTCCTTGATTCTTAGAAGGATTATTCAACCCCAAAATCGTCCAAGAAGCAGGGTTGATCCAAGCTCTCTGATCTCACAAAGGCAGTAAAGCACCCAAGCTAACTGGCTAAAGTTAGCCAGCTTGCTAGCTACTTTCAGACATAAATAAGAGAACACATCCTCACTCTGACCCTTCTACTCACCCTAGCAGAGCTGGTTAGAATTTTGTCATGTTATTCAAAGTGTTTCTGACTAACTGTGCTGCTGGCAATAATTGAATTGCGTTCTTTTCCCTGACATTTACTGGCACCGGCCATATTCAATGGGTGTTGAGTGTTCATAAATTCATCAGTTATTCTGCGCTCTGGTACATTCAGACGAGTGCCCTGAAATCCAAACAAATAACCAGAGCAAATTTACAAAGCATCCATTGAGAATGTACAACGACTATATAATTTAGCTAAGCTGAGAGTGATGTTAATAATCAAGTCAACAAATGTTGGGTAGTTGGATAGCATATAGTTAATATACTAGCAAGTTTGATGCAATGATGTGCTATTCATAAGGATAGCGTCAGCCAACATAACATACAACACAACTTTATTTGAAAAGTCATTACTTTATAACATTGCTCAACATTTTCTTAACATTTGTCATAATTAGTTAAAGCAATGAATTTGTATCTTAAAATTAAACAATTACAGGTGCACCTTACTATCTTATACTGTATCATTGTAATGCATTATCTAATATTTCTATAGTGCATTTCTCAGTCCACACAGGGCTGTAGCCCACACAGAACTTGTTGCTTTAAAGTCTTAACTACACAGATTCTAGTTTCCAAAGCTTCGAAGTCTTAACTAGTTCACACAGATTCTAGTTTCATCCAGTTCACACAGATTCTAGTTTTCATCCAGTTCACACAGATTCTGGATGTTAATGTCAGATGGCAGCTCCCTCAGAACTAAATTTTCTCAACATAAATGTATAATTGATTTCAAGAAATGCCAGTGTCACTCTATTTATCTGTCTCTGTTTGGAACACCGTAACCACCCGTCTGACACCCTCCTTCAGATCTTAGACAGGGCCCTGGCTTCTCCTTCAGTGGTTTCCTTGAGGCAATTGGTGTGGCCCTGTGCACGGTTAAACCCAGGTCCTCAGGAGCAGTCAGCAGATGCGGTTTGGTGTCCCATCTGGGTCGCCAAATATTGTTGTGGAATATTCTTATCAAGTAAGAGAGACACTTTGTCATTTCTTCAAACAATCATCTTTATTTAATATGGATTTAATTACTGCAATAGTGAGGCTGCTCGTTGGACGGAGAGTCTAACCTTTATAGAAAATTGTGGTTCTTATATACTGTAGCGGACACTAAAAATAATGACTGGTTCCACCCCTTCTATGCAGATGGGGGGGCATCACAAGCCATTTTGTGTTCATATTGTGGTTATCTGCACCTGGTGTTTTAACCCCCACCCGGCTTAGTCTCCCAGATGCTAGGATGATTTTGAGACAATGAGACAAAGGGATTGTTCTACCTGTTACTGTAATTTAAATATACCAATGTGTTTTCATTAATTGAATTCCCTTAATCTATTTTATGAGAATTTGTAAGATTCTTGTTTGCATAAAATAGACAGAGACCAGTCTTATCAATAATAGGTAACAGAATGTATTCTCGGAGCGCGCTGCCACGTTACCACAAGCAACAGTTTATATACAATAACATGACGTCATTTGTAAAAATGTATCTCCTCCTCTGTACCGAGACAAAGGGAACTTTAAAAGTTCATTCTGAGTTCATTCTGACCCCCTAGCACATACACAGGACACACAACACAACTGAATTAACTTTTGACTCCTCACCATTATAGATCACCACTTAGCTGACAGTTCTAATTAACAGAAAACCTGGGAATGCACTCACTGCCTTATCTAAAACACCCCAGAGCTCAGTTTCGTCGGTTCAACCATAGGTTAACTACCTTATCTGTTTACTTAATCTACAAACCATTCCTATCTTCCTAGTTGGAATGGTGTTCATTAACTTTAATTACTCCTTGTCCGTGTCACACAATCCCTTCTTATGAACTCATATTGTTAATCAGATATAATAAAACAGAGTATAAGTTTACTTAGTTACAGTTTCATTTAAAATAAGACTATTGTTGTCATGTACTGTCATGTTGTGTCTTGTCTCTGTCCTTTCCCTTCACCCTGTCTCCCTCTGCTGGTCGTTGTTAGGTTACCTTTTCTCCTCCTCTTTCCCCCAGCTGTGCCTTGTCTCCTCCTAACTACCCATTCACCCCGTTTCCCACCTGTTCCCTTTTTCCCTCTGATTAGGTCCCTATATCTCTCTCTGTTTTTGTTCCTGTCCTTGTCGGATTCTTGTTTGTTGTGTTTCATGCCTGAACCAGACTGTCGTCATGTTTGCTGTAACCTTGTCTTGTCCTGTCGGAATCTGCCGGTCCGTCTGAGCCTACCTATGTTTGGTAATTAAAGAAGCTCTGTCTAAGTTAATTCGCTTTTGGGTCCTCATTCACGCACCGTAACAGAAGAATCCGACCAACAGAAGAATCCGACCAAGAATGGACCCAGCGACTTCGGATCCTCTCCACTCAGCCGTCGGGATCCAGGGAGCGATGCTAGGCAGACACGAGCAGGAAGTGTCTGCTGCTCGACATGCCGTTGAGACCCTGGCCACCCAAGTCTCCAACCTCACAGAACAGGTTCACCATCTCCGCCTCGATCCACCGGCAACTTCCAGGGCTTTCGAATCTCCGGAGCCCAGAATCAATAACCCGCCGTGTTACTCTGGGGAGCCCACTGAATGCCGCTCGTTCCTCACCCAGTGTGATATTGTGTTTTCTCTCCAGCCCAACACTTACTCCAGGAGCACTGCTCGTGTCGCCTACGTCATATCTCTCCTTATTGGACGGGCTCGTGAGTGGGGCACGGCAATCTGGGAGGCAAGGGCTGAGTGTACTAACCAGTATCAGGACTTTAAGGAGGAGATGATACGGGTTTTTGATCGATCTGTTTTTGGGGAGGAGGCTTCCAGGGCCCTGTCTTCCCTATGTCAAGGCAATCGATCCATAACAGACTACTCTATTGAGTTTCGCACTCTTGCTGTCTCCAGTGGCTGGAACGAGCCGGCCTTGCTCGCTCGTCTTCTGGAGGGTCTCCGCGCAGAGGTAAAGGATGAGATTCTCTCCCGGGAGGTTCCTTCCAGCGTGGATTCCTTGATTGAACTCGCTATTCGCATTGAGCGACGGGTTGATCTTCGTCACCGAGCTCGTGGAAAGGAGCTCGCGCTCTCCGTCGCCCCCCTCTCCGCATCACTACCATCTTCCTCTGCCGGCTCGGGTGCTGAGCCCATGCAGCTGGGAGGTATCCGCATCTCGACTAAGGAGAGGGAACGGAGAATCACCAACCGCCTCTGTCTCTATTGCGGTTCCGCTGGTCATTTTGTCACTTCATGTCCAGTAAAAGGCCAGAGCTCGTCAGTAAGCGGAGGGCTACTGGTGAGCGCTACTACTCCTGTCTCTCCTTCAAGATCCTGCACTACCTTGTCGGTCCATCTACGCTGGACCGGTTCGTCAGCTTCCTGCAGTGCCTTAATAGACTCTGGGGCGGAGGGCTGTTTTATGGACGAGACCTGGGCTCGGGAACATGACATTCCTCTCAGACAGTTAAAGGAGCCCACGGCCTTGTTCGCCCTGGATGGTAGTCCTCTCCCCAGGATTCAGCGTGAGACGCTACCTTTAACCCTCACTGTTTCTGGTAATCATAGTGAAACCATTTCTTTTTTAATTTTTCGTTCACCTTTTACACCTGTTGTTTTGGGCCATCCCTGGCTAGTTTGTCATAATCCTTCCATTAATTGGTCTAGTAATTCTATCCTCTCCTGGAACGTCTCTTGTCATGTGAAATGTTTAATGTCTGCTATCCCTCCTGTTTCCTCTGTCTCTTCTTCACAGGAGGAGCCTGGTGATTTGACAGGGGTGCCGGAGGAATATCACGATCTGCGCACGGTGTTCAGTCGGTCCAGGGCCACCTCTCTTCCTCCACACCGGTCGTATGATTGTAGTATTGATCTCCTTCCGGGAACCACCCCCCCCCCGGGGTAGACTATACTCTCTGTCGGCTCCCAAACGTAAGGCTCTCGAAGATTATTTGTCTGTAGCTCTTGACGCCGGTACCATAGTCCCCTCCTCCTCTCCCGCCGGAGCGGGGGTTTTTTTTGTCAAGAAGAAGGACGGGTCTCTGCGCCCCTGCATAGATTATCGAGGGCTGAATGACATAACAGTGAAGAATCGTTATCCGCTTCCTCTTATGTCTTCAGCCTTCGAGATCCTGCAGGGAGCCAGGTTTTTCACTAAGTTGGACCTTCGTAACGCTTACCATCTCGTGCGCATCAGGGAGGGGGACGAGTGGAAGACGGCGTTTAACACTCCGTTAGGGCACTTTGAATACCGGGTTCTTCCTTTCGGCCTCGCTAACGCTCCAGCTGTCTTTCAGGCATTAGTCAATGATGTCCTGAGAGACATGCTGAACATCTTTGTTTTCGTTTACCTTGACGATATCCTGATTTTTTCACCGTCACTCCAGATTCATGTTCAGCACGTTCGACGTGTCCTCCAGCGCCTTTTAGAGAATTGTCTTTTTGTGAAGGCTGAGAAGTGCACTTTTCATGCCTCCTCCGTCACATTTCTCGGTTCTGTTATTTCCGCTGAAGGCATTAAGATGGATCCCGCTAAGGTCCAAGCTGTCATTGATTGGCCCGTCCCTAAGTCACGCGTCGAGCTGCAGCGCTTTCTCGGCTTCGCGAACTTCTATCGTCGTTTCATCCGTAATTTCGGTCAGGTGGCAGCTCCTCTCACAGCCCTTACTTCTGTCAAGACGTGCTTTAAGTGGTCCGTTTCCGCCCAGGGAGCTTTTGATCTCCTCAAGAATCGTTTTACATCCGCTCCTATCCTTGTTACACCTGACGTCTCTAGACAGTTCGTTGTCGAGGTTGACGCGTCAGAGGTGGGCGTGGGAGCCATTCTTTCTCAGCGCTCCCTCTCTGACGACAAGGTCCACCCATGCGCGTATTTTTCTCATCGCCTGTCGCCGTCGGAACGTAACTATGATGTGGGTAACCGCGAACTGCTCGCCATCCGGTTAGCCCTAGGCGAATGGCGACAGTGGTTGGAGGGGGCGACCGTTCCTTTTGTCGTTTGGACTGACCATAGGAACCTTGAGTACATCCGTTCTGCCAAACGACTTAATGCGCGTCAGGCGCTGTTTTTCGCTCGTTTCGAGTTCGTGATTTCTTATCGTCCGGGCTCTAAGAACACCAAGCCTGATGCTTTGTCTCGTCTCTTCAGTTCTTCAGTAGCCTCCACTGACCCCGAGGGGATTCTCCCTGAGGGGCGTGTTGTCGGGTTGACTGTCTGGGGAATTGAGAGGCAGGTAAAACAAGCGCTCACTCACACTCCGTCGCCGCGCGCTTGTCCTAGGAACCTTCTTTTCGTTCCCGTTCCTACTCGTCTGGCCGTTCTTCAGTGGGCTCACTCTGCCAAGTTAGCCGGCCACCCTGGCGTTCGGGGTACGCTTGCTTCCATTCGCCAGCGTTTTTGGTGGCCCACCCGGGAGCATGACACGCGTCGTTTCGTGGCTGCTTGTTCGGTCTGCGCGCAGACTAAGTCCGGTAACTCTCCTCCTGCCGGCCGTCTCAGGCCGCTTCCTATTCCCTCTCGACCGTGGTCTCACATCGCCTTAGATTTTGTCACCGGACTGCCTTCGTCAGCGGGGAAGACTGTTATTCTTACGGTTGTCGATAGGTTCTCTAAGGCGGCTCATTTCATTCCCCTTGCTAAGCTTCCTTCTGCTAAAGAGACGGCACAAATCATCATCGAGAATGTTTTCAGAATTCATGGCCTTCCGTCAGACGTCGTTTCGGACAGAGGTCCGCAATTCACGTCTCAATTTTGGAGGGAGTTTTGCCGTTTGATTGGGGCTTCCGTCAGTCTCTCTTCCGGCTTTCACCCCCAGTCTAACGGTCAAGCAGAACGGGCCAATCAGACTATTGGTCGCATCTTACGCAGTCTTTCTTTTCGTAACCCTGCGTCTTGGTCAGAACAGCTCCCCTGGGCAGAATACGCCCACAACTCGCTTCCTTCGTCTGCGACCGGGCTATCTCCTTTTCAGAGTAGCCTCGGGTACCAGCCTCCGCTGTTCTCATCTCAGTTCGCCGAGTCCAGCGTCCCCTCCGCTCAGGCTTTTGTCCAACGTTGCGAGCGCACCTGGAAGAGGGTCAGGTCTGCACTTTGCCGTTATAGGACGCAGACTGTGAGGGCTGCTAATAAGCGTAGAACTAAGAGTCCTAGATATTGTCGCGGTCAGAGAGTTTGGCTCTCCACTCAGAACCTTCCCCTTAAAACGGCTTCTCGCAAGTTGACCCCGCGGTTCATTGGTCCGTTCCGTATTTCTCGGGTCATTAATCCTGTCGCAGTTCGACTTCTTCTTCCGCGATACCTTCGTCGCGTCCACCCGGTCTTCCATGTCTCCTGCATCAAGCCCGTCCTTCGCGCCCCCGCTCGTCTTCCCCCCCCCCCCCCCCATCCTTGTCGAGGGCGCACCCATCTACAGGGTCCGTAGAATTTTGGACATGCGTCCTCGGGGCCGTGGTCACCAGTACCTCGTAGATTGGGAGGGGTACGGTCCTGAGGAGAGGAGTTGGGTTCCCTCTCGGGACGTGCTGGACCGTGCGCTGATCGAGGATTTCCTCCGTTGCCGCCAGGTTTCCTCCTCGAGTGCGCCAGGAGGCGCTCGGTGAGTGGGGGGGTACTGTCATGTACTGTCATGTTGTGTCTTGTCTCTGTCCTTTCCCTTCACCCTGTCTCCCTCTGCTGGTCGTTGTTAGGTTACCTTTTCTCCTCCTCTTTCCCCCAGCTGTGCCTTGTCTCCTCCTAACTACCCATTCACCCCGTTTCCCACCTGTTCCCTTTTTCCCTCTGATTAGGTCCCTATATCTCTCTCTGTTTTTGTTCCTGTCCTTGTCGGATTCTTGTTTGTTGTGTTTCATGCCTGAACCAGACTGTCGTCATGTTTGCTGTAACCTTGTCTTGTCCTGTCGGAATCTGCCGGTCCGTCTGAGCCTACCTATGTTTGGTAATTAAAGAAGCTCTGTCTAAGTTAATTCGCTTTTGGGTCCTCATTCACGCACCGTAACAATTGTTCAGTCATTGAATCATAATTTTCCTAACACTACCCCTAAACTCTCTCTAGTTAAACCCATTCTTGAACATACACCCAGATTAGCTGCAGGGAGCTAGAGTGGATACCATAAAAACACAGCACTGGTAGAACAGAAATGTCTTACTATTTGTTAAGTATTAATTGTTAAATATCAAACAAATCAGGTAAATACGTAATTTTTCTCTCAAAGTCCCAACTCTGGATCCACGAGAGCAGAGAAACAGTCATGTGATCTTTTGCCACCTGGGACAGGTGTGAGTATCTCATCTTCATCAGTTTCTGCTAGACCCTTTTTAGTGTCGATCACACTAGCTGGCTGTCCCTCGTGCTGTTTCTACAGCGCTAGTGGATTTCAGTGCCGCAAGGAACTTCATTGACCAGATCCTTACATCCTCTCTGAACATCCCCTCATACCCGCTCTTCTCTCCGTTTGCGGTGCAAGCCCTTGACAATCGGCCAATAGGATCCGGAACATCATGGTTTTACCACCATTTTGGTGGTTGTGGATAGATTTTCTACATTCAGGTTGTTTTAGTCCGCTCTCCGACTGCTCTCCAGGTCGCATTATGGACGGAAGACCTGCTGGAATAGCGTCTCCGATCGTGGGCCCCAATTCACATCACAGGTATGGAGAGCCTTTATGGAGAAGCACGGGGTCACGGTCAGCCTCACATCTGGGTATAGGCCTCTGTCCAACAGGCAGGTGGAGAGGATGAACAAGGAGCTGGGAAGGTTCCTGAGGTGTCACTGCCAGGACCGGCAATTCCTTCCATAGACAGAGTACGCACAGAATTCGTTACATCACTCCTCCACTGGACTGACTCCCTTCCAGTTCTGGGTTGTCCAGTGTGTTCCCGGAATTCTGCAGTTGATGAGTGGTTCAGCCGTCCACCGTCAGAAGGAGCAGGCATACCGCCACGGCAGTGAGACTCCAGTGTTCCATCCTGGGGATCGTGTCTGGTTCTCTACCAGGAAACTCCCACTCTGCCTGCCCTCCAAAACATGCATCTTGTTTGCAATAAAGCACAAAACTAAAACTTCATATTTTCAAGCATGGTGCTGGTTGCATTGTGTTATGGGTATGCTTGTAATTGGCAATGACTAGGGAGTTTTTTAGCCTGTCTACGATACTGGTTACCAATTGGGAATCAACCCTCCCACGTTCAGCTGAAACGGTGGCGCATGGAACGCAAAAATATTCTTAAAAATATTTAACCTCCACACATTAACAAGTCCAATAGCTCAAATGAAAGATAAACACCTTGTTCATCTAGCCAGCAAGTCAGATTTCTAAAATGTTTTACGGCGAAAACATAGCACATATATATGTAAAACCACCACCAGACACAGCTCATTTGAATAGCCAAAACATGCAATCAACAAACGCAGGATTAAAAAATAAATTGTTCTCTAACCTTTTGAAAATCTTCATCAGATGACAGTAATATGACATGTTACACAGTACATTTTTTTTTTTCAATAATATGCCATTTATATCCATAAATGTCCATTTACAGTGAGTTCACGTTCAGAAATTACTCAAAAATGCCCGCAGGAAATCTAGGTAGCGCGGCAAGATAACGTAAATAGACATCATAAACTTTGACTAAATATACATGTTCTACATATAGTTAGAAAGATACACTGCTTCTTTATGCAACCGCTTTGTTAGATTTATTTTTAACGTTACAGAAATCGCACACTATTCAATATGCTGAGACGGCGCTCAGTTCCAAGCTACATTTCTACGTAATGTTGGAGTCAACAGAAACACAGATTTAAGCATAAATATTCCCTTACCTTCGATGGTCTTCGTTTAGAATGTTCTGGAAGGCTTCATACTTACCCAATACATCGTTTGGTTTCAAGTCTTGCGTCTTTGTATTAGCTACTGCTAATAACATCAGCTGAAATGCACCCAAAACGTCCTCTGGTCCGGAAAAGTTGCGCATCAAAACTTCAAAATTACATATTATATGTCGACTAAACAGGTCAAACTAAGTGCAGAAGCAAGCTTTATGATGTTTTAGACACGCAAAACAAACTTCAATTCAATCGGCCATCGTCTGCCCTTCTCTTGAGTGCTGGAACAAAGGAATGGCTGGGACCAATTCGCGCCCCTACGCACAGCCTATTTTCTCGTGGCACGCACTAATTTCACTCCCATAGGGTCATAGGGTCATTCTCGCGGGATTTGAACGATTCAAAGCTCTACTGAAAGAGGACATCTAGCGGAAGAGATAGAAAGTCTCCCCAGAATCATAACTGGTTGGGAAGGGTGGGGGCCATGACGTCAAAGTTGCTCCAACTTTCATGGCCACAAAAACTAGTTTGGAAGAATGCCTGCCCTGTGAGTTCTGCTATACTTACAGACATAATTCCAACGGTTTTAGAATCTTTAGAGTGTTTTCTATCCAATAACAATTTTTATTTGCATATATTAGCAATTTTTGACAGATTTTTTTTCAGTTTACTAGGGGTACCCAATCTCTCCAAAGGGGGCATATGTCTGCCATATCCTTAACAGGCTTTAGGATAAAAATAAATGGAATAGAGCTAAGCACATGCAAAATCCTAGAGGAAAACTTGGTTGTCTGCATTCCAACAGACACCGAGAGACAAATTCACCTGTCAGCTGGACAATAACCTAAAACAAAAGGCCAAATATACACTGAGTTGCTTACCAAGATAACTAAATTATTAATTAATTAATTAATTAATGATAATTAAATGCTCCTGAGTGGCCTAGTTACAGTGTTTACTTGAATCGGCTTGAAAAACTATGACAAGACTTACAAATAGATGTCTAGCAATGACCAACAGCCAACTGGAAGAATTGAAGAATTTTCAAAATAATATGCAAATATTGTACAATCCATGTGTGCAAAGCTCCTAGATTTACCCAGAGACTCATAGCTGTAAGGTGATTCTAACATGTATTGACTCAGGTGTGTGAATACTTATGTAAATTAGATATTTTTGTATTTCATTTAAAATTTGCAAAGATTTCTGAAAACATATTTTCACTTTGTCATTATGAGGTATTGTCACGGTCTTCCTCCTCTTCATCTGAAGAGGAGAGGCGAGAAGGATCAGAGGACCAAAATGCGGCGTGGTAAGTGTTCATGGTGAATTTTAATAAAGAAAACACTGAACACTGCAACACTATACAAAAACAATAACCGAAATAACGACCGTGAAGCTACAAATGAGACCTGTGCTGACACAAGCCACTAACATAGACAATCACCCACAAACAAACAGTGCAACCAGGCTACCTAAGTATGATTCTCAGAGACAACTAATGACACCTGCCTCTGATTGAGAACCATACTAGGCCGAAACATAGAAATCCCCAAATCATAGAAAATCAAACATAGACTGCCCACCCAACTCATGCCCTGACCATACTAAATAAATACAAAACAAAGGAAATAAAGGTCAGAACGTGACAGGTATTGTGCGTAGATGGGTGAGAAATTATTTGAATACATTTTGAATGCAGGCTATAACACAAGAAACGTGGAATAAGTCAAGGGCATAAATGTCACGACTTCCACGGAAGTCCTCTCCTTGTTCGGGCGGCGTTCGGCGGTCGACGTCACCGGCTTTCTAGCCATCGCCGCTCCATTTTTCGTTTATCCATTTGTATTGTCTTGTTTTGCACACCTGGTTTTCATTCCCCAATTACGCTGCATGTATTTATTCCTCTGTTCCCCCTCATGTCTTTGTGTGATATTGTTTGTGTGTTACGTGTTTTTTGTAACGCTGGCGTTCGTTATTTCCATGTTATTTCACAAAGCTTGTTTGAATTGTTTAACATTCATGTTTTGTGACTGTTTTTGCTTTACACTTTGCCTTGTTCGGCTAGAGGTTTTTGACGCAGCTGCATCTGTCTGTAATCTTTCTCCTGACAAAATAAAGTGTGCGTCTGTTCACAATTCTCTGCTCTCCTGCACCTGAATTCACCACAAGTAAGCACACACCTGACAATAAATACTTTTTTTTTTGAATTTTACCCCTTTTTCTCCCCAATTTCGTAGTATCCAATTGTTGTAGTAGCTACTATCTTGTCTCATCGCTACAACTCCCGTACGGGCTCGGGAGAGACGAAGGTTGAAAGTCATGCGTCCTCCGATACACAACCAACCAAGCCGCTGCTTCTTTAACACAGCGCACATCCAACCCGGAAACCAGCCGCACTAATGCGCCGGAGGAAACACCGTGCACCTGGCCACCTTGGCTAGCGTACACTGCGCCCAGCCCGCCACAGGAGTCGCTGGTGCGCGATGAGACAAGGACACCCCTACCGACCAAGCCCTCCCTAACCCGGGCGACGCTAGGCCAATTGTGCGTCGCCCCACGGACCTCCCGGTCGCGGCCGGTTACGACAGAGCCTGGGCGCGAACCCAGGACTCTGATGGCACAGCTGGCGCTGCAGTACAGCGCCCTTAACCAATAAATACTTTTTAAGGGCACTATGTAAAAAAAGGCTTCATAATTCATAAAGCTCATGTTAACTGACTGATATTCTCACAGAACAAAACGGATACAGTCTCCTAAGACTGTGTTAACCTCTGACCTTATTTTTGTTTTTTATCCCAAAACTATTTTCTTTCCACATTAATTTTCCCATTGGAAAGGCTGAACGAACCGGTTTTTAGAACTACAAGCTGGCAGCTCTATGGCTAGAACTTTCTTATTGGGGATAAAAACAGATTACCTTAATTTTTTCGATTCATTATTCCATGTAACAAATTAAATATTAAACCACGTATTCATCTCATATTTCAGTTCATGAAACATGGGTCCAATACTTTACATGTTGCGTTTATATTTTTCTTCAGTATATTTAGGAATAGCTTATTATTATTACCCATTCTAAAACTGATTGCAGCTTTTTGTTAAGGGTTGCAGTGATTTAACTTGCTGTGGTAGTATAATGTTGAGTCATCAGCGTACATAGACAAACAAACTTTATTCAAGGCTAGTGGTAGACATTAGTAAAAATAGAGAACAGTAGAGTGCCAAGACTGCTGCCTTGAAGTATACCACACTTTACCTGGTTTATGTTAGCATCTTCTACCAAGGATTACCGTTTTGGTCCTATACTTAATGAGAATTCAGATATCCACAAAGGACGGCGTCAAGATGTACACTACTTGTTTTCTATTTTCTACATTGTATAATGATAGTGAAGACATCAAAACTATGAAATAACACATATGGAATCATGTAGTAACCAAAAAAAAGTGTTAAACAAATCTAAATATATTTTAGATTTTAGATTTTTCAAATAGCCACCCTTTGCCTTGATGACAGCTTTGCACACTTTGCATTCTCTCAACGAGCTTCACCTGGAATGCTTTTTCAACAGTCTTGAAGGAGTTCCCACATATGCTGAGCACTTGGGCGTTGGTTGCTTTTCCTTCACTCTGCAGTCCGACTCATCCCAAACCATCTCAATTTGGTTGAGGTCAGGGGATTGTGGAGGCCAGGTCATCTGATGCAGCACTACATCACTCTCCTTCTTGGTCAAATAACCCTTACACAGCCTGGAGGTGTGTTATGTCATTGTCCTGTTGAAAAACAAATGATAATTTCACTAAGCCCAAACCAGATGGGATGCAGAGGTAGCCATTCTGGTTAAGTGTTTACTTTTATTTGACCTTTATTTAACTCTGCAAGTTAGTTAAGAACAAATTCTTATTTCAACGACGGCCTAGGAACAGTGGGTTAACTGCCTGTTCCGGGGGAGAACGACAGATTTGTACCTTGTCAGCTTGGGGATTTGAACTTGCAACCTTTCGGTTACTAGTCCAATGCTCTAACCACTAGGCTACCCCCATACCATAAACACCTCCTCCTTCATGCTTTATGGTGGGAAATACACTACCGGTCAAAAGTTCTAGAACACCTACTCATTCAAGGGTTTTCTTTATTTTGACTATATTCTACATTGTAGCATAATAATGAAGATCTCAAAACTTTTAAATAACACATATGGAATCATGTAGTAAACAAAAAAGCATTCAATATTTTATATTTGATATTCTTCAAATAGCCCCCCTTTGCCTTGATGACAGTACACTCTAGGCCTTCTCTCAACCAGCTTCATGAGGTAATCACCTGGAATGCATTTCAATTAACAGCTGTGCCTTCTTAAAAGATAATTTGTGGAATTTCTTTCCTTCTTAATGCGTTTGAGCCAATCAGTTGTGTTGTGACAAGGTAGGGGGGTATACAGAAGATAGCCCTATTTGGTAAAAGACCAAGTCCATATTATGACAAGAACAGCTCAAATAAACAAAGAGAAACGACAGTCCATCATTACTTTAAGACATGGTCAGTCAATACGGTACATTTCAAGAACTTTGAAGTGCAGTAGCAAAAACCATCAAGCGCTATGATGAAACTGGCTCACATGAGGACCGCCACAGAAATGGAAGACCCAGAGTTCATTCTGCTGCAGAGGATAAGTTCATTAGAGTTACCAGCCTCAGAAATTGCAGCCCAAATAAATGCTTCATGGAGTTCAAGTAACAAACACATCTCAACATCAACTTTTCAGAAGAGACTTTTATAGGCCATCTTACATGCAGTTCTCATACAATCATGACCTGAAAAGCATGACACACACACGCACATGGAGGAGCCTTCCTCCTCCTCCATGTGTGTGTGTGTGTCAGGAGAGAGGAGGAGCTGTTCATAAGTGGTGGGTGAGATCCCCAAGGCCAGTATTCATTCATCATCTCATCACAAATTTTCTCCTCTCTAATCGTACCCCTCCCATTCCCCCCCCCCTCTCTTCCTTGCTCTGACATAACATTTACATAAGTAGTCAGACACAATACTTTGTTGAAGCACCTTTGGCAGCGATTACAGCCTCTGATCTTCTTGGGTATGACGTTACAAGCTTGACACACCTGTATTTGGGGAGTTACTCCAATTCTTTTTTACAGATAATCTCAAGCCCTGTCAGGTTGGATGGGGAGCGTCGCTGCACAGCTATTTTCAGGTCTCTCCAGAGATGTTCGATTGGGTTCAGGTCCGGGATCTGTCTGGGTCACTCAAGGACATTCAGAGACGGATGCCAAAGCCACTCCTGCGTTGACTTAGCTGTCTGCTTAGGGTCGTTGTTCTGTTGGAAGGTTTTGCCCCAGTTTGCCCCAGTCTGAGGTCCCTCCATTCATCTCTCCCTCTATCCTGACCAGTCTCCCAGTCCCTGCTGCTGAAAAACATCCCCACAGCATGATGCTGCCACCACCAGGTTTCACCGTAGTGATGATGCCAGGTTTCCTCCACCTGTGACGCTTGGCATTCAGGTCAAAGAGTTTAATCTTAGTTTCATCAGACCAGAGAATCTTGTTTCTCATTGTCTGAGAGTCCTTTAGGTACCTTTTGGCAAACTCCAAACGGGCTGTCATGTGCCTTTTACTGAGGAGTGGCTTCTGTCTGGCCACTCTACCACAAAGACCTGATTGGTGGAGTGCTGCAGAGATGGTTGTCCTTCTGGAAGGTTATCCCATCTCCACAGAGGAACTCTACAGCTCTGTCAGAGTGACCATTGGGTTCTTGACCAAGGCCCTTCTCCCTGATTGCTCAGTTTGGCCGGGTGGCGAGCTCTAGGAAGAGTCTTGGTGGTCCAAACTTCTTCAATTTAAGAATAATGGAGAGCACTATGTTCTTGGGAACCTTCAATGCTGCAGAAATGTTTTGGTACCATTCCCCAGATCTGTGCATCGACACAATCCTGTCTCGGAGCTCTACGGAATAATTCCGTTGACCTCATTGCTTGGTTTTTACTCTTACATGCACTGTCAACTGTGGGACCTCATATAGACAGGTGTGTGCCTTTCCAAATCATGTCCAATCAATTGAATTTACCACAGGTGAATTTACCACAAGTTGTAGAAACATCTCAAGGATGATCAATGGAAACAGGATGCACCTGAGCTCAATTTTGAGTCTCATAGCAATGGGTCTGAATACTTACAGTATGTAAATAAGGTATTTCTGTTTTTTATATTTAATACATTTGTAAACATTTCTCAAAACCTTTTTTTGCTTTGTCATTATGGGTTATTGTGTGTTGATTGGTGAGGAAAAAAAATATTTCATACATTTTAGAATATGGCTGTAATGTAATAACAAAATGTGGAAAAAGAGAACGGGTCTGAACACTTTCCAAATGCCCTGTATATATACCCTGCATACTAATGCCCTGGCCAGGTTATGGTTTAACCCAGCTTGGTCTACCAATCTAATCTAATTAAAAATAGATAATATCATGGTAATCATTTCTATGACTCATTTACACAGTGTACAAAACATTAGGAATTACCTTCCTAATATCGAGCTGCACCCCCTTCATTTGTCGAGGCATTGACTCTACAAGGTGCCGAAGGAATGCTGGCCCATGTTGACTCCAGTGCTTCTCACAGTTGTGTCAAGTTGGCTGGATGTCCTTTGGGTGGTGGACCATTCTTGATACACACAGAAAACTATCAGCATTGTAGTTCTTGACACAAACCGGTGCACCTGGCAGCTACTGCCATATCCCATTCAAAAGCACTTAAATATTTTGTCTTGCCCATTCACCCTCTGAATGGCACACACACAATCCATGTCTCAATTGTCTCAAGGCTTAAACATGCTTATTTAACCTGTCTCCTCCCCTTCATCTACACTGATTGAAGTGGATTTAACAGGTGACATCAATAAGGGATTATAGCTTTCACCTGGTAAATCTGTCATGGAAAGAGCTGTTCCTAATGTTTTGTACACTCAGTGTATGACAGACTGGGAATAGGCTATAATCTAATTCCTCAACTCTGAGAAACAGCAGTCATTCATAACGCATTTAGCATGCTAGCTCTGGTAAATAGTGAATTAGTTTGATAAATTCCAAGTATGTGAGGATTTGTACTGGTATGTGTTTGGACTCAAAGGACATGACCAGTGGATGTTGAACATGTTGGTCAGATATTCTAAATGAATGAGGGACAGATAGACCAGCCCTCAATGGTCGTTTTAATCCCAGATTATCTCCTGAGTCCAATCCTGAAACAGGACAAAATTGGCAAAAGAAAGGGATTATTTGTCCATTGGTGTAGGGAATGTTGGTTGGGGGATGTGGTGGAGAAGGCATGTTCATCATGCTCTCACGCACACGCAAGTGTGGGCACAGCTTTGTTTTCATCAAATCTCAGAACTTTTTGGAGCATAAAAATGTTTGCCCATGGCGCAGTGGTCTAAGGCAGTGCTTGAGGTGTCACTACAGACCTGTGTTAGATTCCAGGCTGTGTCACAACCAGCCGTGACTGGAAGATGCATAGGGTGGTGCACAATTGGCCGAGCACTGTCTGGGTTAGGGGAGGCTTTGGCTGGGGGGGGCTTCACTTGTCTCATTGTGCTCTAGCAACTCCTTGTGGCTGGCCTGCAGGCTGACTGCGCTTGTCAGCTGAATGGTGTTTCCGCCAATAATTTTGACCATTAAAAATCCTATTTTCCCTAATCATAACCCCAATACTCCTATCCCTCTAGTGAGATAACATATAGAACTGTTTTAATATTGGCATACCACGGATCATTTGGCTATTTGATTTAGAATTTTAGGATCCCTTTAAGCATAAAAAATTATATTGAAAAATTATTTGATAACATATTGAATTTGGCCTTAGCTAATATAGCCCATACTATAGCATTGAATAACACATTCATAGATGGCAAAAAAGACAGTCAAAGAAAAGATCATAAGAAATCCTCCAACCAGGATTTCTGTAAAACCAAGGAAATATGAGTCCAAAAAAACAAAAACATTTTGTGAGCTTTCTTATATCTCCTAGATATACAGTGCATTCGGATAGTACTCAGACCCCTTGACTTTTTCCACATTTTGTTAGTTTACTGCCTTATTATAAAATTGGTTAAATTAGTTTTTTTCCTCATCAATCTACATACAACTCCCCATAATCACAAAGTGTATACCATATTTGTTTACATCTCCGTTAGTGAGAATTCCTCCTTTGCCAAGGCAATCCATCCTTCTGACAGGTGTGGCATATCAAGAAGCTGATTAAACAGAATGATCATTACACAGGTCCTCATTGTGCTGGGGAATATAAAAGGCCACTCTAAAATATGCAGTTTTGTCACACAACGCAATGCCACAGAGATCTCTAGTTTTGAGGGAGTGTGCAATTGACATGCTGTCTGCAGGAATGTCCACCAGTGCTGTTGTCAGAGAATTTAATGTTAATTTATCTACCATAAGCTGTCTCCAACGTTGTTTTAGAGTATTTGGAAAACGTCCAACCGGACTAAAAACCGCAGACCAAGTGTAACCACACAAAGCCCTTTTGTGGGGAAAAACTCATTCTCTTTGGCTGGGCCTGGCTCCCCAGTGGGTGGGCCTATACCCTCCTAGGCCCACCCAAGGCTCTGCCCCTGCCCAGTCATGTGAAATTCAGAGATTAGGGCATAATTTATTTATTTCAATTGACTGATTTCCTTATATGAACTGTAACTCAGTACATTCTTGAAATTGTTGCATGTTGCATTTAAATTTTTCTTCATTATAGATGGTCTTTCTGCCTCTCTGTCTGACTACCTCTCTCACATATTCCAGGGGCCAATATTCTGTAGGCCTAAACTCAATGGCCAGTACTGCATAACTTCTCCGTATTTAACTTCTCGGTTTTTACCGGAAATGTCCATATCCTGGCAGTACAAGTGTGGCACCATGTTATGGTATTCCGCTAATGGTATTCCACTAAAAAGCCACCTACATCACCATAAATATATGGTCGCAGAACAATTTACCTTCACAATCACGGCTTCAACAAAACAAACACCACAAAAACAACATTTACTTCTCTCTTTTACCATTTTTATAAACAAACAAACATTATGGGGCCACACTGTTGACCAATTGAAGATAAGGACTGAGTGCCTGTAATTTACCCCCCTCCTCTCTTCCTCCCCTCACTGCGTAGCATTTCAACTAGATGGCCTCTGTGTGTCACATACAGAGATCCCCAACCAACAGAGTAGATACAATAGCAGAGAGTACCACAGATGAGAGATGATTAAACAGAGCTTTGGGAGCTGTGGGACTCAATCAGGATTATGATTTTGGTATGTTATAATATTATCTCTGTTTAGTTTAGTTAGCGTGAGTAGGCCTTGCTGTGAGCAGAGTGCATTACACTCTTAGAAAAAAAGTTTCCATGTAGAACAAAAAGTGTTCTGTCACTTGCTTCATATATGGAACCCTTAAAAGTTTGATATGGAACCCTTTTATAGGGTTCTTTGATCAGAACACTAAGGGTTCTTCATCACAGAACCAAAATTGGTTCCATATAGAACCCTGTATGGTGCCATTTATGAAATATGGCTACTACTAATGAATAATTATTTTTAGCAAAGAATATAATATAATAAACAAGTAATGGACAAAAGAATACCTGCATAGTTTTTAAATAGTATTGTCATTATATGCAAACATAGTTTAGAAATATGCACTGGGGGCCAGGGAGGCATCTCTGTTTAAATAATGGACCACGCCAATCTTGGTACGCCAACTCTAACTTCTTTATGGAACAGTCAGCTACAGTACGGGTTGTTGCCTGGCTGGTTCCTGAGGAGATTAAAAAATGAGCACTAACATGAGTTAATCTTCAGAAATAAGCATTTGTAAATCTGCCAAAATGAATACGAAATGCTATGCAAACATATAATTATTATGATGTAGAAGAACAACTTACATGTAGCTGTTATCAGCAGCAGCCAAAAGAGAGATCCTTTGCCTCTTTATAGTTGGTTACTTCCAGACTGAGCAAAACATAGATAGTGTTAAAAGTCATGTAATGATTACTAGGCTACTGAATCTCCCAGACTTATTATACATAATTTATTATAACTAATTTAGATACATACCTGCTCTGTCAGCTCACTGCCCATTACATACATTCAACAGGGGTCAGCAACAGTCTAATGGCTTCATGAAACCTAATAGTTCCCTCATCTGACTCCACACTGAAACACTGAAATTAAAGTAACAATTAGCTAATTGCCAATGTCAGGGTTGGTCTGTAGCTCTATATGGCATATGCCATAATACAAATTAAGTTAGCTGGCTAGGCATGGAGGAGGAGGTGTGATGGTGTGGGGGTGCATTGCTGGTGACACTGTTGTTGATTTTTTTAGAATTCAAGGCACACTTAACCTGCATGGCTACCACAGCATTCTGCAGCGATACGCCATCCCATCTGGTTTGCGCTTAGTGGGACTATCATTTGTTTTTCAACAGGAAAATGATCCAATACACCTCCAGGCTGTGTAAGGGCTATTTGACCAAGAAGGAGAGTGATGGAGTGCTGCATCAGATGACCTGGCCTCCACAATCACCTGACCTCAATCCAATTGAGATTGTTTGGGATGAGTTGGACCACAGAGTGAAGGAAAAGCAGCCAACAAGTGCTCAGCATATGTGGGAACTCCTTCAAGACTGTTGGAAAAGCATTCCAGGTGAAGCTGGTTGAGAGAATGTGTGATTTGAGAGAATGTGTGATTTGTTTTACACTTTTTTGGTTGCTACATGATTCCATATGTGTTTTTTCATAGTTTTTATGTCTTCAATGTTATTCAGAAAGTATTGTTTCACATTTTGTGTTTCACATTTTGTTACATTACAGCCTTATTCTAAAATATGTCAATCATCAATCTAGACACAATAACCCATAATGACAAAGCGAAAACCATATTTCAAACATTTTTTCAAATGTATTAAAAATAAAAAACAGAAATAGATTATTTTTATATGTATTCTGACCCTTTGCTATTCGACTCAAAATTGATCTAATGTGCATCCTGTTTCCATTGATCATCCTTGAGATGATGACTGAAGTCCCCCTGTGGTAAATTCAAGTGATTTGATCTGATTTGGAAAGGCACACACCTGTCTCTATAATGTCCCAAAGTTGACAGTTAGCTGGCTAGCTTGTAAAAAGGCAAATTAAAGTAGCCTAGCTTTTTCCTGAGCTAGCTATCTTACAAACGGTACTCAAATTCTAATACAACTTTATTTAGCCTATAGTTTATCATTTGACTTTGGCTTAATTTATTTGAATAAAAAAATCAACTATGCTTACCTTAATACATTGAAAAATAACGACCTTATTGTTAGGCTATTTGCAAGTTCAACGACTGTCCTTGTACAACCATCAACCTCTTCCCTCATCATGCTGGAATGGCAGTTGGTTTTTGAATCGGAATGGCAGTAAAAATTTGAATTGACGAAAGGTTCTATAGAACCCCTTTTATTTCTTTATTTTTTATTAAACACATTATTTTCTCTTGCTTCTAGCTAGCATTTAGTTCACAACAGCACGGGTTGTATGAACCTTTCTGTTTGCCACTCTGACCTCGGTAACAATGTTGCAAAATAAGAATTAGATCTCCCCCTGCCATAAAGAGGTAACGGTGTCAGACGTCAGCTAAACATTTTTCTGACCAGGCGAAATCATGCAGCAGCATCATTAATATGGACATATATGTTTATTTATTTTATTTCACCTTTATATAACCAGGTAGGCAAGTTGAGAACAGTGAGGGAGATAAGTGTTTCCAGTTTCAGAGATCTTTGTAGTTCGTTCCAGTCATTGGCAGCAGAGAACTGGAACTGGAATGTCAATGCAAAACAGCTAAAACTGATGAATTGCTGCATCAGATGACCTGGCATCCACAATCACCCAACCTCAACCCAATTGAGATGGCTTGGGATGAGTTGTAGGAAAAGCTATGGAAAAGCAGCCAACAAGTGCTCACCATATGTGGGAACTCCTTCAAGACTGTTGAAAAAGCATTCCAGGTGAAGCTGGTTGAGAGAATGCCAAGAGTGTTCAAGGCTGTCATCAAGGCAAAGGGTGGCTACTATGAGTTATTTCATAGTTTTGATATCTTCACTGTTATTCTATCACGTGGAAAATAGTAACATTAAAGAAAAACCCTTGAAAGAGGAGGTGTGTCCAAACTTTTGACTGGTACTGTATATGTAAAGTGTTGTTCAATCTAGTCCAAATAACCAAAAGGTTCTATTTAGAATTCCAAATAACTGTTTTTTCTAAGTGTACAGTATGGCCTGCGTGTGTGTGTCTGCATGCTTGTTCCGTGCTTTTGTATGCGTTCTGTAGGTGCACACAGGCATTTGTGTGCGTGTGTGTCATCACACGCCCCAATCTGGGAATCCTGAGCACACAGCTGTATGTAGGATTACCATTACTGTAATATAATCCCAAAGCTTGTTAAAATGTTAAAATAATACGAAATGCCATTTTCCCCTCATGGGGCTAAATGCTCCTAGGTTATTTTATTTCCTGGGCTGTATTAAAGGGGCAATCTGCTGTTAAAATAACAACAAAGGCATCACCCCGAATCTGTTTTGGTAAACAGCGGAGTGATGGTGCTGGAGAAATGCTACCACTCTCAAATTCATAGACAGCTATGGATGCAAGTACTGACCATCCATAGTTTGAGGATATACAGTGTTACAGTTGTAAAGCAAGCTTATATTTTGGGTTCTGATGGGATACAACAGTTGAACTAAGTTATATTCCTCAATAATTAATACAGTGCAATCGGAAAGTATTCAGACCACTTGACTTTTCCACGTTTTGTTACGTTACAGCCTTATTCTAAAATGTATTAAATTGTTTTTTTTCTTTCTCATCAATCTACACACAGTACCCCATAATGACAAAGGAAAAACTGTTTACATTTTTACTAATGACACATTTTTTAAAACTGAAATCACAGTACAGTCATGGCCAAAAGTTTGAGAATGACACAAATATGCATTTTCACAAAGTCTGCTGCCTCAGTGTCTTTAGATATTTTTGTCAGATGTTACTATGGAATACTGAAGTATAATTACAAGCATTTCACAAGTGTCAAAGGCTTTTATTGACAATTGCATGAAGTTGATGCAAAGAGTCAAAATTTGCAGTGTTGACCCTTCATTTTCAAGACCTCTGCAATTTGCCTTGGCATGCTGTCAATTAACTTCTGGGCCACATTCTGACTGATGGCAGCCCATTATTGCATAATCAACTTTATGGCAACGTGCTCCATCATGCTGGAAAAGGAATTGTTCATCACCAAACCGTTCCTGAATGGCTGGGAGAAGTTGCTCTCGGAGGATGTGTTGGTACCATTCTTTATTCATGGCTGTGTTCTGAAGCAAAATTGTGAGTGAGCCCTGGCTGAGAAGCAACCCCACACACGAATGGTCTCAGGACGCTTTACTGTTGGCATGACACAGGACTGATGGTAGCGCTCACCTTGTCTTCTCCGTACAAGCTTTTTTCCGGATGCCCCAAACAATCGGAAAGGCGATTCACCAGAGAAAATTACTTTACCCCAGTCCTCAGCAGTCCAATCCCTGTACCTTTTGCAGAATATCAGTCTGTCCCTGATGTTTTTCCTGGAGAGAAGTGGCTTCTTTGCTG
Organism: Oncorhynchus mykiss; assembly: GCF_057628025.1. Lineage (NCBI taxonomy): Eukaryota > Metazoa > Chordata > Actinopteri > Salmoniformes > Salmonidae > Oncorhynchus > Oncorhynchus mykiss. The sequence goes on from NC_143049.1 coordinate 2,125,242, forward strand.
CCCTTCTTGACACCAGGCCATCCTCCAAAACTCTTCACCTCACTGTGCGTGCAGATGCACTCACACCTGCCTGCTTCCATTCCTGAACAAGCTCTGTACTGGTGGTGCCCCCATCCTGCAGCCGAATCAACTTCAAGAGACGGTCCTGGCGCTTGCTGGACTTTCTTGTGTGCCCTGAAGCCTTCTTCACAACAATTGAACCGCTCTCCTTGAAGTTCTTGATGATCCGATAAATGAATTATTTAGGTGCAATCTTACTGGCTGTAACGGTTTTCATGTGTCGGAGAGGAGGACCAAAATGCAGCGCGGTAGTTGTCCATGGTTTTTTAATTAGAAAACTGAACATGAACACATAACCAAAACAACAAAGTGAAAACCCGAAACAGTCCCGTGTGGTACAAACACTGACACAGGAGACAATCACCCACAAAACCCAACACCAAACAAGCTACCTAAATATGGTTCCCAATCAGAGACAATGACTAACACCTGCCTCTGATTGAGAACCATATCAGGCCAAACACAGAAACAGACAAACTAGACACACAACATAGAATGCCCACTCCGAACACACCCTGAACAAACAAAACATAGAAACATACAAAGCAAACTATGATCAGGGTGTGACACTGGCAGCAAAATCCTTGCCTGTGAAGCCCTTTTTGTGCAAATCAATGATGACAGCCCGTGTTTCCTTGCAGGTAACCATGGCTGACCGAGGAAGAACAATGATTCTTAGCACCATCCTCCTTTTGAAGCATCTAGTCTGTTATTCGAACTCAATCAGCATGACAGAGTGATTTCCAGCCTTGTCCTCGTCAACACTCACAGCTGTGTTAATGAGAGAATCACTGACATGATGTCAGCTGGTCCTTTTTTGGCTGGGCTGAAATGCAGCGGAAATGTTTTTTGGGGATTCAGTTCATTTTCATTGCAAAGAGGGACTTTGCAATTAATTGCAATTCATCTGATCACTCTTCATAACATTCTGGAGTATATGCAAGTTGCCATCATATAAACTGAGGCAGCAGACTTTGTGAAAATGAATATTTGTGTCATTCTCAAAACTTTTGGCCACGACTGTACATAAATACTCAGACCCTTTACTCAGTACTTTGTTGAAGCACCTTTGGCAGTGATTACAGTCTTCTTGGGTATTACGCTGCAAGCTTGCAACACCTGTATTTGGGGAGTTTCTCCAGATAATCTTATTTATCATGGTCTGAGTCCTTTAGGTGCTTTTTGGCAAACTCCAAACGGGCTGTTATGTGCCTTTTACTGAGGAGTAGCTCCCGTCTGGCCACTCTACCGTAAAGGCCTGATTGGTGGAGTGCTGCAGAGACGCTTGTCCATCTGGAAGGTTCTCCCATCTCCACAGAAGAACTCTGGAGCTCTGGAACACCTACTTGACCAAGATCCTTTCCCCGATTGCTCCGTTTGCCGGGTGGCCAGCTCTAGGAAGAGTCTTGGTGGTTCCAAACTTCTTCCATTTAAAAATGATGGAGGCCACTGTGTTCTTGGGGACCTTCAATGCTGCAGATCCCCAGATCTGTGCCTCGACACAACCCTGTCTCAGAGCTCCACGGACAAATCCTTCGACCTCATGGCTTGGTTTTTGCTCTTACATGCACTGTCAACTTTGGGACATTATAGAGACAGGTGTGTGCCTTTCTAAATCAGAACCAATCACTTGAATTTACCACAGGTGGACTTCACTCATCATCTCAAGGATGATCAATGGAAACAGGATGCACATTAGATCAATTTTGAGTCGAATAGCAAAGGGTCAGAATACATATAAAAATAATATATTTCTGTTTTTATTTTTAATACATTTGAAAAAAAATCCCCAAAATGGTTTTCACTTTCTCATTATGGTGTATTGTGTGTAGATTGATGATTGACATATTTTAGAATAAGGCTGTAACGTAACAAAATGTGAAACAATTAAAGGGGTCTGAATACTTTCTGAATGCACTGTATATACAGTACCAGTCAAAAGTTCTGACACACCTACTCATTCAAGGGTTTTTCTTTATTTTTACTATTTTCTACATTGTAGAATAATAGTGAAGACATAAAAACTATGAAACAACATATATGGAATCATGTAGCAACCAAAAAAGTGTAAAACAAATCACACTCTTTGCATTCTCTCAACCAGCTTCACCTGGGATGCTTTTCCAACAGTCTTGAAGGAGTTCCCACATATGCTGAGCACTTGTTGGCTGCTTTTCCTTCACTTTGTAGTCCAACTCATCCCAAACCATCTCAATTGGATTGAGGTCAGGTGATTGTGGAGGCCAGGTCATCTGATGCAGCCCTCCATCACTCTCCTTCTTGGTCAAATAGCCCTTACACAGCCTGGAGGTGTATTGGGTCATTTTCCTGTTGAAAAACAAATGATAGTCCCAATAAGCGCAAATCAGATGGGATGGCGTATCGCTGCAGAATGCTGTGGTAGCCATGCAGGTTAAGTGTGCCTTGAATTCTAAATAAATCACCAACAGTGTTCCAGCAATGCACCCCCACACCATCACACCTCCTCCTCCATGCTTCATGGTGGGAACCACACATGCGAAGATAATCCGTTCACCTACTCTGCGTATTACAAAGACACGGCAGTTGGAACCAGAAATTTGAAATTTGGGATCATCGGCCCAAAGGACAGATTTCCACCGGTCTAATGTCCATTGCTCGGGTTTCTTGGCCCAATCAAGCGTTTATTTGGTCTATAATCTGAGGTGCAGTTAACTCTAATGAAGTTATCCTCTGCAGCAGAGGAGAGACAGTTTCATCATAGTGCTTGATGGTTTTTGTGACTGCACTTGAAATTTTCCAGACTGACTGATCTTCATGTCTTAAAGTAATGATGGACTGTCATTGTCTTTGTTTATTTGAGCTGTTCTTGCCATAATATGGACTAGTCTTTTACCAAATAGAGCTATCTTCTGTTAACCACCTCTACCTTGCCACAACACAACCAATTGGCTAAAATGCATTAAGAAGTAAAGAAATTCCACAAATTAACTTTTAATTAAGAAGGCACACCTGTTAAAAATTTGAAATGCGTTCCAGGTGACTACCTCATGAAGTTGGTTGAGAGAATGCCAAGCGTGTGCAAAGCTGTGACTACTTTAAAGAATGTCTATATAAAATATATTTTGATTCGTTTAACACTTTTTTTGGTTACAACGTGATTCCATATGTGTTATTTCATAGTTTTGTTGTCTTCACTATTATTCTACAATGTAGAAAATAGTAAAAATAAAGAAAACCCCTTTGTTTAAATTATTTAAATGTCAGGAAATGGATGTACCAATTTCAGATTGCCTACTACAGTAGCTTATTTATCAGGTTTATACCTGATATCTATTGTCTATTGTCTATTGTTTAATCTCCCCTCAGGTATCAAATCAAATCAAATCAAATTTTATTTGTCACATACACATGGTTAGCAGATTAATGCGAGTGCAGTGAAATGCTTGTGCTTCTAGTTCCGACAATGCAGTAATAACCAACAAGTAATCTAGCTAACAATTCCAAAACTACTACCTCATAGACACAAGTGTAAGGGGATAAAGAATATGTACATAAAGATATATGAATGAGTGATGGTACAGAGCGGCATAGGCAAGATACAGTAGATGGTATTGAGTGCAGTATATACATATGAGATGAGTATGTAAACAAAGTGGCATAGTTAGTGGCTAGTGATACATGTATTACATAAAGATGCAGCAGATGATATAGAGTACAGTATATACACATACATATGAGATGAATAATGTAGGGTATGTAAACATTATATTAGGTAGCATTGTTTAAAGTGGCTAGTGATATATTTTACATAATTTTACATAATTTCCCATCAATTCCCATTATTAATTCCTATTATTAAAGTGGCGTACTGTAATTATCAAGTGCTATCTTGCTATCTTGCCATGGGTGTAAATTAATCTAAATATGAGCAGGCAGGTAGAGCTGTAATGAAAAAGCCCTCAAGTTTGGTGCAGGCTTTCATAATTAAGAGCGAGAGAGAACCTTTTTCAGTCCCCTCATCCGCCACCTCATGATCATACATTTGACATCTTAACTATGGGCCCTGGTCAAAAGTAGTGCACTACATAGGGAATCTTTTTTGCGGTTGCCTGGCTGGAACAATCCTCTGTCTAATTGTTGGTAGGTCTTTAATCCTGCCAGATCCCAGTAATGCAGCACAGTGCAGTGTAGCGTGGCCCGGCCCGCTCCTAATAGGATCTAGTGTATTAACCCTCAGGACAATATTGCCAGCTGTCGCAGACAAGAGCCCCCTACTGGCCGTAGAGAGAGGGACGTAAAGAGGGAGAAGGGAGGGTGTGGAGAGAGAGAGAGAGAGAGAGAGAGAGAGAGAGAGACAGAGAGAACGTGTGTATGCCTGGAAAGTGTGATGTTCTTAGTCCTGTGTGGAATGACAGAGAGAGCAGCTCATGGAGTCGCAGAAAACCCCCTAAAGTGCTTTATCCAACTGCCTTTCTCCCTACTACTTTTTCTGCAAACCTATATCTATTCCACTCACTCCTCTTTCTATCTCTATCTTCCTCTTCTTAGTTATTTTTCTCTCTTGAATCACTTTTCAGTCCCTCCCTTCTCTGCCCGTCTCTTTGTTTCCGTCTTTCACCCAACCCTCTCCTGCCGTCCAGTCTGTTACCTCTCTACTGGCTCTATATGGTTGACTGAGTGACCGACCAGGGACTCTGGGACCAGTGGAGTGAGTGTCCGTGTCCGGGACTGTGGAGGACTTTCCGGGAGAGTCAGGATGGCGGTGAACTTTGCGGAGGTGCGGGGTCGGGTGAAGAATGTGTGTGCGCAGAACGGGCTCCTCATCCTGTCTGTGTTGGCTGTGGTCATTGGCTGTATGATGGGGTTCCACCTGCGGGGCAAGCAGCTCTCCGACCAGGTCAGTGTCAAAACTAACACCTGCAGGGTGTCCTGTTCCTTCAACCAACCAACACCCTCCCTTGTTGACCTGAAACACCCTGGGTCTCCTGTTCCCTTAGCCCCCAACCCCCCACCCACGGCAGGTAGCTTAGTGGTTAGAGCATTGGGACAGTAACCGCAAGGTTGCTAGATCAATTCCCCGAGCTGACTAGGTAGAAATCTGTCGTTCACCTCCTGAACAAGGCGGTTAACCCACTGTTCCTAGGCTGTTGTTGTAAATAAGAACGAGTTCTTAACTGACTTGCCCAGTTAAATAAAACAATTAAAATCCCTGCTCCTTACAAATGTGGTGCCTCTAAAGTCCTTGACCCACTACTCTGCTGCACCCTGTTCTCCCTGTCCACTGGTCCCCCTGTCCTCCTATCCTTGAAAAACACCTTACATAAGAACGGTGTCCTCCCAAACATTCCCCTCTTTCTTAACACCAACCTTTCGTCAAACACAGCTGTTGTCCTACCATGTGAAAAAAACCCCCCATCTTGTCCTACCAAGTGACAATACCAACCTTAATAACACTGTGATTGAATTGTGAATTACCACACACACTTATGTTGTAGGTGTGTGGGTGCAGAGAGCTGAGGGGATTGAGAAAGAGGGAGATCGCTCTATAAGCTGTTGCTGAATACAGACGATCCAACAAAGCCTCTCTGCTCTTTAATGTCGTAGTGGCTAGACCTGAGGCTAGATCACTGTTCTGTCTCTAGGATGACACTGATCAGACTGACTTATGGAAAGAGGTACATTTTCTGTTTACAAAATAGCTGGTATACTCAGTTTAAAAATGATTTTAAAGTTCAAACACTTCCAAACACAACTCATCCTGTGATTCATGCTGTTGGGTAATGCTATCCGATCCTGTCCTTATTGATTTGTCCTGTCTGTGTTTGTTTCCAAAACAAACATCTTCTCATCAGTCGCGCTCCATATTCATGAGATGAAGGATTGTTAGTGGCTGTTGCTGTGGCTGTGGAGGCTTAGCTGTGAATCACTTCGATGCGCGATAGAGCAGCACACTGCTGTCATTCCCTGTTTGTTTTTCTTTCAATATTTGTTGAAAAGGTATATTCACTTTATTTGGACAGAGATATACACTGCTCAAAAAAATAAAGGGAACACTTAAACAATACAATGTAACTCCAAGTCAATCACACTTCTGTGAAATCAAACTGTCCACTTAGGAAGCAACACTGATTGACAATACATTTCACATGTTGTTGTGCGAATGGAATAGACAACAGGTGGAAATTATAGGCAATTAGCAAGACACCCCCAATAAAGGAGTGGTTCTGCAGGTGGTGACCACAGACCACTTCTCAGTTCCTATGCTTCCTGGCTGATGTTTTGGTCACTTTTGAATGCTGGCGGTGCTTTCACTCTAGTGGTGGCATGAGACGGAGTCTACAACCCACCCAAGTGGCTCAGGTAGTGCAGCTTATCCAGGATGGAAGTGTATTTGAACAAGACAGGGGATACAGAGAGGGGGGAGATGCAGAGTTACCCGCTAGACCAGCTTCAAGAATGGCATTCGCTGTTTATTAGATAAATAACAGAATACATTGAAATTGGACTCATTCATTTCAGGGCATTCTGTTCAAATTAAATATACAAAGGTAATTACGCCACACAATGTACACAATCGGCTGTGCTAATTTTACACATGGGGGGAGTGACAATCCACCAGCCCTGTGGGTTATGAAAATGAACATTGACTGTTTGTTCTTAGCTACTGTCTTATTACATTGTGTACCGGTGTACTGGCATCATGTAATTTCAATGATTGACGTAATAAAACAGGACTGTATGAATAATTGGTTATGTGACATTATACATTATTGAGAATGTACACCGAGTGCACAAAATATGACAGACTGACAAGGTGAATCCAGGTGAAAGCTATGATCCCTTATTGATGTCACTTGTTAAATCTACTTCAGTCAGTGTAGATGAAGGAGAGGAGACAGGTTAAGAAGGATTTCTAAGCCTTGAGGCAATTGATGTATGTGACAAAAGATTTAAGTGCCTTTGAACAGGAGCCAGGTGCACCGGTTTGTTTCAAGAACTGCAACGCTGCTGGGTTTTTAATGCTCAACAGCTTCCTGTGTGTATCAAGAATGTTCCACCACCCAAAGGACATCCAGCCAATTTGACACAACTGTGAGAAGCATTGGAGTCAGCATGGGTCAGCATCCCTGTGGAACACTTTCGACACCTTGTAGACTCCATGCACCGGCGAATTGAGGCTGTTCTGGGGGCAAAAGTTGGGGTCAACTCAATATTAGGAAGGTGTTCCTAATGTTTGATATACTCAGTGTATAATTCACGAAGAAAAAACAAATGTATACATCTATGGAGATGACAAACTTTGCAGAAAATAATATCTCAAATTGGAAAAGAAGGGTTTCCTGGGGACAAAATAACATGAAGTTACAAAACATGGATATCTCTTCCAGCAGATACCGTCTGTAGGTAGCCCACGAGACCCAGTGGATTTTGTCAAAGTAGTATATTTGATAAGAGTCTGAAGCTCTGATAATTCCACAAAATTGCAACCGTTTAAAGGTCCATTAGACTGGTGCATAAGAGAACAAGGAGAAGGAAATGGCTTCGGTTTACAGTAGTGGTGATGGTGATAAGAGCTACTCATTATTGACATAAAACATCCTAGTTGGTTTTCTTTGAACATTCCATATGTTCTAAACATTAGTCCCAAAAAGACCCCCCCCCCCAAGAAAAAGTAATCTCTGGTGCTGTCATATAAGTGGGAAAGGAAATTTAGGAGAATATAATGGAAAAATCAACAAAGGGGAATTCAAGAGGCATCTAATGGTGCCTTGGGAGGGTTTTGGTTTTCTGTTGAAGTAGTTCCTCAATAGCTACTCTTCTGTCTCAATATTTATCAAAAACGTGCCTGTTCAAAGGTGCTGTATTTCTACTCGTGTTGGAGCTCTATCTGCATTACCACATGTTTTCTCGAGATGGCCTTCCAAAATATCCAGCACTTCCTTAATTTACATGACTGACCAAGTGGGATGTTGTTGGTTGTTTTTACTGCGCTTTGTGCTCCCTTCCTACCTTCTGGCTAGTTGCTACTCACTGTGTTCTCTTGAACACAATTGCTACTCACAGAGTTTACACATGCAGCAAAATTCTGATCGTTTGCCAAATGATTGGTAAAAGATCTGATCTGATTGGTCAAAAAGATCATTTAGTGCCAAAGATCCGAATTAGGCTGCCCGTATAAACGCAGCCTAGGAGAACACAGTGGGAAGCAACTTCCCACTTGGTCAGTCATATAAACAAAATAAATGCTGGATACTTTGAAGACACTTGTAGTAATGCAGATAGAGCTCCACCAGGTCGAGCAGAAATACAGCACCCTTGAACAGGCACGTCTTGGTCAAAATTCTTAGACAGAAGAGTAGCTATTCAGGAACAACTTCAACAGAAAAACCAAAACCCTTCCAAGGCCTCTTCAAACACAGACACAAGGCTGCGTTTAGACAGGCAGCCCAATTCTGATCTTTCTTTTACCAATTGGTCTTTTGACTAATCACATCAGATATTTTTCAGAGCTTATCTGATTGGTGAAAAAAACAATTTGTGTTTTTTTTATTTTTAGAATTGGGCTACTTGTCTAAACACAGCTATAGAGTCACAGTGAATCCAGTAGCTATTTTACATGGATTAGACTAATGTTGTACTATGGAGGGGAAGCAAAGGAAATGTTTGAGGGGTAACCAAAATTATACTATTATTTGTTATGAGTTAGTTCCTATCCCCTCTTTCTGCTGTGAGGTAGAGTGGGTAGGAGAAAATAGAGTACTGGAGGTGGAGGAGGTCCTGGGGGTGTATCCATGTCGTCATAGGGAATGGGACTCTACTCTCCCCCTCCACTATCTTGAAGGTTATTTCTCAAACCGACAATGGTTTGTTCTGCACTAACGCAAAAAAAACAAACCATACAAAGTATACACATAGTTGAGGTAGAGGGAGGAACAATTTAATGTTTGTTTGCGTTGTATTTCTCCTGTTTGCTTCTCACACTGAGAGATGGGAATGGTTTATATACCTTTTTTTCCCACCACCTAAAACTAGCCTAAAGCAAAAAGGATTGTCTAATATAATTAACCAGATTAATAATTTGCTTCATTTGAGAGACTGTGACGTCACTGCTTTTAAGCTTTTAAGCCTTGTTCACTCTGGTAGTTTGAAGTCACTAAAATCACATTTTTATGCATATTTGAGTCGGTTCTTTTTCCTGTAGTCTGAACAGCCCAAAATCACATTGAATCGGATATTTCAAACCATCTTCATATGTTGTTTGAAAGCAGATACTAATCTGATTCCTGGCCATACAACTTCCCATTTATGTCATTTAGCAGACACTCATATCCAGAGCGATTTACAGGAGCAGTTAGGATTAACCTCTCTTGGGTAGGGGGCAGTATTTTGATGTCCGGATGAAAAGCGTGCCCAAAGTAAACTGCCTGTTACTCAGGCTCAGAAGATAGAATATGCATATATTAGTATATTTGGATAGAAAACACATGGAGGTTTCTAAAACCGTAAAAATTATGTATGTGAGTATAACAGAACTGATATGGCAGGCGAAACACTGAGGACAAACCATCCCCCCCAAATTAAAATCGGCCTACCCCTATTTTCAATGGCTATCACTTTTATGATAAGGCCAAGTCCTCCCAGATTGCAGTTCCTAGGGCGTCCACTAGATGTCAACAGTCTTTAGAAAGAGTTTCAGGCTGGTTTTTGAAAAAATTTGCCAGAAATGATAGTTTTTCTAGATGGCTCCCATTTTGGCTGTAGTGTTTCCAAGCGCGTGGAAGAGAGCGCATTCTTTGGTATTTTTCTCTGGTAAAGACAATAGCGATTCTCTGTCTTAAATTGTATCGTTTATTTACGTATTAGGGTACCTAAGGTTTGATTATAAATGTTGTTTAACTTGTTTGGAAAAGTTTATTAGTATCGTTTGGGATTCATTTTGTATGCATTTTGATGGAGGGAAAGTGGGTGGATTATTGACTGAAGCTCGCCAGCTAAACTGAGTTATTATGGATCTAAAGAAGGACATTATCGAACAAAAGGACCAGTTGTAATGTAACTGGGACCTTGGAGTGCCAACAGAAGAAGATCATGAAAGGTAAGGCACTTTTTATATCGCTATTTCTGACTTTCGTGTTGCACCTGCCTGGTTGAAATATGTTTTTCATGTGTTTGTATGCGGGGCGCTGTCCGCAGATAATCGCATGGTTTGCTTTCGCCGTAAAGCCTTTTTGAAATCTGACACGGTGGCTGGATTAACAAGAAGTTAAGCTTTATTTTGATGTATTACACTTGTGATTTTATGAAAGTGAAATATTTATATACTGTCGTTTGAATTCCACACTCTGCAATTTCACAGGATGTTGGCCAGGTGGGACGCTACCGTCTGGCCCATAATAAGTTTTAAGTGACTTTCTCAAGGGCACATTGACAGATTTTCACTTAGTCGGCTCGGGGATTCAAACTAGCAACCTTTCAGTTACTGGCCCTACACTCTTAACGACTAGGATACCTGCCACCCTCGTGCCTGAATGGTCAAATCTGATTTATTTGCCCTCAAATGGGAGACTGTTATTTGACATATCTTGTTGCTTGCTAGCTACTCTGTTGACAGTTTGACAAGAACATGTGGTAGCTAACTAGCTTGCTAATTGTTTACAAACAAATTTGTGAATGTGCTTAAATGCTAAACAGATAGCTAGTTGACTGCTGTGGCCAGCCAAAAAAGGACTTGTTTTGAACACACCCATACTATGTCAACTAGCGTAGCCGTGTCAGCAAATGACTGCTGTCTGAGCACACATAAATCTGGATTGGTCACTTGTAACTTGTTGTTTGGACAGTCAGTTTCCAAAACGCATTTGAAAAACAAAACTGATTTGAGCATTAACGCCTGCAGTGTAAACAAGGCTTCAGAGCAACTGACTCAAACTAATCTTCCCAAATCTAGATCTCCACACAATTATTTTAAAACCCTCTGAACCCTAACCCCGGTCCCTTTTCCCTCCCATTTTGCTGTCCTGCTATCATGCAACAGATGTATTGCATGATATTAAATACAAGATGAACCATCAGGTGTTGTATATCGATACTTTATTGGTTATGATATGATCAACCTCCCAAAATGTCACTGGGTGTTTCATTTATTGGGATTAGGTGGTTATAATTGGGGCAGTGTGTGCATGTGCCACATGTCAGCCTTGTGTTCGGCAGATGCCAGGGCCTGATACCAGCTGTGTGTGTGTCTCTCTCACCCATGACACACATACACTCACTACTAACCAGCCCGCCATTTGACTGCAGTGATCCTGATCTAATCTCCCTCTCCTCCTGTCTTTCCGCCCCCTCTTCCTTTCTAATATTAAACAACAGCTAAAGCTCTTTGTCAAGCTGTTATCATCTCTCAGATGTATTGTGTTTGAATTCATCTCTCTCTCTCTCTCTCTCTCTCTCTCTCTCTCTCTCTCTCTCAAAACCTTCTCTCTATCTCTCCACACCTCTCTGTTCCCAATATCTTTGTTTCTCCCACTACTCTCCATCCCCCCAACCATCCCTCTCTCTATCCTCCTCGCATCCACATCCTAAGGAAGGGTAAACACCTCCCATCTTGGTAAATACAGTAGAACAGATGATAGAACATCAACCTCTCAGGTATTTACTAACAGATGCCTGTTTCATTATTTATCTGGATTGAATATTCCCATTCATATCACATGCTGTTTGTAACTTGCCACTGAATTTTAAAGGGGATCATTTTATGTTGGTGAGTAAATTTAGAACCACAATGTGCTCATTTGAAACACCACTCTAAAATGCTTCAATAAGCCCTCCAGCAATTAAAAAAAAAACGAAACTTTTCCTGTTGAAAAACAATATCTGAAATATAAATACAGTAATGTACACACACTTAAGGGTAAAAACATATGTTTTGAGCAACGTAGTGTTTTTTTTTTTTACACAAATGCAAACTTTAAGGAGTAGGCCATTCAAGGAGTTGGTCTGATGGTGGTCCCATTAAGTGTGTTTTTACCTTTTGTGTACATTACTGCATTTATTCTTGGCATTAAGCTTTTAAGTTGGTCTGAAACTCTTGCAGGCCACATCAAGCCTGCAAGTTACGTTATGCTGGTTTGCAAAGTGATGTGTAATTTATAATGGAATCCAACAATTGAAAATTTTAATTACCCCATACTTGCATTCAGAATGACTGCCAGGGTTGGGAAAATGTATTATTGAGACTACCTAAATCATATAAACTGGAACAGCCATCTCAGTAACAGGTGCAATAAGTCCAACTACAAACTGATTTGATTAGTTTAAAAAAGCGTATATTATTTATGTTTGTGTAGCATAATATTAACCAACCAAACAAAGTACATGCAAAAACACAGGTATTGAAATAAACAATTCTGAAAAATCTACCTGTAAGAGAGCATGCTGGGAAATATGATAATGATGAGCATGGTTTTGAGTTGTTTTGATCAAACAAGCTTGTTCAAATTCAGTTGAATTTGAGCAGAGTTTGTTGAGTAAACACACTAACACATTAGCTCAAATTCTTGTCCTTTTGAAGTCTGCTCAACTCGTGTAATAACGCTGATTAAACGATTGGTTGAGTTGGCTTTTTGACAGTGTTGCCTTCCAAAGGCAACATGGATTTTAAATTTTACTCAACAAGCCTTTTTAAATTCAGTTTACATCGAGAAGAGTTTGTTGAGTAAACAAACTTGAACACATTACTTCAAATTATAACGTTGATTAGGAATTGGTTAAGTTGGATTTTTACAGTGTGGTAAATTCAAAATGCCTATCTACAGTAAGCCTACCCAATATTTACAGTAGGTCTATCTACCTATCGACCCTAACTAACAACCTGCTCTGCTCTGTTTGTCCTCTCTGTGTTTATGTAGGAGGTGAAGTACTTCCAGTTTCCTGGAGAGCTCCTGATGAGGATGTTGAAGATGCTCATTCTGCCCCTCGTCGTCTCCAGGTAGGAACACAACAGAGGGCATGCTGGGTAGTTCACACAACCCCCACCCTCCTCCCAACACACACATACACAGTACTTGGAAAATATTTGTGCTTGTACTGATATTCGCTGACAAAAAACAACAACATCTACTTCCATGCCCTGTCCTTCTGACTTGGAAACTAGCTGCAGTATGTCTTACAATTTGCTGTTGTTTATTTACAAGATTACATTTTCAGGTTATGCAGATCTGCTGTTGTTTGCAGAACTGTGAGTGTTATTTTCATCTCCGGATGAAAAGTGTGCCCAAAGTAAACTACCTGTTACTCAGGCCCAGAAGCTAGGATATCCATATAATTGGTAGATTTGGATAGAAAACACTCTGAAGAAAACTGTTAAAATAATATCTGTGAGTATAACAGAACTGATATGGCAGGCGAAAACCTGAGAAAAATCCATCCAGGAAGTGGGATTTTTTAAATGTTTGAAGTTTTCCATTGACTACAGATTCCATTGTCTTAGGAAGTGCAATTTGAGTCCTATGGCTTGCACTAGATGTCATCGGTCTTTAGAAATTGTTTCAGGCTTGTATTCTGAAAAATGAGGGAGTAAGTCCACTCTAAATGAGTGGACACTGCAGTGTCCCAGAGGTTTTTCATGTGCACGACCGAGAGTGCGCCCTCCTTGTTTTCCTTTTATATTGACAAAGCTTTTGTCCAGTTGAAATATTATTGATTATTATGACTAAAAACAACCTGAAGATTGATTAGAAACATTGTTTGTGTTATGTTCTGACCATAGTTCTTTTGTGTTTTCCTTGTTTTAGTGTTGGTCAGGACGTGAGCTGGGTGGGCATTCTATGTTTTGTGTGTCTAGGTTGTTTTTCTGTGTTCGGCCTAGTATGGTTCTCAATCAGAGGCAGGTGTTGTTAGTTGTCTCTGATTGAGAATCATACTTAGGTAGCCTGGGTTTCACTGTGTTTTTGTGGGTGATTGTTTCCGTGTCTGTGTTTTACACCACACGGTACTGTTTTCGGTTTCGGTTATTCACGTTACGTTTATTGTTTTTGTATGGAGTGTTCAGTTTATATGTTTAAATAAATACCATGGACACTTACCACGCCGCATATTGGTCCTCTGATCCTTCTGATCCTTCTCTTCAGACGAAGAGGAGGAAAACCATTACAGATTGACATGTTTCTACGAACTTTACTGATACTTTTCGGATTTTTCGTCTGCCTGTTTTGACTGCCTTCTTCGAAAATGGATTAAATAAAAAAAATCCTCACGAAAAAAAGACCTTATTTACAGAAGTATTCAGACCCTTTGCTCTGAGACTTGAAATTGAACTCCGGTGCATCCTGTTTCCGTTGATCATCATGTAGCAAATTCAATTGATTGGACATGATTTGGAAAGGCACACACCTGTATATATAAGGTCCCACAGTTGACAGTATATGTCAGAGCAAAAAGCAAGCCATGAGGTCGAAGGAATTGTCCATATCGCTCCGAGACAGGATTGGGTCAAGGCACAGATCTGGAGAAGCGTTGCAAAACATTTCTGCAGCATTGAAGGTCCCCAAGAACACAGTGGCCTCCATCGTTCTTACATGGAAGAAGTTTGGAACCACCAAGACTCTTCCTAGAGCTGGCCGCCCGGCCAAATTGAGCAATCGGGGAGAAGGGCCTTGGTCAGGGAGGTGACCAAGAACCCGATGGTCACACTGACAGAGCTCCAGAGTTCCTCTGTGGAGATGGGAGAACCTTCTAAAAGGTTATGAACCAAACATCTCTGGAGAGACCTGAAAATAGCTGTACAGTGACGCTCCCTATCCAACCTGACAGAGCTTGAAAGGATCTGCATAGAAGAATGGGAGAAACTCCCCAAATACAGGTGTGCCAAGCTTGTAGCGTCATACCCAAGAAGATTCAAGGCTGTAATCACTGCCAAAGGTGCTTCAACAAAGTAGTTGTAAAGGGTGTGAATACTTATGTAAATGTCACAATTCCATTTTATTTTAAATGTCAAAAAATGTTTTTAAAAAATGATTTTGCTTCGTCATTATGGGGTAATGTGTGTAGATTGATGAGGGCAAAAGCTCAATCAATTTTTGCATAAGGCTGTAACATAACAAAATGTGGAAAAAGTCAAGAGGTATGAAAACTTTCCGAATACACTGTATATATTTCCGGAGCTTTCTTTTATCTCCTAGATATAAGACAGACAATTCAAAACCTTATTCCTTATGATTTATTTTTGACTGTCTTTTTTTGCCATTAATTTTTATGGGCTATATGTATACATTTTTTTTTATACAAAATAATTTGATAAAATATTGAATTTGGACTTTACCACTAAAGGCCAAATTCAATATTTTATCAAATTATTTTGTATAAAAAAAATGTATACATAAAGGTGACCTAAAATTCAAAATCAAATAGCTAAATGATCCATATGCAATCTTAGTAGAACCCGATAGATAAGGTGAAACGTTTGAATGAAATATAGGCCTACTGCTTCTATATTCTTATCTTCAAATACTTTTTTTTTTATTAATCAGCTTCATGGTTTAATATACAGTTGGCTGTTTTTTCCATGCATCAGCAAGACAGAACAGCTGGAGTAAGACAAGGGTTGGTGGTCTGTGTCTATTTGACAATAACAGTTGGTGCGAAAAATCTAATATTAAGGAAGTCAGTGGTGTAAAGTACTGAAGTAAAAATACTCTAAAGTACTAAAGTAAGTACTTTTAAGTAGTTTTTTGGGGTACCTGTTCTTTACTTTACTATTTATATTTTTGACAACTTTTACTTTTACTTCACTACATTCCTAAAGAAAATAATATACTTTTTACTCCATACATTTTTCCTAACAACCAAAAGTAGTCATTACATTTTGAATGGCTAGCAGGACAGGAAAATAGTCAAATTCATGCACTTACTGTATCAAGACAACATCCCTGGTTATCCTATTGCCTTGATCTGGCAGACTCACTCAACACAAATGCTTAATTTATGTCTGACTGTTGGAGTGTGCCTCTGGCTATCTGTTAAAAAAAACAAGAAAATGGTGCAGTCTGGTTTGCTCAATATAAATAATTTGAATTTCAATACTTAAGGATATTAAGTATATAATACTTAAGTATATTTTAGCAATTACATTTACTTTCGATACTTAAGTATATTTAAAACCAAATACTTTTACATACCTCAAACAGAAGCCATGGATAACAGGTAACATCCGCACTGAGCTAAAGGCTAGAGCTGCTGCTTTCAAGGAGCGGGACTCTAATCCGTACGCTAATAAGAAATCCTGCAATTCCCTCAGACGAACCATCAAACAGGCAAAGTGTAAATACAGGACTAAAATTGAAGGCTTGCAAACTATTACGGACTACAAAGGTGCAAGTTTGCACAGTGACACAAGCCTACCAGACAAGCTAAATGAGTTCTATGCGCGCTTCAAGGCAGCAAAACTAAAGCATGCATGAGAGCACCAGCTGTTCCGGACAACTGTGTGATCACGCTTGTTGTAGCCAATGTTATTTAACCTTTATTTAACTAGGCAAGTCAGTTAAGAACAAATTAATTACAATGACAGCCTACCACAGCCAAACGCTAACCCAAACAACGCTGGGCCAATTTTGCGCCGCCCTAATTGTGCTCCAGGACACCTACACCACCCGATGTCACAGGAAGGGCATAAAGATCATCAAGGACATCAACCACCCGAGCCAATGCCTGTTCACCCCGCTATCATCCAGAAGGCGAGGTCAGTACAGGTGCATCAAAGCTGGGACCGAGAGACTGAAAAACAGCTTCTATCTCAAGGCCGTCAGACTGTTAAACAGCCACCACTAACACTGAGTGGCTGCTGCCAACACACTGACACTGACTCAACTCCAGCCACTTTAATAATGGGAATTGATGGGAAATTATGTAAATATATCACTAGCCACTTTAAACAATGCTACCTTATATAATGTTACTTACCCTACATTATTCATCTCATATGCATACGTATATACTGTACTCTATATCATCGACTGTATCCTTATGTAATACATGTATCACTAGCCACTTTAAACTATGTCACTTTGTTTACATACTCATCTCATTTGTACATACTGTACTCGATACCATCTACTGTATCTTGCCTATGCTGCTCTGTACCATCACTCATTCATATATCCTTATGTACATATTCTTTATCCCCTTACACTGTGTACAAGACAGTAGTTTTGGAATTGTTAGTTAGATTACTTGTTATTACTGCATTATCGGAACTAGAAGCACAAGCATTTCGCTACACTCGCATTAACATCTGCTAACCATGTGTATGTGACAAATAAAATTTGATTTGATTTGACCAACTTGCAAGTGTCGTCACTGACATTTTCAACTTGTCACTGGCCGAGTCTGTAATAACTACATGTTTCAAGCAGACCACCATAGTCCCTGTGCCCAAGAACACCATTCATTTTTTACTATAGTTTATTTAATAAACATTTTTATCAACTCTTATTTTTCTTATTTTAAAACTGAATTGTTGTTTAATGGTTTGTGAGGAAACATTTCACGGGAAGGTTGTATTCATCGCATGCGACAAATAACATTTGATTTTTTGATTTTAAGACATCCAGCGGTAACCTGCAGGAGCACATTTACAGTGCCTTGCGAAAGTATTCGGCCCCCTTGAACTTTGCGACCTTTTGCCACATTTCAGGCTTCAAACATAAAGATATAAAACTGTATTTTTTTGTGAAGAATCAACAACAATTGGGACACAATCATGAAGTGGAACGACATTTATTGGATATTTCAAACTTTTTTAACAACTCAAAAACTGAAAAATTGGGCGTGCAAAATTATTCAGCCCCCTTAAGTTAATACTTTGTAGCGCCACCATTTGCTGCGATTACAGCTATAAGTCACTTGGGGTATGTCTCTATCAGTATTGCACATCGAGAGACTGACATTTTTTCCCATTCCTCTTTGCAAAACAGCTCGAGCTCAGTGAGGTTGGATGGAGAGCATTTGTGAACAGCAGTTTTCAGTTCTTTCCACAGATTCTCGATTGGATTCAGGTCTGGACTTTGACTTGGCCATTCTAACACCTGGATATGTTTATTTTTGAACCATTCCATTGTTGATTTTGCTTTATGTTTTGGATCATTGTCTTGTTGGAAGACAAATCTCCGTCCCAGTCTCAGGTCTTTTGCAGACTCCATCAGGTTTTCTTCCAGAATGGTCCTGTATTTGGCTCCATCCATCTTCCCATCAATTTTAACCATCTTCCCTGTCCCTGCTGAAGAAAAGCAGGCCCAAACCATGATGCTGCCACCACCATGTTTGACAGTGGGGATGGTGTGTTCAGTGTGATGAGCTGTGTTGCTTTTACGCCAAACATAACGTTTTGCATTGTTGCCAAAAAGTTCAATTTTGGTTTCATCTGACCAGAGCACCTTCTTCCACATGTTTGGTGTGTATCCCAGGTGGCCTGTGGCAAACTTTAAACAACACTTTTTATGGATATCTTTAAGAAATGTCTTTCTTCTTGCCACTCTTCCATAAAGGCCAGATTTGTGCAATATACGACTGATTGTTGTCCTATGGACAGAGTCTCCCACCTCAGCTGTAGATCTCTGCAGTTCATCCAGAGTGATCATGGGCCTCTTGGCTGCATCTCTGATCAGTCTTCTCCTTGTATGAGCTGAAAGTTTAGAGGGACGGCCAGGTCTTGGTAGATTTGCAGTAGTCTGATACTCCTTCCATTTCAATATTATCGCTTGCTTAGTGCTCCTTGGGATGTTTAAAGCTTGGGAAATCTTTTTGTATCCAAATCCGGCTTTAAACTTCTTCACAACAGTATCTCGGACCTGCCTGGTGTGTTCCTTGTTCTTCATGATACTCTCTGCGCTTTTAACGGACCTCTGAGACTATCACAGTGCAGGTGCATTTATACGGAGACTTGATTACACACAGGTGGATTGTATTTATCATCATTAGTCATTTAGGTCAACATTGGATCATTCAGAGATCCTCACTGAACTTGTGGAGAGAGTTTGCTGCACTGAAAGTAAAGGGGCTGAATAATTTTGCACGCCCAATTTTTCAGTTTTTGATTTGTTAAAAAAGTTTGAAATATCCAATAAATGTCGTTCCACTTCATGATTGTGTCACTTGTTGTTGATTCTTCACAAAAAAATACAGTTTTATATCTTTATGTTTGAAGCCTGAAATGTGGCAAAAGGTCGCAAAGTTCAAGGGGGCCGAATACTTTCGCAAGGCACTGTACCTTCTACCTGTGTGTTGCAATCGACGTTTCACAATGTTGTTGTAGCCCTCAACTATCTCTCCTGATTCACCCATTCAATGGATTAATGATTAGTTGACAAGTTGAATCAGGTATGTTAGTTTAGGAATAGGTCAAATACACGGAACCGCTGGGGGTCCCAGAGGAGAGGTTTGAAAACCCCTGGCCTAACTAAGTCCTGTGAGTTGCCTTTCCTCCTTGTTGCAATGTTGGTGATTATGCAAGGCTTTCATGCAACAGAATGTCAGTGCAGTTCTATAAGTGATTATTATATCATTTCTACGTCAAAAGCGTTTTCACCTGATTTCTCCTCACAGAGAAAAAGCAGGGAATAATATTTATGTTTTTTAAAATGTTTTTAAAACGATGCCGTTTTATGGGGTTTGATAAGTTCTTGCTAATGGTGAGCAGGACATATTCTCTCCGACTCTATTTTGGAACCAGATCTTCTGTTCCCTGGCTACATGAGGCTGCAGCGATGTTGACCGGCAAAAAATGAAATAACAAATTATGAAAACGGACTGATCACATGCAGGACGCTTTGCGGAGGAATAAGCTACTTACAATCCTTGCTATGGCAAAGACTGGATGAGAAGTTGATCCCCCCCCCTCCCTCCCTCCCTCCCTCCCTCCTCACCTCTAAGCAGAAGGGCCAGGCCAGTCAGTGTTCTAGTCCCCCAGTCACACGCACAGCAGGAGATAACTTTAGTTCACACTAGGTTTCCTGCCAGAGGCACATGATGGTTAATTAAGTTAATTACAACTTATCTGATACTCTATATTATTGTATAAAGACTGTAGTATTACTATATTTACATACTATACTCTTCATTGTAGTGTTTTTGCAGACTTTACAGTAGTATTCACTGTAGTGTTTTTGCGGACATGACTGTAGAAAAGTTGTAATTAACGTAATGTGCCTGGATATGGGCTCTGTTCCTTGGTGTCCACATCACTAAGGACTTAACATGGTCCTCTTACACCAGCACAGTTGTGAAGAAGGCGTCACAGCTCCTCTTCTCTCTCAAGAGGCTGAAAATATTTGTCATGGCCCCTCAAGAACCTTTACAGATGCACCATCGACAGCATCTTGACTGGTTGCATCACCAGCTGGTATTGCACCTGCAACGCCTTCAACCACAGGGCAAGCTCCCAGATATTCAAGACACTCATACCAGGCGGTGTCTGAGGAAAGCCCCAAAAAATCGCAAACAACACCAGTCACCCCAGCCATGGACTGTTCTCTCTGCTTCCGTCCAGTTGGCGGTACCGGAGAATCGGGTCTCGAAACAACAGGCTCCGAGACAGCTTCTTTCCCCAAGCAATAACCCAGCAAACCAAAATTGGTTCTGTGAAAGTTCCCAGAACATTTGTTAGGTTGTTCTCATAACAAAAAAACAGTCCGGTTGTCCTGGTGATTTGTATAGAACATTTGCCTGATTCCCAGAACACATTTTGTCTGTTTGTGTTATTACATTGCCTGGAACCTAATGAGAACGTTTGGGGAATGTTTTGTGGTGGTTGTTACAGATGCTGAGCACAACATTTTAGTGAATGTTATGAGAACATTACAAAGATCTTTAAAAAAAAAACATCTTGTAATGTTAGATAACGAGAACTAAATGGGAAGCTTAGCTAATGTTTACATTTTAGCAGACACCCTTATCCAGAGAGACTTACATTGAGTAGTGAGAACATACATTTTTGTACTGTTCTCCAATGGGAATTGAACCCACAACCCTGGTGTTGTAAGCACCATGCTCTACTAACTGAGCCACTCAGGACCAAATTTCCCTGGTTTGCTGGGAAGAGTGGTGAACAGTTCAACAACGGCTGCCTACCCTACTCTCATGGACTATCTGAAGTGACTGTCTGTACAGACTCTATGCTCACTCACTGGTCTCTACCCACACATTCACACACCTAGACTGACACCCTGCACACACACGCATACACATATATACACATGCACACACACACTCACTTACTGACGTCACACACTTACACCCACACACATTTACCACCATGCACCCACCCTCTCACCTCGCTGCTATATTGATTATTATTGACTATTATTATTATCATTATTTATCCTGTTTACATGTCCTGTACATATCTACCTCAACTACTCCAGTACCCTTGCACACTGTAATTATGGCACTGAGCCTGTATATAACTTGCATTATTGTGACTTTTTTCCTATCTGTATTTCTTGTGTTCTTGTGTGTATTTCATACTTTTTATTATTACTTTACATAATTTCCCTTATATTATTTCCTTGAATAGTGAATTTTTAGGAAAGAGCTCACAAATAAGCATTTCATTGTACTTTTCAAACCTGTTGTATCCTGTGCAAATACAAGTTGAAAGTTGAAACTATACTTTAGTATTTACTCTAGTGTTTTTGCATACATGACTAGTACAGACCTTTTTAGATAGGCCCATGTTTCTGCTTATAAATTCAGACATTTTGGTAGGCTATTTGTTAGTCAACTTGTCTATAATTGTCTTTTGTCGTTACTTGTTGCCCTAGAATACTGGATAAACCTTTGCTCACCAGAATAATGTGATAAATCAATAAATGGAATGGTTCAGCAGCAGTTGTTTTAGTAGCGGTGAGGAATAAACAGGTGGCTAATACTTACAATATTTACAAAAATAACAAACCGGTCAAAGAGCAACAAAGAACATAAACTGAATCAAATATGAGCTCATTCTAAAGAAAACCCATTCTTCAATCATGCCTGAAAAACCTGGCAGCATGCCAACCTGTTCCCTGTCTGTCTCCCTATAAAAAACAAAGAATTACAGGGTTTAAATAGGACTCCCCATCATGCAACAGCCAATGAGAATCAGTTTCACATCAGGATATTCAATTAACATTACAATGCACAAATTACAATCATGACATATTAAGATCACAGTCATACATAGAGATTTATACCAGCACACATCTCAATAAATGTGCTAACCCCACATAATATAAAATCAATTCATGTGCGTTTTGTAAACAGTGTCTGGTTATTATAATCCTGAAATACTTTAGATTGTATGATTGAGGACATACAGTATAGTACAATCGTCACAGTTCTACACATGATTGAGGGATACTACAGTGTGGAGTGTAGTATTCTATAGTATACTATATAATTCTATAGTAAGTACTATAGTTATAGTAAACTCTAGTATTTTTTCTTGTGGGTAGGGTTGAAGTTAGATGTCTGGGGAACTATGTACAATTCCCACCCACCAACCTACTCATCCGCCCATCCTCCCACCCACCTGAAGCCCATCATCCGCCCAAATACATCCACCCACCAGCCTCTACCAGAGATCCCCATAAACATATGGAACAGGCTTCAAACAACAAAATACGTTCTGAATTGATCAGTGGTTCCCTTTATAGTTATTTTGTTACAGGTATCCGCATGGGTAAACAAGCCAACTCCAGGCTACAATATAGCTGTTGTTTGTTGCCATATATTTCTGTACTAATCAGTATGGATTGCATATTCTCTACAGCTCTATGGTTCTGATTATGTTGATTGGCCAATTTAATAATCCTGACACATCAGTTTAACACCTAATGTTCATAACTTTCAACATAGTTGGAAATGGCATTGTCTGGGGCTGTCTGGTATCTTCATATCTTAATGTAAAATGTAATGCAAATGTCTGTGGTAAACGTCATGTCTGTCAGTTTTGGGAGCTGAATGCCCAGTGATTCGACAGTGATTCATTCCCAGAGCATTTATTTTCCAACTGATTCAATCCCTGTCGTCCTCTGTCTGCCCGTCCACCCGCCCCCCGTCCGCCCATCTGTCTGACTCTACTAGTAATAAAAGGCCTCAGCCCTCTGATAAACCCCTTATGGAAGAAAATCCCAACTGATTATTAGTTCAGCAGAGCAGGTTAAACATTGTATTCAAGTCAGATGAAATACGAGCTTTAGAGTGAATTGTTTTTCTGGCTTCTTAATCGTGACTGACAGGACTGAGCTTTGGAAACTACGTGTATGGTGTTCCTGTAGGAAGATACACTAGCTGCGCAGCAAAGGGCAAGGAGGATTTGGGAATACTGTAGACTAGTGTCTGTTTGTTTTTTGTTTGTCCATAATAGTAGTATTACCTCATGACAATTATTGTCTCATTTGTTATGTCACTGTAAGCTTTAATAGCACTAATGGGGTATTGGTAATAGTCTGGATGGCCAGCTGTCATCTTCTGTATGTACAGTAATATAGTGGTCTTGTACTGCAACATGTCTGAAAATAGTATTCATGTATAATTATTTATTATGCTATAATTGAATCCTACTGTTTTTATGTTTGTTTGCTGACCATATTGGATGAAGGATGTGAGGGCTAGAATGTCATTGTTTTTACATAAAAGAGATAAATCCGTATTATTGATGATGCCTCTGTGTGTTAATTATCTGATCCTTTGATTGTGCCTCCACTGTGCCTCCACATTTTCATGCAAGTCACATGAGTGCAGGCAGGCAGGTCATTTCTTTGAGGCTGTACCCTGCTGCACACATAAGATCAGGAACTGTTGGCCAAGCTATGTTACTTCCTGAGACTATTTCAGCCTTGCGTGTGCGTGTGCGTGTGTGTTTAGATATGGATACAGTAAAGGAAAGGAGCACTCAGTCTGCTCCACTGTTTCTACTCGAGGAGGAGGAGGGGTGGATTAGTATAAGTCTCTTGTCCAAAGAAGGGAAGGTAGAGTACAGTGCAGTAAGCCTCACATGGCAGATAGTCATATGTGAAATTATTGGCACCATTGATAAAGATGAGCAGAAAATACTGTCAATCAATACTGAGCTATAGTGTTTTTATTGATGATCTTCTTTGGTATTAATACAATTGTTCAGAGGAAGAATATTTAGTTTAACAAGTAATACAAAAAAACCTCTGAAATATAGGTGTCATTATTATTGGCATCACCGTTTGCAATACTTTCGGCACCCTTCCCTTGCGAGGTTAACAGCACTTATTAGCCTTTTTCTGTAATGTTTTATGAGACTGAAGATACAAAGTGGGACGGATCTTAGACCATTCCGCCATTCAGAATGTTTTAAGATCCTTGCTGTCGTTCGGTCTGTGCGGAGTCCGGAGTCATTGCAAAATGTTGATTGTGTGGTCAATTAACCATTTCTTTGTGAATTTTGATGTGTGCTTGGGTTATTGTCTTGCTGGAAGATCAACTTGCGGCCAAGTTTCAGCTTCCTGGCAGAGGCAATCAGGTTATTGGCTAAAATGTCCTGGTACTTGGTAGAGCTCATAATGTGGTTGACCTTAACAAGGGCCACAGGACCAGCGGAAGCAAAACAGCCTCATAACATAAAAAAATCCAGCACCATATTTTACAAAATGTGGGAAAAAGTGAAGGGGTCTGAGTACTTTCCGAATGCACTCTATACATACCGGTTTCTCCCTACCGGTATGTATATTTTAGAATGTTTGTCAGAATGGTTGATACAACACAGCTGGAATAAGGATTTATTCTAAATGTATAAGAATGTCCCCTCTGGAGAACATCATTAACATACATATGCATAATCTAGTCTACAAGGTAGGGGTCAAGGACTTAACAAGGGCATGTAGGTCTACTACTGGGCTGCATACCAAATGGCGCCCTATTCCCTATAGCCCAATTCGGCTCTGGTCAAAAGTTGTGTACTATACAGTATATGGAATAGGGTGCCATTTGGGCCACATATATAGTGTACGGAGTTGATGCCATACCACAATGAGCCCAGAGGTTGACGGGTCCACTCAGGGATGTACGCAGAGGTCAGAGATTACAGTCTTAATTGGTAATGCAGTAATAACCCCCCCCCCCCCCCCCCCCCCCCCCCCCCCCCCCCACACACACACACACACACACACACACACACACACACACACAGACACATATGCAGACACAAACACACACACACACACACACACACACACACACACACACACTCACAGACACATATGCAGACACAAACACACACACACAGATGCAGACACTCAAACACATACAAAATGCAGACAACAGATGCAGACAGACACACAGAGAGAGAGATGTCCAGTGACACAAAAACCAGACCAGATCATGGGTCTGCAGTACAGTAGACAGAGTCCCAGAGTGTGTACGTGTGTGTGCATGCTTACGTGCGTATTTGTGTGTGCATTTGTCACTATGCATGTGTGCATGCATGTTTGTGTGTGTGTATGTGTGCATGCGTGCATGTTTGCTCACACGTGTACATGCATCTGATATAATCACCCTCCATACTCCTAGTCTGACTGATTAATCTTTTACCCTGAAAAAAATGAAGGAAAAACGGAACGGAACAGTGAAAAGCATTAAAGTGGCGTTATGTAGCAGATTAGATCATGATGATGTTGGAATTGTTGTAAATGCTGGAGAATTGCTTCGGAGATTATATAGTCTTTCATGTATTATCTTTCCTGTATGTTGTGTCTCTATGAGTGGATGGGTGAGACAGACAGAACTGGCTGGATATATACACTCTTTGACTTCTACTTACATGAGGCTAAAGCTACATAGGGGGTTATAAGGGTTTTATAAAGCTTTTATGAAGGGTTTTTACTTCAAAGAGAGCTGTACTATTAAGTGTACTACTATCTTAATAGCATTGTTTTTCAGTTGTGAGAATTGATCATTCATTATAATTATTACCGACAAACTCTGAACAACCATCCTGATACGCACGCCAGTGTCTTTGTATATTTCACTGTGTGTGTGTGTGTGTGTGTGTGTGTGTGAGAACTCACAAAAGAGACTAAGGTTGTTGACTTTCATAATTAGGCCATGGGTACAAAAAAAGTACTGAAAAAAACAAATAAATCACTTACCACTAGTAGGGCAACAATTAATACATTTAAAACCACTGGAACAGTGGTAAACTTGCCTGGTGAGGGATCCAAGTGTACCTGGTCCTCACGCAGAGTGAGGAAGATGATTCGGAAGGCAAATGAAAGTCCAAGGCCACTGATAGGATTTTTTTCTGGCAACCCTTCCAAAAAGCCTATTGGCAAGGAGGTGATGTCTAATTATAGATTTTGAGATTTGGCTCTCCCACTGTGGCCCTTGGACTTTCATTTGCCTTCCGAACCATCTTGCTCACTCTGCGTGGGTACAATATACACTTGGGTCCTCTAGCAGGCAAGTTTCCCACTTTTTTAGAATAAAAAAACAACCAAATGTAAACACCTGGAGTTTGCTAAACGGCATTGGTGCTTGAAATGGAATCCGTGTTATGGTCAGATGACACGAAAATAGAGCTCTTTGGCCACTCACACCAGTGGTGAGTTTGGCACCAAAAGAATGAATGCATATGCAGAAAAGACACCTACTATTACATTAGAGCCTTCTTCGAAAATTGATTAAACTATTTTTTTTCTCATCAATCTACACACAATACCCCAACATGACAAAGCGAAAAAAGGTTTTTAGATTTTTTTTGCAAATGTACGGAGTCCACCTGTGGTAAATTCAATTGATTGGACATAATTTGGAAAGGCACACACCTGTCTATGTAAGGTCCCACAGTTGACAGTACATGTCGGAGCAACAACCAAGCCAGGAGGTCGAAGGAATTGTCCGTAGAGCTCCGAGACAGGATTGATACGAGGCACAGATCTGGGGAAGGGTACCAAAAAAATTCTGCAGCATTGAAGGTCCCCAAGAACACAGTGGCCTCCATCATTCTTACATGGAAGAAGTTTGGAACCACCAAGACTCTTCCTAGAGCTGGCCACCTGGTCAAAATTAGTGATCGGGGGAGAAGGGCCTTGGTCAGGGAGGTGACCAAGAACCCGATGGTCACTCTGACAAGAGCTCCAGAATTCCTCTGTAATGGGTGCGTGCTGGTGGCAGGGAAGTCAGGCGCAGGAGAGTGAACTTGGTATAAACGGAGCAGTTTAATAATAATTCAAAAACTCCGGAAACCAACATGAACAAAATAAAATAAAATAAGAGGGTGCAAAACCCGTCGCACACCAGAACATAACTAGCACCAATACATACAACAAACAATCACCGACAAGGACATGTGGGGAAACAGAGGGTAAATACACAACAGGTAATTGATGGGATTGGAACCAGGTGTGATGGAAGACAAGACAAAACTAATGGAAAATGAAAATTGGATCACTGATGGCTAGAAGGTCGGTGACGTCGACCGCTGAGCACTGCCCGAACAAGGAGAGGGACCGACTTCGGCGGAAGTCGCAAACAGCACGCTCCAGCCGCGCGTCGACACCGACCTCGGGGACGACCCGGAGGGCGAGGCGCAGGGTGATCCGGATGGAGACGGTGGAACTCTCGCAGCATTGAAGGCCCTTCGCCCGACGTCTTGAATCCAGTATGGAACGAACGGAGTACGCCGGGGCCCCCTCGATGACATCGAGGGGGCGGAGGAACCTCCCGCACCTCAGACTCCTGGAGCGGGCCAGCCATCACCGGCCTGAGTAGAGACCCATGGAACGAGGGGTTAATGCGGTAATCGGGGGGAAGCTGTAACCTGTAACATACCTCGTTCACTCTCCTCAGGACTTTAAATGGCCCCACAAACCACGGACCCAGCTTCCGACAGGGCAGGCGGAGGGGCAGGTTTCGGGTTGAGAGCCAGAGTCGGTGAGAACACCGGGGCCTCACTGGCGCAGCACGGCGCGCTGAAGGTGGACATGGGCGGCATCCCATTTTTCCTCCGCGCGCCGGAACCAGTCGTCCACCGCAGGAGCCTCGGTCTGACTCTGATGCCAAGCAGCCAGAACCGGCTGATACCCCAATACACACTGGAAGTGAGAGTGGTTCATGGAGGAGTGGCGGAGCATGTTCTGGGCGATCTCTGCCCAGGGCATGAACGCTGCCGACCCCCCGGGCGGTCCTGGCAATAAGACCTCAGAAACCTACCCACATCCTGGTTAACTCTCTACACCTGCCCGTTACTCCCGGGGTGAAAACCTGAGGTAAGGCTCAGCAGTCGCGGACTGCTGGCGGAACGTACAGACACCCAGTGGGACACTGAAGGGGTGTGGACTCTGTACGCAAAACCTGATCAATGTCCGCGTCCAGCTCCCACACTACCGGTGCCACCAGGCAAAAGGCCGGGAGTATGGGAGTGGGCCGCTCCTCTGTGTCATGCATCCGGGACAGTGCGTCTGCCTTCGCGTTCTAGTAACCTGGTCTGTAGGATAGGGTGAAAGCAAAATGTGTAAAAAACATGGCCCACCTTGCCTGGCGATGATTCGGTCTCCTCGCCGCCCAGATGTACTCCAGATTGCGGTGGTCAGTCCAGATGGCTATGAGAGGTAGCAGGTAACTGTACCTCACAGTGATTTAGTTGATACCTCGATAGTCAATACATGGGCGCAGACCTCCATTCTTCTTCTTCACAAAAAATCAACTTGAGGAGGCAGGTGAAGTGGAGGGCCGAATGTACCCCTGCCCCAGAGATTCAGAGACATATGTTTCCATAGCCTCCGTCTCCGTCTGTGAGAGGGGATACATGTGACTCCTGGGAAGTGCAGCGTCTACCAGGAGATCTATTGCAAAATCGCCCCGTCAATGAGGTGGTAATTGATTTGACTTCTTTTTGGAGAAGGCGAGAGCTAAATCGGCATATTCTGTGGGAATACCCACGGTGGAGACCTGGTCTGGACTCTCCACCGTAGTAGCAACGACGGAAACCCCTAAACACCTACCTGAGCACTCTCGCGACCACCCCGTGAGAGCCCTCTGTGGCCAAGAAACAGTGGGGTAATGACAAGCTAACCAGGGTAGGCCCAGCACCACAGGAAACGCAGGAGAGTCAATAAGGAAGAGACTAATTCTCTCTGTATGACCCCCCTGCGTCACCATGCCCAAAGGCGCGGTGACCTCCCTAATTAACCCTGACCGTAATGGTTGACTAGCTAAGGCATGAACGGGGAATGGCACATCCACGAGAACGATGGGGATCCCTATACTATGGGCTAAAGCCCTATCAATAACATGCTGGGAATGCGGGGAAAACTCGGGGAACGTGACAAACACAAACATTTGTGCAACAGAGGGCTCTGGGTGAGATTAGTACCGGCTCACCTGTGGTGACGCCAGAGTGCCCTGCCTGCTGCCTCAATTCCCAGAGGAACCAACCCAGCACCGACCGGCAGTGTGACCTCTGCTGCCACAGATGGTGCACGAGCAGGAACTCCCTCCGGTCTCCCTGCACACCACCCCTCCCAGCTCCATGGGTATCGGAGAGGGGGTGCGGGAGGATGGAAACACCAGACCCCGATCTGAACGTCCGCGAGTAGCCAGCAGGTTGTCCAGCCGGATGGATTGGTCCACCAGCTGGTCAAACGTGAGGGTGGTGTCTCTGCAGGTCAGCTCCCGATGGACGTCCTCGCTCAGACTGCAGCGGTAATGGTCGATCAGGGCCCTGTTGTTCCATCCTGCGCCGGCAGCCAGGGTCCTAAACTCCAGGGCGAACTCCTGGGCGCTCCTCGTCTCCTGCCTCAGATGGTAGAGGCACTCACCAGCCGCTCTACCCTCGGGAGGGTGGTCAAAGACTGCCCGGAAACGGCGGGTGAACTCCTCAAACTGGTCCAATGCCGCATCTCCCTCTCTCCACACGGAGTTGGCCCACTCCAGAGCTTTCCCGGTGAGGCACAAGACGAGGGCGGACACCCTCTCATGGCCCGATGGAGCCGGGTGGACGGCTTTCCAGATAGAGGTCTAATTGTAATAAGAACCCCTGGCAGTTCGCAGCCCTCCCATCGTACTCCTGGGGCAAGGAGAGACGGATCCCACTGGGTTCAGGCGGGAAAGGGGCGCTCAGGAGAGACCCCGGTTGTGCTGGTGGAGGCATTGGAAGAACTCCCTGTCTCTCCCAGCGGTCCATTGTCTGGACAACGCGATCCATGGCGGTGCCAAGATGGGGAAGCATAACCTTATGCTCCTGGAAGCGCTCCTCCACCTCAATGGCTGGGGCACCTTCTCCTGCTGACTCCATAGTTGAGGTCGGTGATTCTGTAATGGGTGCGTGCTGGTGGCAGGGAAGTCAGGCGCAGGAGAGTGAACTTGGTATAAACTGAGTAGTTAAATAAAAATTCAAAAACTCCGGAAACCAACATATACAAAATGAAATAAGAGGGTGCAAAACCCGTCGCACACCAGAACATAACTAGCACCAATACATACAACAAACAATCACCGACAAGGACATGAGGGGAAACAGAGGGTAAATACACAACAGGTAATTCATGGGATTGGAACCCGGTGTGATGGAAGACAAGACAAAACCAATGGAAATGAAATGGATCAGTGATGGCTAGAAGGTCGGTGACGTCGACTGCCGAACACCGCCCGAATGAGAGGGGCCAACTTTGGCGGAAGTCGTGACATCCTCTGTGGAGATGGGAGGACCTTCCAGAAGGACAACCATCTCTGCTGCACTCCTCCAATCAGACATTTATGGTAGAGTGGCCAGACGGAAGCCATTCCTCAGTAAAAGATATGACAGCCCGCTTGGAGTTTGCCAAAAAGCACCTAAAGGATTCTTAGACAATGAGAAACAAGATTTTCTGGTTTGATGAAACCAAGATTGAACTATTTGGCCTGAATGCAAAGCCTCACACCTGGAGGAAACCTGGCACCATCCCTAAGGTGAAACATGGTGGTGGCATTATGCTGTGAGGATGTTTTTCAGCGGCAGGGACTGGGAGTCTAGTCAAGATGGAGGAAAAGATGAACGGAGCAAAGTATTGAGAGATCCTTGATAAACACCTGCTCCAGAGTGCTCAGAACCTCCGACTGGGGTGAAGGTTCACCTTCCAACAGGACAATGACTCTAAGCACACAGCCAAGACAATGCAGGAGTGGCTGATGCAGGAGTGGCTGATGTGATGTATATATATTTTTTTTATTATACATTTGCAAACATTTCTAAAAGCCTGTTTTTGCTTTGTCATTATGGGGTATTTTGTGTAGATTGATGAAAAAGATAAAACTATGTAATCCATTGTAGAATAAGGCTGTAACGCAACAAAATTTAGAAACAGTCAAGGTTATGAATACTTTCAGGATGCACTGTATTTTTCATTTCTAAGAAAAATACATGCTCTCATTTCTAAGCAGACTGACATTCTGACAGATCTAAAGCAAATTGATTAAATGGAGCAGAGCAAAAACCATCTCCGCTGCTCTTTGCTCTCATTTCTAAGAAAATTGTTGTCAGTCAGTCGTCATGGCGATGGGATCAATCCCTTTAGGATTTCCAGGCTTGACCTTTTGAGAGGGAGTTTCCTCTTCGACCCCTCACAACAGCAGTGGAGGCGGATGGGAGGAGCTATAGGAGGATAGGCTCATTGTAATGGCTGGTATGGAATAAATGGAATGGTATCAAACATCACACATATGGAAACCGCATGTTTGACTCTGTTCCATTTTGACTGAGTGACTGCGGAACATCAAATCAAATCAAATTTTATTTGTCACATTAACATGTTAATGCGACGGTAGCGAAATGCTTGTGCTTCTAGTTCCGACATTGCAACGAGTAATCTAATCTAACCTAACAATTCCAAAACTACTACTTTATACACACAAGTGTAAAGGGATAAAGAATATGTACATAAACATATATGAATGAGTGATGGTACAGAACGGCATTGGCAAGATGCAGATGGTATCGAGTACAGTATATACATATGAGATGAGTAATGTAGGGTATGGGAGGGAACAGGGAGTACAGGAGAGGGCTCAAAACGCACCCTTGTGGGGCCCCAGTGTTGAGGATCAGCGGGGTGGAGATGTTGTTACCTACCCTCACCACCTGGGGGTGGCCCGTCAGGAAGTCCAGTACCCAGTTGCACGCGGCAGGGTCGAGACCCAGGGTCTCGAGCTTGATGACGAGTTTGGAGGGTACTATGGTGTTCAATGCTGAGCTGTAGTCGATGAACAGCATTCTCACATAGGTATTCCTCTTGTCCAGATGGGTTAGGGCATTGTGCAGTGTGGTTGCGATTGCGTCGTCTGTGGACCTATTTTGGCGGTAAGCAAATTGGAGTGGGTCTGGGGTGGAGGTGATATGGTCCTTGACAGCCAAGTTGTCTTTAGACAGATACATTCTATTGTTCTCATAGAGCAAGATTGTTTTCACACTCTCTGTTACATACAACATGAAAATCAACACACAATCCGATACATCACAGAAACACAATACAATACACAACAGTATTGTTGTACTTTGTGTAAGCAAAGGGAGGAAGTGAGTGAGGTAGCGATTGTAAACTACCTATCTACTACATCGGCAATGGAAATATATTCAGTCAGTCACAATTATCACAAGATTCCAGTGATATACAATTGCAAGTAAACAACCGCAAAGTGTGATTAACATAAAAAACAATGACAGCGAATTCTAAATCTCTTTTAAAAGTGATGAAGAATTTGGTTCCAGGAAAAAAACTATTGATTTATCAGTCACATGCATACCTCCAAGCCCTTCTGGCACCAACTGATGCATGTCTGATGCCTAGAGTTCTGATTTTCTAATTTTGCAGCATCCAAACATCTTTAATAAACCATAGTTGAATAATGAATTAACATCTAATGAATGTATTTGTTTTCATTGAATTTGTGACCACAGAATGATGTTTGAGTTCTGTAGCAGACTTTACTGTTAATTGGGAGATGGCTGATACTTCATGATTCTTCTCTTTTGATCTGGCTGTGTATTTTTCTATCCTTGCTGCATCCCAACACCTCTGATAAACCATATTTGAAGAAATCATTGATTTCTATTTAATGTATTTGCTTTTATTTGTGATGACAAGGACGGATTGTCCCTGTGTGAAAATTAGCAAGAGTGTTCATCAGTTTCTTGATGACTACACAGTCTCTTGTGTAGACTGAATGAATCTTGTGCGTCCCAAATGGCACCCTATTCCCTTTGTAGTGCACTACTTTTGACTAGGGCACACACACACACACACACACACACCCACACACACACACACACACACACACACACACACACACACACACACACACACTAATCTCGGCACCCAGACCCAAATGAGTGTCACGGCCTTGTCATGAGAGACTTAGTCTCGTGCATTAGAAGCCTTCTGAGGCTATGAGCGGCTATATCTTAGTGATATATGAAACAGTTATATACATACTGTACACAAATACCCTCCCCCTTCACTCACTGCCTCCTGTGCCCATCTCCTGCTGGTAAGAGACTGTGTGACGATCAAGGACATCCAGAAAGCTATCTCAGCCTCAGCACGGGATCTCAGTCTCAAGGTCGGGATGGTTCACTGCATCTACGTCCCAAATGGCACCCTATTTCCCATTCCCCAATTGGTCCTGTTCAAACGTTGTGCAAGGAATGGGGTGCCATTTGGGATGTAGATCGTATCTCAGAGGGGTATCTGCGGAGGACAGACTCACAGCACAAAATGGCAGAGGAAACATTAATTGACCACTCTAACCCGCCGGCCAAACAATACAGGATTAGATTTTAGGCAGCTCGGTCAACATCTTGCCTGCATCCCAAATGGTACCCTATTCCCTATATAGTGCACAACTTTTGAACAGGGCCCATAAGGCTTTGGTCAAAAGAAATGAACTATGTAAGGAATATGGTGCCATTTGGGAAGCATCCCTTGTCTGTCCAGCTCTGGGGATCAGAGAGTCCCAGAGATCGATGTCCCCTCCATTTCTGTGTCAATATAAATGCTCTCTGGTACTAAATGGTAGTAAATCTGCAACAAGTGGTCCCACTGATACAGTGTGATTTCTTTGCCTTTTCATTACTGAGAGTGATGTCACATAGCCTTCGTTTTGTACTACCAGTACAACAATTAGTTGTACATTACATTCATGGCAAGGGCTACATGAATCAAATTTGAATATGAATATGAATGAGAATCTAACTGAGAGAAAATATTTATATTAAAGGGCTAAATATAATCCCTTTCACAGAAGTTAAGCGCTATAGCACGATTGAAATGTAGAGGTAATGTTCCCATGTTCGCTGAGACTGATTCTAGGTAAATGCTGCATATGTCGGCTCAATCGGAATTTACCTTTAAATCTTGGCGCACCCTTCCTGTTAGCGGGATCATTTTCGTCAACATTACTAAAGATATTTAATTTTCATGAAATCACAAGTGCAATATAGCAAAACACAGCTTAGCTTGTTGTTAATCCACCTGGCGTGTCAGATTTCAAAAAAGCTTTACAGCTAAAGCAAACCAAGCGTTTATGTAAGGACACCTCTCTCAGCAGACAAAACATTACAAACAGCTATCAGCAAAGTAGATTGGCCACGAAAGTCAGAAAAGCAATAAAATGAACCAGTTACATAAAAAATGTTGCTTATGTTCCATAAAATTAATTTTTATATCCAAAATATCTCCATTTGGTTGGCACGTTTTGTTCAGAAATCCAAAGGCTCGAGCGGTCACGACGGGGCAGACGAACATTCCAAATAGTATCCGTAAAGTTCGTAGAAACATGTCAAACATTTTTTATAATCAATCCTCAGGTTGTTTTTACAATAAATAATCGATAATATTTCAATCGGACCGTAGCTTTTTCAATAGGAGAGAGAGAGAAAATGTCTGCTCCAAGCTGACATCCAAAACTCTGCTGGCACCCAGCCATCCACTGACGCGATGTGATAGTTCTCGCTCATTTTTCAGAATAAAAGGCTGAAACTATGTCTAAAGACTGTTCACACCATGTGGAAGCCATAGGAAATCTGGTTGATATCCCTTTAAATGGAGGGAAGGCATGCAATGGAACAGGGAGCTTTCAAAATAAGAGGCACTTCCTAGTTGGATTTTCCTCAGGTTTTTGCCTGCAATATCAGTTCTGTTATAGTCACAAACAATATTTTGACAGTTTTGGAAACGTTAGAGTGTTTTCTATCCCAATCTGACAATTATATGCATATTCTAGCTTCTGGGCCTGAGAAATAGGCAGTTTAATTTGGGTACGTTTTTCATCCAAACATCAAAATACTGCCCCCTACACTCAACAGGTTAACCTCTATGGGACTGGTGACCCCCCCGAGAGAGAAGCATTGAAAAGCATTGAAACTCCCCGAAGGCATAGTACAGCCACGCCCATTTTCTGAAGAATTGCATTATGGGCCCTAAAAGCACGAAAATAGTGCCACTGCTTGTATACTTCATATTTTGGCAAATTTAGTACGACATCCGGTTACTTTTGGCATACTAACTACATCCATGCTACGATCAATAAGCATACTACATACTCAATTTACATCACAAATAATACAGTTAATGAGGTTAGTATTCGAACACAGATCTAGTGTGCATGTGAATTTGGGCCGTGTAAAGCAGATGCAACCCGGGTACGGTCCATGAATTGGACTATGCGAATGTAAATACTAGATTATGTTGAAAACAATGGTCCGCCATCTTGGTCACAGTCTCTAGTTATTTTATACTTCAGTGCTTATTATTCAACTGAGATCATTAGTGGGATGGTTGGAGTTCTCTTGAAGTTGGAAAGTTGCAGTAATGTTGGAAGTTATGTCCTAAAGGGTTTTAACCTGTGCTTTGAGTGTTGGATTTCTTATGTTCATGTCATAGACCTGATTCTATTGATTTCTGTGTATATTTGATGTGCCTGATGACTAAATATTTAGGGAACGCTAGTAAGAAAAAATGTACAGTGGCTTGCGAAATTATTCACCCCCTTGGCATTTTTCCTATTTTGTTGCCTTGTATCATTTGATTTACACAGCATGCTTACCACTTTGAAGATGAAAAACAAAACAGAAAACTTGAGCGTGCATAACTATTCACCCCCCCAAAGTCAATAATTTGTAGAGACCCCTTTTGCAACAATTACAGCTGCAAGTCTCTTGGGGTATGTCTCTATTAGCTTGGCATATCTAGCCACTGGGATTTTTGCCCATTCTTCAAGGCAAAACTGCTCCAGCTTCTTCAACTTGGATGGGTTCCGATGGGGTAAAGAAACCTTTAAGTCATAATGCAGATTCTCAATTGGATTAAGGTCTGGGCTTTGACTAGGCCATTCCAAGACATTTAAATGTTTCCCCTTAAACCACTCGAGTGTTGCTTTAGCAGTATGCTTAGGGTCATTGTCCTGCTGGAAGGTGAACCTCCATTCCAATCTCATATCTGTGGAAGACTGAAACAGGTTTCCCTCAAGAATTTCCCTGTATTTAGTGCCATCCATCATTCCTTCAATTCTGACCAGTTTCAAAGTCCCTGCCGATGAAAAACATCCCCACAGCATGATGCTTCCACCACCATGCTTCACTGTGGGGATGGTATTCTCAGGGTGATGGGAGGTGTTGGGTTTGCGCCAGACATTTTCTTTGATGGCCAAAAAGCTAAATCTGACCATATGTTTGGGGAATCTCCCACATGCCTTTTGGCGAACACCAAACGTGTTTACTTATTTTTTTCTTTAAGCAATGGCTTTTCTTCTGGCCACTCTTCCGTAAAGCCCAGCTCTGTGGAGTGTACGGCTAAAAGTGGTCCTATGGACAGATATTCCAATCTCCGCAGTAGAGCTTTGCAGCTCCTTCAGAGTTATCTTTGGTCTCTTTGTTGCCTCTCTGAATATTGCCCTCTTTTTTAAATTTTTTTTATTTTACCCCTTTTTCTCCCCAATTTTGTGGTATCCAATTGTTTAGTAGCTACTATCTTGTATCATCGCTACAATTCCCTTACGGGCTTGGGAGAGACGAAGGTTGAAAGTCATGCGTCCTCCGATACACAACCCAATCAAGCCGCACTGCTTCTTAACACAGCGTGCATCCAACCCGGAAGCCAGCCGCACCAGGAAACACTGTGCACGTGAATAATATAATAATAAGGCCCTCCTTGCTTGGTCTGTGAGTTTTGGTGGGCGGCCCTCTCTTGGCAGGTTTGTTGTGGTGCCATAATCTTTCAATTTTTAAATAATGAATTTAATGGTGCTCCGTGGGATGTTCAAAGTTTCCCTGATCTGTACTTCTCCACAACTTTGTACCTGAGCTGTTTGGAGAGCTCCTTGGTCTTCATGGTGCTGCTTGCTTGGTGTAGTCACTTGCTTGGTGGTGTCCCTTGCTTAGTGGTGTTGCAGACTCTGGGGCCTTTCAGAAAAGGTGTATATATACTGAGATCATGTGACACTTAAATAAAGTCCACCTGTGTACAATGTAACTAATTGTGTGACTTCTGAAGATAATTGGTTGCACCAGATCTTATTTAGGGGCTTTTATAGCAAACATCTGCATAAACCACTTTTCCGTTTTTAATTTTTGGGAATTTTTGGAAACAAGTAATTTTTTTCATTTCACTTCACCAATTTGGATTATTTTGTGTATGTCCATTACATGAAATACAAATAAAAATCAATTTAAACTACAGGTTGTGTTGCAACTTAATAGGAAAATATGCCAAGGGGGATGGATACTTTTGCAAGGCAATGTAAGCACTGTATGCTATTAGCTGAAATCTTTCTTTAAAGCCTTGTTTCCCTGTTTTTTTACGTACACTGAGTATACCAAACATTAGGAACACCTTTTCCCTCAGAACAGCCCCAATTTGTCGAGGCATGGACTCTACAAGGTGTCGAAAGCATTCTACAGTGATGCTGGCCCATGTTGACTCCAATGCTTCCCACAGTTGTGTCAAGTTGGCTGAATGTCATTTGGGTGGTGAACCATTCTTGATACATACAGGAAACTGTTGAGCGTGAAAAACACAGCAGTATTGCAGTTTTGACACAAACCTACTACCATACCCCGTTCAAAGGCACTTACATTTTTTCTCTTGCCAATCACCCTCTGAATGACACACATATACAATCCATTGTCTCACAGCTTAAAAATCCTTTTTTTAACCTGTCTCCTCCCCTTCATCTATACTGATTGAAGTGGATTTAACATGTGACATCAATAAGGGATCATAGCTTTCACCTGGATTCACCTGGTCAGTCTATGTCATGGAAAGTGTTCTTAATGTTTTCTTAATGTTTTGCAGTACACTGTATATTGGAATTATTCCGTGAAATTGTGAAAATTACAAAAATGCCCCTTTAGTGTAGGAGCTGTTTTAAAAGGCCGACTGAAATTTCAGCCCGTTTCGGTGGGATGGAGTTTCGTCCCATCACCAGGCGGCAAATTAGTTAAATTAGTTAATTAGTTCATATTTGATGTTGAGATAAAAACGACTGCGTTCAACCTTTAAAAAGTGTATTTCACATGAATGTCCCAATACACTATACAGACGAGAACAAGAGGTAGCTAACCATTTAATCAACCGTTAGCTCTCTCTCTCTTTCTCTCGTTCGCTCACTCTACTCACTGTCTACAGTCTGATTTTCCAGTCTCTCTCTTTCTCGCGCTCTCTCTCTCTCTCAATTCTATTCAATTTGCTTTATTGGCATGACGTAACAATATACATGTTGCCAAAGCGTATTTAGGAGACTGAGTGATTCATTTACAACATTAACATATTTAAAATAATAATAATCAATATTGTCAAATGGACAATCAGTAGCAACAATAATCAAGGGTAAAAAATAATCATACAATGGAGAATAACAATGGCATAGAGGACATGTGCAGGTTGGTCTGTCAGACACGGTCCCTCATATTTTTGCAGACAGCAATGTAGTGCGCTGCCAACCTACAGCTCTCTGCGTCTTCCCCAAACAGGACGGTAGCCTATTATCATCAGAGAGGTCTCTGAAACCTTGAATAAGGGTTTCAAATTTGGGGAAATTACACTTTTAGTTTTATATTTTTTAAACATTTTGTCAGGAAATCCAGCTGTGTCTCAGGTCCTGCTGTGGTGCAGTGGTTGCACAGCCTTTCCTCTACAGGGAGCCATGTTTCCTGTGTCTACCATTCTCAATGGCAAGGCTGTGCTCACTGAGCCTGTACTTTGTACAGGTTTTGATCAGTAACCATGGTCAAATAGTTTGCCATGGTTTACTGTTGATGTAGTGCCAGATAGCAATGCATTTTGCCTTGTGCTTGTGTTTCCCAATAGGTAATGTAGTTTTGTTTTGACTGTGTTGTAATTTGGTTTATTCTGATTGATTGGATGTTCTGGTCCTGAGGCTTCAGTGTGTTAGTAGAACAGGTCTGTGAACTCAACCCCAGGATCAGCTGGATTAGGGGACTTTTTTCTTTGCTCAGTGTTTGGCATTGCAGAGCTTGGTATTGATATGAGAGGGTATCACTGGACTAGTGTCAGTTGCTTGCTGATGTGCTGTGCTTTTTTGGTTCTGATTGTACGTTTATAGAGTTTTAAAGTCTCATAGTAATGAAGGCGTAATTCACCATTATTTGGCACTTTGTGCTTTTGGTTTGATAGTGTTCCAATTTTCCAATTTTTTTCCTGATAATTTTAAAATCTGTATCAAACGAGTGGTCATTGGTATTTTAATGTATTTATTTTTAAAATCTATTTCAGTTGTGCTTCTTTTGCCGTTTGCCTGAAAATATTGTTTATATGTTTTACTGCTAGATTGATGCCTTCTTTTCTATGAGTGTATGTGGTATCTAGAAAGTTATTGTGTTTGGATTTTTTGGTTACTGGTTGCCTTCTGTGCTGTTTTGGGCCCATCTGTATGAATTTCTGAAGTTGCACAGCTTTCTGGGGTGTGAATGTGTGGTTGTTTCCAAGTCTGTACTTTTGAGGAACAATGTAATTTGGCTGTGATCAGACAGAGGTGTTAGTGGCTTGATGGTGAATTAGCTGAGAGAGAAAGGGTCAATGTCTGTAATCATATAGTCTACTGTGCTGTGGCCAAGAGGTCAGTAATAGGTGAATCTCCCCAAAGAGTCCCCCCCCCCATAACCTACCATTAACAAAGTACAGACTCAGGCTTTGACAGAGCTACAACAAATCCCTTCCGTTTTTGTTTATGGTGCTGTCACTGTTATTTCTATGGGGCAGATTAAGACAGAAACAGTATGGACTGTAATAAAGCTGTCCCCTCGTGTGGTCGTTAGGTCAGATAGTGTGCCTGTGAGCGCATGTGTGTCTCCACAGATCAGCACATTTCCCTGGGCCTGTGAGTGACAGTGAGTGACAATGTCTGCCTTACACCATGTCTCCTGCAGAATGATGACATCAACATATTTTCAGTGGTAAACTCTTCAGTCCAAAGATTGACAAGTTTAGGCCCTGAATGTTTCACATGCTAACTGATAGTGATTTCACGTTGCAATTAAGAAAGAATAGCACAGTAAAAAATACAGTAATTACTAAGTTGTTAGGAGTGAGATAAACAATGGATAACAGCAAACGGGTTCTCTTTTTATTTTTTCCTTCTTTCTATTGAACAAGTAAACTCTTAGTACAGCAGTGTATGCGTGTGCATTGAGTGGAGTTTAGTGCAGGTATACTGGAGGAGCTGTTTAATCTCACTCAATCCTCCAGAGTTCTCCTTTCCGCTGAGGGCCTCAGCGTAGCTGCGCTGGTCCTGCTGTTGGGCCCCGTGGAGGGTGGCCAGATCTGGGCCGGGGGGGGTCTGCCTCTCTGGTCTGGTAGAGGTGGTGGTCTGGTGTGGGGTAGTTGGCTGGGCCTGGTCCAGTCTGGCTGTGCCGATGGAAGTGGTGATGCTCTGGTGGTGGGTAGGGCCTGTGAGGTGTGCTGGGTCTGGTGTGGAATTGAGGGGGCTTGGGGCTCCTTGGTAGTCTGGTAGGGGTCTCTGGGTGGTCCTCTGTCCAGTAAGACGTGGGGTGTTTGTCTACCAAGTGCCCCCTAACCATTCTGTTTCTCTCTGTCTTCTCTCCCTGTGATGATCTGCCTGGCTCTTTCACTTCCTAACCATTATTTTTCTCTTCTCTCTCTCTCTCCAGTTTGATGTCGGGGCTAGCAGCCTTGGATGCCAAGTGTTCCAGCCGCCTGGGCATCATGACCGTCTCCTACTACCTGTGGACCACCTTTGTGGCGGTGGTGGTGGGCATCCTCATGGTTACCATCATCCACCCAGGGGGCGCCGCCCAGAAGGAGGACAACGAGGACAGCGGCAAGCCAATCATGAGCTCCGCTGACGCCCTGCTTGATCTGATTCGGTAAGAGACAGGAAGAAGATCATTACATTGACCTTTGACCTATGTTGTTGCGTGTCCTACTGAATTGAATCATTCTAAAATCAGCCTACAGTGAAGGTTCAATTATTCAAGGGTTGCAATGTTGAGGGGTTTTATTTGTCACGTTTACAATAAACAGTTGTTCCCCAGTGCAAAATATATTCTAGACAGGAATATTGCTATTACTTTGTCAGTTCCTCTTCAAGCCTCTGTACTCTGTGACTATTGACATGCTAAAGGCTTTGTTGTTCAATAAATCAAATGTATTCACATAGTGACTTTTATAAAAGCAACATTTCTTACAAGGGTTTTTACACAGTAACATGGCAACTGCAGATTCCCAAGACTCTCTAGACCTCACACAGTAAGAGACCTCCCCTTCATCAGAATTTGTTTGAGGCAGGCTTTAGAAAAATGATTTGATATGATAAATGATAAATGATAAAACCAGTAAGACATGCGTGTGTCCGTGAGTGTGTGCGTGCATGTGTGCATGTGCGTTCCGTGTGGAGATTGTAGCAGGCAGCTAAGGGGCTTCCAGCTCTTAGCTTCACCTCCTCAGTTAACAACAACAATCCTCAGCAGAGCCTTGGAATATAATTACCATTGGTTGCGTCCCAAATGGTAACCTATGAATAGGGTGCCATTTGGGATGTAGGCCAGCAAATAACCATGGCCCTCAAAATGCCTTATGCACTCCAAGATCTTAAGCACAAGACATTTGTAAGATATAGTGTTAATTGGATTCGTAACATATCGTCCAATTTTTTAATATAAAATTGAAGGACGTAACAAGTAATTCGAAATGGATGACGCCGTACACAATTTGATGACGTAGTACACAATTTGATGACGTAGTACACAATTTGACGACGTAGTACACAATTTGACGACGTAGTACACAATTTGATGACGTAGTACACAATTTGACGACGTAGTACACAATTTGACGACGTAGTACACAATTTGATGACGTAGTACACAATTTGATGACGCCGTACACAATTTGATGACGCAGTACACAATTTGATGACGTAGTACACAATTTGATGACGTAGTACACAATTTGATGACGTAGTACACAATTTGACGACGTAGTACACAATTTGACGACGTAGTACACAATTTGATGACGTAGTACACAATTTGACGACGTAGTACACAATTTGACGACGTAGTACACAATTTGATGACGTAGTACACAATTTGATGACGCCGTACACAATTTGATGACGCAGTACACAATTTGATGACGTAGTACACAATTTGATGACGTAGTACACAATTTGACGACGTAGTACACAATTTGACGACGTAGTACACAATTTGATGACGTAGTACACAATTTGACGACGTAGTACACAATTTGACGACGTAGTACACAATTTGATGACGTAGTACACAAAAAACGGGGACCACTTTTGGCTCGTGAACACCACTTTCAAAACTACTGGCTGAAATTATGCAAAAGTTCGAGAGTGCATCTTTGATGCATTATTAAAAATCATTAAAAAGCAGCATTTTTATTCTCTTTGTTCTCTTTTCCATCCAATGCCACCGTGTCAACGCTCCAGCTAATGGATCATTATTGTGTCCTATATACAGTTGAAGTCAGAAGTTTACATACACTTAGGTTAGAGTCATTAAAACTCGTTTTTCAACCACTCCGCAAATTTCTTGTTGACAAACTATAGTTTTGGCAAGTTGGTTAGGACATCTACTTTGTGCATGACACAAGTCATTTTTCCAACAATTGTTTACAGACCGATTATTTCACTTATAATTCACTGTATCACAATTCCAGTGGGTCATCTGTACAAACAATAGTACGCAAGTATAAACACCATGGGACCACGCAGCCGTCATACCGCTCAGGAAGGATACGCGTTCTGTCTCCTAGAGATGAACACACTTTGGTGAGAAAGTGCAAATCAATCCCAGAACAACAGCAAAGGACCTTGTGAAGATGTTGGAGGAAACAGGTACAAACGTCTCTATATTCACAATAAAACAAATCCTATATCGCCATAACTGCAAAAAACACTAAAGCTGGAGACTCTTACCTCCCTCACTAGCTTTAAGCACCAGCTGTCAGAGCAGCTCACTGATCACTGCACCTGTACATAGCCAATCTGTAAATAGCCCATCCAATCTACCTCATCCCCATACTGTATTTATTTATTTATCTTGCTCCTTTGCACCCCAGTATCTCTACTTGCACATTCATCTTCTGCACATCCTACCATTCCAGTGTTTATTTGCTATGTTGTAATTACTTCGACACCATGGCCTATTTATTGCCTTATCCCTCCCTTATCCTACCTCATTTGCACATGATGTATATAGACTTTTCTACTGTATTATTGATTGTATGTTTGTTTATTCCATGTGTAACCCTGTGTTGTTGTATGTGTCGAACTGCTTTGCTTTATCTTGGCCAGGTCGCAGTTGCAAATGAAAACTTGTTCTCAACTAGCCTACCTGGTTAAATAAAGGTGAAATACAGTGCCTTGCGAAAGTATTCGGCCCCCTTGAACTTTGCGACCTTTTGCCACATTTCAGGCTTCAAACATAAAGATATAAAACTGTATTTTTTTGTGAAGAATCAACAACAAGTGACACAATCATGAAGTGGAACGACATTTATTGGATATTTCAAACTTTTTTAACAAATCAAAAACTGAAAAATTGGGCGTGCAAAATTATTCAGCCCCCTTAAGTTAATACTTTGTAGCGCCACCTTTTGCTGCGATTACAGCTGTAAGTCGCTTGGGGTATGTCTATCAGTTTTGCACATCGAGAGACTGAAATTTTTTCCTATTCCTCCTTGCAAAACAGCTCGAGCTCAGTGAGGTTGGATGGAGAGCATTTGTGAACAGCAGTTTTCAGTTCTTTCCACAGATTCTCGATTGGATTCAGGTCTGGACTTTGACTTGGCCATTCTAACACCTGGATATGTTTATTTTTGAACCATTCCATTGTAGATTTTGCTTTATGTTTTGGATCATTGTCTTGTTGGAAGACAAATCTCCGACCCAGTCTCAGGTCTTTTGCAGACTC
Organism: Oncorhynchus mykiss; assembly: GCF_057628025.1. Lineage (NCBI taxonomy): Eukaryota > Metazoa > Chordata > Actinopteri > Salmoniformes > Salmonidae > Oncorhynchus > Oncorhynchus mykiss. Next base: position 2,169,739 of record NC_143049.1, read on the forward strand.
CATCAGGTTTTCTTCCAGAATGGTCCTGTATTTGGCTCCATCCATCTACCCATCAATTTTAACCATCTTCCCTGTCCCTGCTGAAGAAAAGCAGGCCCAAACCATGATGCTGCCACCACCATGTTTGACAGTGGGGGTGGTGTGTTCAGGGTGATGAGCTGTGTTGCTTTTACGCCAAACATAACGTTTTGCATTGTTGCCAAAAAGTTCCATTTTGGTTTCATCTGACCAGAGCACCTTCTTCCACATGTTTGGTGTGTCTCCCAGGTGGCTTGTGGCAAACTTTAAACGACACTTTTATGGATATCTTTAAGAAATGGTTTTCTTCTTGCCACTCTTCCATAAAGGCCAGATTTGTGCAATATACGACTGATTGTTGTCCTATGGACAGAGTCTCCCACCTCAGCTGTAGATCTCTGCAGTTCATCCAGAGTGATCATGGGCCTCTTGGCTGCATCTCTGATCAGTCTTCTCCTTGTATGAGCTGAAAGTTTAGAGGGACGGCCAGGTCTTGGTAGATTTGCAGTGGTCTGATACTCCTTCCATTTCAATATTATCGCTTGCACAGTGCTCCTTGGGATGTTTAAAGCTTGGGAAATCTTTTTGTATCCAAATCCGGCTTTAAACTTCTTCACAACAGTATCTCGGACCTGCCTGGTGTGTTCCTTGTTCTTCATGATTGTATTTATCATCATTAGCCTTTTAGGTCAACATTGGATCATTCAGAGATCCTCACTGAACTTCTGGAGAGTTTGCTGCACTGAAAGTAAAGGGGCTGAATAATTTTGCACGCCCAATTTTTCAGTTTTTGATTTGTTAAAAAAGTTTGAAATATCCAATAAATGTCGTTCCACTTCATGATTGTGTCCCACTTGTTGTTGATTCTTCACAAAAAAATACAGTTTTATATCTTTATGTTTGAAGCCTGAAATGTGGCAAAAGGTCGCAAAGTTCAAGGGGGCCGAATACTTTCGCAAGGCACTGTATATATATATTTTTTAATAACCTGAAAGGCCGCTCAGCAAGGAAGAAGCCACTGCTCCAAAACCGCCATAAAAAAGCCAGACTACGGTTTGCAACTACACATGGGGACAAAGATTGTACTTTTTGGAGAAATGTCCTCTGGTCTGATGAAACAAAAATAGTTTGGCAATAATGACCATCATTATGTTTCAAGGAAAAAGGGGGAGGCTTGCAAGCCGAAGAACACCAACACTTCCCAACCGTGAAGCATGGGGGTGGCAGCATCATGTTGTGGGGGTGCTTTGCTGCAGGAGGGACTGGTGCACTTCATAAAATAGATGGCATCTTGAAGAAGAAAATTATGTGGATATATTGAAGCAACATCTCAAGACATCAGTCAGGAAGTTAAAGCTTGGTCGCAAATGGGTCTTCCAAATAGACAATGACCCCAAGCATATTTCCATAGTTGTGGCAAAATGGCTTAAGGACAACAAAGTCAAAGTATTGGAGTGGCCATCACAAAGCCCTGACCTCAAGCCTATAGAAAATGTGTGGGCAGAATTGAAAAAGCGTGTGCGAGCAAGGAGGCCTACACACCAGCTCTATCAGGAGGAATGCGCCAGAATTCACCCAACTTATTGTGGGAAGCTTGTGGAAGGCTACCCGAAACGTTTGACCCAAGTTAAAGAATTTAAAAGCAATGCTACCAAATGCTAATTGAGTGTATGTAAACTTCTGACCCACTGAGAATGTGAAAAGCTGAAATAAAAGATGAAATAAATAATTCTCTCTACTATAATTCTGACATTTCACATTCTTAAAATAAAGTGGTGATCCTAACTGACCTAAGACAGGGAATTTTTACTGAGAATAAATGTCAGGAATTGTGAAAAACTGAGTTTAAATGTAATTGGCTAAGGTGTATGTAAACTACAGACTTTATGACCACCTCTGTCGCCTCAGTTCAACCCAATCATGTATATAGAAAACATACGTCTCTGGTTCAACCTCTGTTCACCATCACCCCAGAGAGGATGAATTATTTGGTACTGTAGCTCCCCAAGACAACATTTAACCCAGACCATTCCTTTTCACATTTCTCCAGTGAGAGTTTTGAACTGTTTAATTCAACTGTGCCAGAGATATTTTGGTAATATTTGAACAAATATTTGGAAATATAAGGCCAGGGTCTATATTTGGAAAATATTAAGCTATGAACTGCTTAATTGACAATATAACTGCTCTTTTAAAGCTAAAGTTTGCGATAGGCAAAACTGCAACACTGGCTGCCCCCAGGTGCGTTTGTTACTGTTTTTGTTACTGTTACTGTGTTAGCATCCAGCATCGTGGTATAAAAAAAGAACATTGTACATACTCTGATGTTCTACCGTGCATTAAATCTCCAGCGTCTGGTTGTCTCTCACCCAGCCACCCTGGTGGTTAACCATGTGTGCTGTGTCATGTGCCGTCTCAGTCTCACGGAGTGTGTGTGTGTGCGTGCATGTGTGTTTCAGTGACACGAACGCACACAGGATGTAAAGCCTAATGCCTCCTCTGTCAGTGGGTCACAGCTAAGCTAATTAAGCAGGTGAGGGATGGAGTGTGGGTTTAGGGTTAGACACAGGGACACGCTAGACTGACTCAGAGCATCACAGTGTGTATGACCATAACAGTCGGTCAGTGGGCCACTGTCACAAGCACTTAGTCACCCAGTCACAGGCCTATGGCCCTACACAGCTCCCAGTCACAGGCCTATGGCCCTTACCTACACACAGGGACCGCTCGTAGGGAGGCTTTACTACACAGACAAATGCAGTTTATAATGACTTTATTATCGTTTAGTATTAATGATTAACAAACATTTACCATATGTTATAGTAAACATAATAAATAAAAAGGCAGTAAGTTGGCACACGTGTTTGTTCACAAACGTGTATATTTTTTTGTTAGAGCTGAACACCTACCTTGTCATGTGGTGTCCTGTATCAGAAAATGGTAACAGGTAATCAGATTTATGATGTGAAAAAGTGTATGTTAAGCCAGACTCTGTGGCCCTTCCCTACAACACAGAGTCCTCATGTGAGAGACTCTACACAGACAATGGCACTTTATTACTACATTATTACTATTAAATATAACTGATTAAGGAACACTGAATATCTTTTATTGTCATTGTGTAAGTATAGGTGGTACTCATTCAGGTGTATTTTGATTAGAGCTGAGCATGTGCATTAGCCTGTTGCATGCTGTTAAACATAGGGAACTGATGCAGAGGGTAACTGCGCAATTATTGATGTGTTTTTTTTAATCTTGAGAAATTATAAAATGAAAAGTGAGTGCTAAGCCCTGTGACATTTTGAAAATGTGTGGGACAATGACCTGTGTATCTATACCAGGGTTGAAGTCAATTCCATTTCAATTCTAGTTAATTCTGGAAGTACACTGAAATTCCAGTTCCAATTGACTTTAAAGCTTTTCAATAAGGAACATGTGGAATTGGAATTGACCCCAACCCTGGTATCTACCTAGGCAGCAGCTATGGCACATGTACGTGAGGCCAGGAGGAGGGATCCTGCCTGTCCTTGTTGTTGCTGTGTGGGGTTTGTTTTATCCCAGAGGACAGCTGTGCTCAGGATTTACCCTAAAGCTTTAGAGCCTCCCTCCCTGCCTTCATCTATCATGCCAGTGTATATATGTGCTTATGTCGGTGCGCCTCTTTTTGTGCATGTTTGTGCGAGGTGTATGTGTGCGTCTGCATGTCCAAGTATGTGTGTGCTTATGGCTGTGAGCTTGCGTGTGTGTTTAATGTGATGTGTGTATGAACGTGTGTAATGGTGTAGGTTTAATTAGTGGCATTGAGGTCAGTGTTTCCTTCTGATCCACACTGTGTTTGATTACCAGAGTGGTTTATTGGCATGCTTGACTCTCATGGAGGACCAGATGACTTAGTAATGGAATCTACTATAAATCAAGTCAAATTCAAATCCAATTTATTTGTCACCTACACAGTTTACAGGTATGACCTAGTGATTAAATATACTGCACTTCAATACTTTATATCAGTATATCAATAATATTTTTTTCTTTATTTCTTAAAACCATCAATCAACAAATTAATCACATTATATTTATACAGTGAATTTTACAAATGTTTATCGAGCAGGTTGTTTATTATTGCACTATATACATATATTTTTTAAAATGTTTATTGAACCATTTTTTAACTAGGCAAGTCAGTTAAGAACAAATTCTTATTTACAATGACGGCCTACCACGGCCAAACCCTAACCTGGACGACGCTGGGTCAATTGTGTGATGCCCTATGGGACTCCCAATCACGGTCGGTTGTGATACAGCCTGGAATTGAACCAGGGTCTGTAGTGATGCCTCTAGCACTGGCCATATGTTTGCATTTCAAATAGCGACGCTCATCCTGAGCTCGCACCTCCAGCCCTGGGAGGGACATTCCCGCAAAGTGAAGGAGATTCCATTTGTCTCCTGGTGCCTTCCAAGGCTGAAAGTGATTAAAACTGAACCTGAGGTTGTGAATGTAATTATGTGAATTAAATTGTTGTGCTTGGATTGTTTCAAGAGCTGTATATTAGGTATGTTCAGAGAGACCGGGTCAAAATTGTATGTTGGGTTGACCGGTTATCAGGCACATTCCTGTTGTCTGGTCATAACATTCAAAAGATCAGAGTCTCCTTTGGTTTAACTGAGAACTTGTTTTGAAAGCTACATTAAGACACGCGTATTTCTTATTAGTTGAGAGTCATTTACTCTGTCTTATACTGTAATGTATAATGTATTTTATGTACACAGTAATTATTTGAGTGTCAATTAATTTGTGACTAATACATCTTATTAGTTGATTTGAGTAAATGCATCCCTCATTTATAGAGTAACTCTTTGACTATACATTCATAATTTAGTAGGTCTATTGGTAAATGTTATTTAGAATATACACATAGCATTATGCATAGGTTCTAACATGACATCTCTGGCTAAGATAGACCTACATTAAGCTTGGACTATGGTTGCTATAAAAAACTCATAAGTCCTATAAGCCACTTAATAATCACATAAAGCTATCTTAGAACACATGTAATTACAGTACCAAGTGGTGACGTGCAGACTCTCAAGCTGGCTAGACCCTTCGGTATACAGTACCAGTCAAAAGTTTAGACACACCTACTCATTCAAGGGTTTCTCTTCATTTGTACTATTTTACACTTTGTAGAATAATAGTGAAGACATCAGAACTATGAAATAATACATATGGAATCATGTAGTAACCAAAAAAGTGTTAAACAAATCAAAATAAATGTTAGATTTTAGACTCTTCAAAGTAGCCACCCTTTTCCTTGATGAACGCTTTAGACACCCTTGGCATTGCTACTTCTATGTGTTCTACTGAAAATGCTACTACTGTACACATTGTGTACAAAGTTTCTGGTTATCCACAAGATGATGTGAAAGAGAGAAGTGGTGCACCAAAAAAGGTTGTAAAATAAAGTGTAAAGCTTTTGGATGCGGTCAGGTTCTCTGACTCCTCATTTGGAACATTCTGTGCTTCCATGTCTGTTATTGGAAAGTCTAGTCACATAACAGATTTGAACTTCACATGAAAAAGTTTGATTGAAAAATTGTGAATCATCTTATTTCAACACTTTAATTTCTGAAACCTGTCAGCCGGCTACAGAGTTGAACCCTTTTCTCTATTCTTCCCTTCCAGAAACATGTTCCCAGCCAACTTGGTCCAAGCAACTTTCCAACAGGTGAGCAGTATGACATTATCATACTGTATATAATAGAAATGTAGCCGTTTCCATTTTAGTTTCCTAAAGAGTTTTAGGAGGAGTGCCAAAGCATGAAATGCCGATAATAGGAGATGAATGAGATTAATTTAAATAGAAGTCTGTATATTTGAAATACAAATTCACCAAATTATGGGTGACCGTTGACCGAAATGCATTCAGTACAGTATATTTAACTAATTCTGACTCTTTTTCATACACGTACCATCATCATGCTTAGCTTGTATATCTATCTACACATAATATGTTAGATACTTCAGTATGACATTAATGTATATACTGTATATATACTGTATATATACTGAGTGTACAAAACATTATGAACTCTCTTTCCATTACATAGACTGACCAGGTGAATTTAGGTGAAAGCTATGATCCCTTAATGATGACACTTGTTAAATCCACTTCAATGAGTGTAGATGAAAGGGAGGAGACAGGTTAAAGAAGGATTTTTAAGCCTTGAGACAATTGAGGCATTGATTGTGTATGTGTACCATTCAGAGGGTGAATGGGCAAGACAAAAGTTTTAAGTAAGTGCCTTTGAAAAGGGTATGGTAGTAGGTGCCAGGTGCACTAGTTTGTGTCAAGAACTGCAACGCTGCTGGGTTTTTCACGCTCAGCAGTTTCCCGTGTGTTTCAAAAATGGTCCATCACCCAAGGACATCCAGCCAACTTGACACAACTGTGAGAAGCTTTGAAGTCAACATGGGCCAGCATCCCTGTGGAACGCTTTCGACACCTTGTAGAGTCCATGCCCCAATGAATTGAGGCTGTTCTGATATTTGGAAGGTGTTTTGTACACTAAGTATATATCTGGTCTTGTTACTTTAGTAATGTTCCAGGAGTATTCCCATAAAGAAGCCCCCCTGCCCAAAGTGGCCCTGACAGAGAGCTTTATACAGTATATGTTGAATATTTTAATATCATTTTCATGTATACATCTGGTCTTATTAGTACCGTACCAGGAGTATCCCCATCATGAAGGCCCCCCCACCCACGGTGGCAGCCTCCCTGATGGAGAGCACCACCCGGAGGGTCTATATCTACGGTGTCCAGGACGACAACGGCACCGACATCCAGAACTTCTCCCTGGACTTGACACCTCCGCCTGACATCCAGATGCGCACACTGCCCGGGACCAGCGATGGCATGAACGTCCTGGGGATCGTCATCTTTTCCGCCACCATGGGTGAGTGACGTCATCACTGACCTCTAACCCTGTGATGACATTATGGGTGAGGGACAGTTCCACTAACAAATGCACACACCGACGTGGACGCATGCATGCACACACACACACAAACACACAGACACACACACAAACCCCCTAAGGCATACTGCCTTGTTGTGCCATTATGTTTGAGTGACATCAGATACTATCACTGTCATCCCTGCCCTTCATCTAGTTAAACTTTACACTTTAGTTCTTTCCTCAATGTTTATCAATTCCCTATAGTAAAAGCACAAACTATTATCAAATCAATCTGGCCCACGGTATGGTGTCCATGTTGTCTCAGTCTAACACCATGTGTTGTTGTTGGTGGTGGTCTCTCCAGGTATCATGCTGGGAAGAATGGGGCCTAATGGCAGCGCCTTGGTCAACTTCTGTCAGAGTCTGAACGAGGCTGTCCTGAAGATTGTCGCCATAGTGATCTGGTAAGAGCTAGAGGCCCCTCACAAGGAACTCAGTTGGGGTCTCAACTTACTGTTGAGAGTTAGAATAGTAGAATGCACAAGGTGCAGGATCAACATTTGGTTGTGGATCAGCAATTTTTCTCTTGTTATTTCAGTCACTGACAGTCACTCAGTTAGCCATGTCAACTTTAAAAATATATATATAAAAATAAAAACGAAATGAATAGAATTGCTTGACATGTTTTATAAAATTACCAGGAGTATTCTCACAAAATGTCTCTCTGCCTCATTGCAAAAATGTGTAGAACTGCAGAAATCTTGCTTTAAAACTGCTACATTTTTTGTACACCCCAAATGTATAGAATTGCAGGAAAGTAACTTAAAAACCAAAATGTTTCTCTCCACCGTCAAGAGCAAGGCCAACCAAATCTCGCTTAGGGCTCCCAAAAGGCCAGCTCTGTTAAAAAACTAGCCTATTTGGGTAAAAAAAAGGACCTACAATGAGAATCTACAATGTAAACAACTCTTAATTTCCTGTTCCACCGCAGGTACTTCCCTTTCGGCATTGTGTTCCTGGTTGCCGGTAAGATCCTGGAGATGGACGACCCGTCGGCCATGGGGAAGAAGTTGGGGTTCTACGCTATCACCGTGGTGATGGGACTGGTGCTGCACGGTCTCTTCATCCTACCAGCCATGTACTTCTTCATCACCAAGAAGAGTCCCATCGTCTACATCAGGGGCATCCTGCAGGCCCTGCTCATCTCCCTGGCAACCTCGTCCAGGTAAACATCAACAACCATAAAACTGACCCTAACCCTAGCTTCATATCCACACACTGGCTCAATCCTAGCCGTAACCCTAACCCTAGACATAATACTAACCCTAGCCATAACACTAACCCTAGTCAAAACCCTATAACCACAACCCTAGCTCCAGTCACATTCCCTACTAACCTAATAAATGTGGTCACATCTTTTGGCACTGATCTCACTCATAATATGGCACTGATCTCACTCAGATCTCATCACATTTGTTGGTATGGAACCCTTGAGTCCCCTGTATGGCCCCAACCCGATCTAGTCATGGAGACATCCACTAGGGTGACCGTTGAAAAATGCATTAATAGATGGTGCAATGGGTGTATAGACTTTCACTATGCACTATTTTCAGATTTTGCTGCCTTAAAATGTAATCTAAAAAGGGATGCAATTTGATATTTTCCCTACGGATCTACACAACCTACTACACATTTTCGAAGTGAAAGATAATTATAGAAAATGATTCTAATTATAAAACATTGAAAAACAAGATGTCTTGTTTGCGTATGTCTTCACACCCCAGAGAGAATACTTGGTCGAAGCACCTTTGGCAGCCTTTAGAGCTGTGAATAATTTTGAACACGATTCTACCAACTTTGCACAACTCCTTGGGCAACATATATACACTGTTTTTGTCAAAATTGCTCAAGCTTAGTAACTTTGGCTGGGAATCGTTGATGGACAGCAATATTCAAACCTGAGACTGGACCACTAAGGAACACGCAACACCTCTTGGAAAGCAATTCTGGTGTGTCTTTGGCATTAAAATGTGTGTCATTGTCCCACAAAAAAGCTAGGTTTCATATTTATTTTGATCCTGACAAGCTCCCCAGTCTCTGCTGGCGACAACCATAACCATAACATGATGCTGCCGCCACAATACTTGAAAACACAGAGGGTTTCACTCTATATATAGTTTTTAATTTAGGACAAAAAGTTAATTCCTTTGCCGTGTTGTCTTGCAGTATTACTTAACGGCCTTATTACGAACAGAGTGGATGATTTGGAGTGGATTTAAAAAAATACAGGCTTCCTTCTTTTCACTGTGTTATACAGACCAGTAATGTGGAGTGAAAGCAATGTTGTTGATCCTCTGTATTTTCAGGAAAAATCATGTTATGGGTATTCTTGTCACCGGGAGGGACTGGGGAGTTTGTCAATTAAACATTGACAGCAGTAAAGGGTGTTAATATAATGAGCAGGATCTTTCAGTGAATCTCTCTGCTCTTGAATGAATCATAGCCATTGAAATAAGCATCTCTGTCTCGTGTTGAGTTTGGTTGAAATGAAATGACAAAATACTAGCTTGAATCAGCCTTATCACTGTCTGTGTCTTTCTTGTCATTTACACTGAGCAAAAATATAGACGCTACATATAAAGTGATGGCGCCGGAGGGTAGGGCTGCCTTCTTAACCAACCATGCTATTTTGTTTGTCTTTTCGCGTTGTTCGTAACTTGTTTTGTACATAATGTTGCTGCTACCGTCTCTTATGACCGAAAAGAGCTTCTGGACATCAGAACTGGGATTACTCACTTCAAGTTGGACGAGGAGTTCTTCTTCAATGAGTCGGACGCAAGGGATATACTATGGATGCCCGACCAGAACCAGATCCCTGTGATTAGCTGGAAAAGGAAAACGTAGGTTTTGCGGAAAGAGATCAGGATGCCTTGTGAGGATTAGGCGATGAGTGACTAATCTGCCAACGGGACATTAAAAACTGTTATATCTTATGTTTCACCGAGTCGTGGCTGAACGACACAACATTAAGAACATACAGCTGGTGGGTTATACACTCTATTGGCAGGACAGAACAGCAGCCTCTGGTAAGACACGGGACGAGGGCCTATGAATTTCTGTAAACAACAGCTGGTACACGATATCTAAGGAAGTCTTAAGGTTTTGCTCACCTGAGGTAGAGTATCTCTTGATACGTTGTAGACCACACTATCTACCTAGAGAGTTTTCATCTGTATTTTTCATAGCTGTCTACATACCACCACAGACCGATGCTGGCACTAAAACCACACTCAATGAGCTGTATTCCGCCATAAGCAAACAGGAAAACGCTCATCCAGCGGCGGCGCTCCTAGTGGCTGGGGACATTAATGCAGGGAAACTTAAATCAGTTTTACCTCATTTCTAATCAGCATGTTAAATATGCAATCAGAGGGGGAAAAAATTCTAGACCACCTTTACTCCACACACAGAGAGGCGTACAAAGCTCTCCCTCTCTTTCCATTTGGCAAATCTGTCCATAACTATCCTCCTGATTCCTGATTACAAGCAAAAATGAAAGCAGGATGCACCAGTGACTCAGTCTATAAAACTGTGTGATCATGCTCTCCGCAGCCAATGTGAGTAAGACCTTTAACCTTTAAGGATCCGCCCCTTTTGTTTTCATTTTCGTTAGTGCCTTATTGCAAACAGGATGCATGTTTTGGATAATTTTTATTCTACACAGGATTCCTTCTTTTCACTCTGTCATTTAGGTTAGTATTGCGGATTAACTACAATGTTGTTGATCCATCCTCAGTTTTTTCCTATCACAGCCATTAAACTCTGTAAATGTTATGAATTCACCATTGGACTGATGAAATCCCTGAGCTGTTTCGTTCCTCTCTAGCTACTGAGTTAGACGGATGCTTGTATCTTTGTAGTGACTGGGTGTATTGATACACTATTCAATTTCTGCTTTTATTTTTAACCATCTACCAATAGGTGCCCTTCATTGCAAGGCATTAAATATGAATTCGTAAGGCAGAAATTATTCAATTTTAAAGCATTAGTCACCTCACCAAAGGCTTCAGTCATAAAAAAGTTATACTTAAATCCGAACTGGTTCTCTATCAAATTAGTAAGAATGTCTCACCCTATATTCAAGAAAGGCAATTTTCCCTTTATTCAGGGAGAAAAAGTAAGGAACTTGTCTGTCGACCTTGCATTAAAGACCATACAGTAATTGGTTAAAGAAAATTGTGATAAATAAAAAAGTATACCAGTTTCATTTAAGGACCCAAAACTTGACATCCGCTAGTTAACCAGTCAATGTTCAGGTCACCCAGATAATATACCTCTGTTAACATCGCACACATTGTCAAGCATTGCACACATACAGTATTATTCAAATACTGACTGTTAGCACATGGTGGCCTGTAGTAGCATCTTAAAAGAAGAGACTTTAGATGAGGCATGTGAACTTGTAACCACAACACTTCAACACCATTTGACATGATATCCTCTGGGGCCAAGATGCCAACAATCTGTTTTCCCAGTCATTGTTAATAATGATTTACAGAGAGTGCTAATGTCTCTCAAGAGTGCTTACAGTTTGTTGGCATCTTGACGCAAGTATTTTAGGACATCCACCTTTCCCTGGGAGATCTGCAAACTGTTTTTAAGGTCCTGGACCTCTCTGGTCAGATTGTCAATTATTTTGTTAGTTGAGTCCATCAGTATTTGGACAACGCTCTTTAAGCCATTTTCCCGTTGTTGCGAAAACTGCTTGTAGAAACCTTTTTGTTTGTTTAAAAGATTCTTCACCTGTGATGGAGAAACACTGTCCTCGCCATGACTCCCATCTTTGGCTTTAGATGCCACGGTAGCAACGTAGGCTAATACTGGCACTCCACACATTTCCAGAGGGCAGGTTGCAGGTCAGATTTAAACAACAACAAACAAAAAAGATTTAGACAGCCACAAGTCCGGGACAATAAATGGTCCAGTGACAAGGGCTAACCGTGTAGCAGGCTATGTTCAAGCTGTCAAGGAAACGTTGCTAGTTTGATAGCTTGTTAGCAGCTAGGTTAGCTGCTATGCCAAGCAACTATATTACTCATTAAGGAAAGCACTAATATCTTCAAATACCATTCCTCAGTGAAATACTGTTACCTGAGTTTGTCAGTTAACGCAGACTGCCTGCAGCTAAAATAGAGTTGAGCACAGCCCATTTCACCTTAATCTAATCATAGAAATAGAATCCCTAGAATGGACAAAACCCCTCAGACCATGCTGATTTGACTCAAACACATAGGTACAATCAATATGGCTGGCTGTCCACCCATCACTAAAGTTGAATGGTAATGCCTGTTCAGTTTACAAGACAATAGAGTTGAGCGAGTTTAATCCAATATTAATACTTATCTAAAACGCAATCTGCTCCTTTGTCTCCTCAGCTCTGCCACACTGCCTATAACCTTCAAGTGCCTCCTGGAGAACAACCACATCGACCGACGCATCATCCGCTTCGTACTCCCCGTGGGCGCCACCATCAACATGGACGGGACGGCACTCTATGAGGCAGTGGCGGCCATCTTCATCGCCCAGGTTAACAACTACGAGTTGGACTTTGGCCAGATCATCACTATCAGGTATGTATCCTATAGTTTTAGGGGGAGGGGAGAGTCAACAAATTCTTGTGAGAGAGTTTGTAGTATTTTAGGCCGGGATTCAATCAGAAATCACACTATAGCACACTTACTTTTAAGGGGGCACTGCAGTTGTATTCCCATTCTTGGTCTCATTATTTAAATATATGTACTCATTGATTCTTGAAAAATATAATGCCTCATGAGCTTACCCAATCAGAACCCAAAAATATAAGCTTGTTTTACTCCAATGTTTGTAATTAAAGTAAATGCAAACAAACTCTATATAGCCACAAAACATGGTTAAGGGGCCGATTCAATCAGATCCGCTTTAGCCGACATCCACATAGCTGATGTTTCGACGGTGCCGGATTGGAACTGGGTTAGAGCAGTCAAATCCACAGCGGCTTCTGGCATTATACAGTGCCTTGCGAAAGTATTTGGCCCCCTTGAACTTTGCGACCTTTTGCCACATTTCAGGCTTCAAACATAAAGATATAAAACTGTATTTTTTTGTGAAGAATCAACAACAAGTGGGACACAATCATGAAGTGGAACGACTTTTATTGGATTTTTTTTTTTCAACAAATCAAAAACTGAAAAATTGGGTGTGCTAAATTATTCAGCCCCCTTAAGTTAATACTTTTTAGCGCCACCTTTTGCTGCGATTACAGCTGTAAGTCGCTTGGGGTATGTCTCTATCAGTTTTGCACATCGAGAGACTGACATTTTTTTCCCATTCCTCCTAGCAAAACAGCTCGAGCTCAGTGAGGTTGGATGGAGAGCATTTGTGAACAGCAGTTTTCAGTTCTTTCCACAGATTCTCGATTGGATTCAGGTCTGGACTTTGACTTGGCCATTCTAACACCTGGATATGTTTATTTTTGAACCATTCCATTGTAGATTTTGCTTTGTTTTGGATCATTGTCTTGTTGGAAGACAAATCTCCGTCCCAGTCTCAGGTCTTTTGCAGACTCCATCAGGTTTTCTTCCAGAATGGTCCTGTATTTGGCTCCATCCATCTTCCCATCAATTTTAACCATCTTCCCTGTCCCTGCTGAAGAAAAGCAGGCCCAAACCATGATGCTGCCACCACCATGTTTGACAGTGGGGATGGTGTGTTCAGCTGTGTTGCTTTTACACCAAACATAACGTTATGCATTGTTGCCAAAAAGTTCAATTTTGGTTTCATCTGACCAGAGCACCTTCTTCCACATGTTTGGTGTGTCTCCCAGGTGGCTTGTGGCAAACTTTAAACAACACTTTTTATGGATATCTTTAAGAAATGGCTTTCTTCTTGCCACTCTTCCATAAAGGCCAGATTTGTGCAATATACGACTGATTGTTGTCCTATGGACAGAGTCACCCACCTCAGCTGTAGATCTCTGCAGTTCATCCAAAGTGATCATGGGCCTCTTGGCTGCATCTCTGATCAGTCTTCTCCTTGTATGAGCTGAAAGTTTAGAGGGACGGCCAGGTCTTGGTAGATTTGCAGTGGTCTGATACTCCTTCCATTTCAATATTATCGCTTGCACAGTGCTCCTTGGGATGTTTAAAGCTTGGGAAATCTTTTTGTATCCAAATCCGGCTTTAAACTTCTTCACAACGGTATCTCGGACCTGCCTGGTGTGTTCCTTGTTCTTCATGATGCTCTCTGCGCTTTTAACGGACCTCTGAGACTATCACAGTGCAGGTGCATTTATACGGAGACTTGATTACACACAGGTGGATTGTATTTATCATCATTAGTCATTTAGGTCAACATTGGATCATTCAGAGATCCTCACTGAACTTCTGGAGAGAGTTTGCTGCACTGAAAGTAAAGGGGCTGAATAATTTTGCACCCCCAATTTTTCAGTTTTTGATTTGTTAAAAAAGTTTGAAATATCCAATAAATGTCGTTCCACTTCATGATTGTGTCCCACTTGTTGTTGATTCTTCACAAAAAAATACAGTTTTATATCTTTATGTTTGAAGCCTGAAATGTGGCAAAAGGTCGCAAAGTTCAAGGGGGCCGAATACTTTCGCAAGGCACTGTACCTAAAGCGGACATTGCCATTGGCTACACGGAGTCTCATTAAGAGAAATCCCACGCAGCCTTGTTTGTAAGTTAGAACACTGGAATGTGAAAAGTAATCTCCACCTCGATTAGGCTGATATATACCTCATCATTACACCTCATTATTTCTATATAGCCTACACTTTCTCGTTGTACACTTTAAGATGAGTGGGACGTGTGTGGCTTCGTGACAATGATCACAAGAGCAGCTGTTCACCGATTTGACAGCTGTAACACAGTTTCACCTCTGACACCACCAAATCATCAGCTATGCAGGTGTCTCTGGTTAACACTTGATCTGATTGAATCTAGGCCTAGAACTATCATTTTGGATATATGCATCCATATCATGAATGGTCAGTCCTTGCATCTATGTCTCTGTCTATGAATTTTGAAAGTGGTCACATTTCTTCAGCCCCATCACAATAGCAGTTTACAGAAACGGGCAGGGAGTGAGCTTTGTTGTTGTTTCAACTGCAGATTGCCGCTTTAAAAGTCATTTGTAATTGAGCCGACATCTGTAGCGTTTGCCTTGAATGCGATCTCCACGAACGCATTTAAAAGACATGCTGTCTACGAGCGAAATTGGGAACACCGGCCTTAGTATGAAAATGGATGCATGGCGTATCTGAATTACAATTGCAGACTGACTTCTTAAATACGTAGAAAGTATTTATGATTATAACATGTAATTTAAACAAATAGGTAAAAAACCTGGAGAAATGTTGGAAGATCCGATTATTGCAATGGAATTTCCTGGAATGGAATGGGGTGAAAAATACATGGTTATCATATAGATTGCTTAATCATCCAGTTATGTGTATTGCCTGTGTGGCTACATTTTATAGGCACCAATGATAAGCATTTGTGGAATTATTTGGTCCAAAATAGCACCAAGGGTACAACAAATCTCTAGCTTTGCGTTTTGTGCCACACAGACATGTATCTGGTGTTACAGTTTTTAGGATGAATGAATGAATATTATGAGATTATACTGAATCAAACACGTAGATAAATGCAGGCAGGCAGGCAGACAGACAGACTAGCCCAGACCCATCCTCCTCCATCACACCTGCAGATCTGCGGTGTAAAATGGCCTTGCTCTCCCCTAATTTAATGACATGTTAAACTGTAATATTATTTAGCAGACCTATCCTATCCTCCTCTACTCATCACAAACTGCTGCTTTCCAAAAGGAACCATATTCCCTATATAGTGCACTACCTTTGACCAGGGCCCATAAGGCTTTGGTCAAAAGTAGTGCACTAGATTGGGAATAGGGTGCCTATTTGGACACAGACCGACTGTGGCCAGGCAGGCAGTAATCTCCTGGCAGTAAGACCCATATGACCTGTATTACTCAGCTCTCTTGTCACGGCAGAGTTATCAGGAGGGTTTTTTAAAATTATTTTGTAGCGTCCTGTCTTTTCCTGTGACGTTTGGCTGTTCTTAGCGGAGTACTGGTCAATCTGTAGGCTGTAGTGTCCAGGGCTCCAGAGATAGACTGTGTGTCAGAGTGTATGTCCTAAATGGCACCATGTTCCCATTATAGTGCACTACTTTTGACCAGGTTCCATAGGGCTCTTGTTAAAAGTAGTGCACTATTTGCAACGCAGGATGTGTGTCAGTGTGTTCTCAGAGGCTTCCTAAACAGCGAGGCTAAACGGGACAGAAACTCAGCCATCGTGTCAAATGTCAATTACTGTATCTGTATTTTTGTGTCTGTGTGGGTGCACATAATATACAGTACATGATTTTATTTTATTTTATTAGGATCTCTTTTAGTCCCCATTTGGACTAATCTTCCAAGAGTCCTTAACATTAAAATACAATTTATAATACAAACACACTTTCACATATAACACACAATAACAAACATACATAATACACTAGCATAATGACCCAATAAATACTCAATCTAAAAAAATATTGATTCTTCATCTACTATAGTCCCACACCATTTTATATACTATATTTAAATTGTTTTTAAATAATGTTTAAACTTATATATTGAAAGGTTTCTAGTTTGCTCAGTTAATTTATTCCATTTCTTTATTGCTCTAAATCGAAATGTTCTTTTGACCATTTATTTTTTCTGTCTGGATGACGCATAGATGGTGGACAATCTATTCCTAGTATTTACGGAATGTCTGTCTCTTACCAACTGAATACCATTGTGAATAGAACTTTGCCGTTTTAAATGATGTACTGTGTATTATAAAATAAGATAAGCATGTTTTTTTCAATTATCTTGTCGATTGATGACCAACCAAGAACACTGCGCATGACTGCAACAGAAGAGCCATATCTCCGCCTTAAAACAATCCTTGCTGCTTTATTCTGTGCATTCTGCAGCCTCCTAACTTCACTAGATGATGCATTTCCCCAGACCACCGAACAATAGTTCACTTGACTCTCAACCAATGCCTGTGTTATTTGCTGAAGGATTTTCCCTGGTAAATATTTAGCTATCCTTCTGATTATGCATGCTGTTTTAATAATTTTTTTACATGAGTTATTTGAGACGACCATGATAAGCAGTTGATGTGCATGACAGGATGACAGGTCAAGGATTAGTACTAGGCCTGATTACCAACAATGACAAGACCGCCTACAGGGAGGAGGTGAGGTCCCTGGTGGAGTGGTACCAGGAAAATAACCTCTCCCTCAACGTCAACAAAATGAAGTAGCTGATCGTGGACTTTAGGAAAAAGCAGAGGGAGCACCCCCCTAGCCACATCGACCTTTGGCTTGGCCCCCAAGACCCTCACAAACTTTTACAGATGCACAATTGAGAGCATCCTGTCGGGCTGTATCACCGCCTGTTACGGCAACTGCACCACCCACAACCACAGGGCTCTCCAGAGGGTGGTATGGTCTGTCCAGCACATCACCGGGGGCAAACTGCCTGCCCTCCAGGACACCTACATCACCTGCTGTCATATGAAGGCCAAAAAGATCATCAAGGACATCAACCACCGGAGCCACGGACTGTTCACCCCGCTATCATCAAGAAGGCAAGGTCAGCACAGACAAAGCGGGGACCGAGAGACTGATAAACATCTCGCATCTCAAGGCCATCAGACTGTTAAATAGCCATCACTAGTCGGTTACCACCCGGCTACTCAACTCTGCACCTTAGCGGCTGCTGCCCTATACACTGTACATAGATATGGAATGACTGGCCACTTTAGAAATGGAACACTAGTCACTTTAATAATGTTTACATACTGTTTTACGCATCTCATATGTGTATACTGCATTCTATTCTACTGGATTTAGTCAATGCCACTCCAACATTGCTCGTCCTATTTCTTGATACCATTATTTTACTTTTAGATTTGTGTATTGTTGTTAATTGTTAGATACTACTGCACTTTTGGGGCTAGGAACACAAGCATTGTGACCAATACATTTGATTTTGAATTGATTTATTGGTAAACTTCTATCAACAGGTCACGTACCAAGAATCAATGGTTTCATTAGTCAGTTTGTCTTTCTTCTACTCTCTTTCTCTTGCTCTCCTGTTTTATTTATAACTATGTTTCAGGCCCCTCGACCATCCACTTAAGAAAAATCGGCTCACGGCTGAATGTAATTGGGGACCCTTGCCCTATGTACTACATGGCTGCATCCCAAATGGCACCCTATTCCTTATTCAGTGCAGTAATTTTGACCAGAGCCCAGTAGTGCACTGCATAGGGAATAGGGTAAGGGTCCCCAATTACATTCAGCCGTGATCCAATTTTTGTTAAGTGGATGGTCGGGGGGCCGGAACATAGTTCTAAATAATTTGTAGACTGCAAATTGACCGCAAGAATCCCAAACAGATATAGCACTTAACAAAATCAGAATAATTTCAAACCTTGATTACATTAGGATACAATCACATATGCTTCTCTGTTAAATGCATGGAATCACTTGGGAACAGATTTACTAAATTAAAATCACTTTGAGCTGATTTCCTGGTGATTTTTCAATGCTTCATGTCCAACATGCAAATTATTTTGGGGGCCAAATAAAATCACCCACGGGCCGAATATGACTTGAGTGCCGCCTTTTGGGGAACCCTGGCATAGGGAATAGGGTGCAATTTGGAATGCATCTATGGTTATATGACATAATTCATGCTCCCGAGTGGCGCAGCAGTCTAAGGCACTGCATCTCAGTGCAAGAGGCGTCACTACAGTCCCTGGTAGAATGGCGCTGGAAAGGATGGCTGATGTTTTAAGTGCTCCTAAACAGCTGTGCTATTTTGTTTTGTTTTTTTGCATTGTTTGGAACTAGTTTTTAAAAACGTATTTTGTACATAATGTTGCTGCTACCGTCTCTTATGACCAAAAATAACTTCTGGACATCAGAAGAGTGATTACTTGCTTCGAACTGGAAGAAGCTTTTTCCGACGCATATTATATACTGCTTTCTCGAGAACAACCCCAAATACTCATCATTTGCGTGAAGAAAAGACAGAGAAAAAGGGGGCAGAGGTCGGACTGCCTTCTGCAATCATTGCAAAATAAAGATTATCCTACCAACGGAACATTAAAAACTGTAATATCTTATGTTTCACTGAGTCGTGGCTGAACACCCTCCCTGTTCACCAACAACTGTGTTTCTAGACACGACTCCAACACCATCATTAAGTTTGCTGACGACACAACACCGACAACGATGAGACAGCCTATAGGGAGGTCAGTGTGGTGGAAAGACAACAACCTCTGCCTCAATGTGAGCATGACAAAGGAGCTGATCGTGGACTACAGGAAAAGGCGTGTCAAGAGGCCCCCATTAACCTGTCTACGATATTGGTTCCCAATTGGGAATCAACCCTCCCACGTTCAGCTGAAACGGCAGCGCATGGAACGCAAAAATATTCTTAAAAATATTTAACCTCCACACATTAACAAGTCCAATAGCTCAAATGAAAGATAAACACCTTGTTCATCTAGCCAGCAAGTCAGATTTCTAAAATGTTTTACGGCAAAAACATAGCACATATATATGTAAAACCACCACCAGACACAGCTCATTTGAATAGCCAAAACATGCAATCAACAAACGCAGGATTAAAAAATAAATCGCTCACTAACCTTTTGAAAATCTTCATCAGATGACAGTAATATGACATGTTACACAGTACATATTTTTTTTGTCAATAATATGCCATTTATATCCATAAATGTCCATTTACAGTGAGTTCACGTTCAGAAATTACTCAAAAATGCCCGCAGGAAATCTAGGTAGCGCGGCAAGATAACGTAAATAGACATCATAAACTTTGACTAAATATACATGTTCTACATATAGTTAGAAAGATACACTGCTTCTTTATGCAACCGCTTTGTTAGATTTATTTTTAAAGTTACAGAAATCGCACACTATTCAATATGCTGAGACGGCGCTCAGTTCCAAGCTACATTTCTACGTAATGTTGGAGTCAACAGAAACACAGATTTAAGCATAAATATTCCCTTACCTTCGATGGTCTTCGTTCAGAATGTTCTGGAAGGCTTCATACTTACCCAATACATTGTTTGGTTTCAAGTCTTGCGTCTTTGTATTAGCTACTGCTAATAACATCAGCTGAAATGCACCCAAAACGTCCTCTGGTCCGGAAAAGTTGCGCATCAAAACTTCAAAATTACATATTATATGTCGACTAAACAGGTCAAACTAAGTGCAGAAGCAAGCTTTATGATGTTTTAGACACGCAAAACAAACTTCAATTCAATCGGCCATCGTCTGCCCTTCTCTTGAGTGCTGGAACAAAGGAATGGCTGGGACCAATTCGCGCCCCTACGCACAGCCTATTTTCTCGTGGCACGCACTAATTTCACTCCCATAGGGTCAATTCTCGCGGGATTTGAACGATTCAAAGCTCTACTGAAAGAGGACATCTAGCGGAAAGTCTCCCCAGAATCATAACTGGTTGGGAAGGGTGGGGGCCATGACGTCAAAGTTGCTCCAACTTTCATGGCCACAAAAACTAGTTTGGAAGAATGCCTGCCCTGTGAGTTCTGCTATACTTACAGACATAATTCCAACGGTTTTAGAATCTTTAGAGTGTTTTCTATCCAATAATATTTTTTATTTGCATATATTAGCAATTTTTGACAGATTTTTTTTTCAGTTTACTAGGGGTACCCAATCTCTCCAAAGGGGACATATGTCTGCCATATCCTTAACAGGTTTAACATCGACTGGGCTGTAGCGCAGCGGGTCGAGAGTTGAAAAGTTCCTTGGTGTACACATCACCAACAAACTATCATGGTCCAAACACACCACTCCCCGAGAGACTGAAGAGACTTTGCATGGGTCCTCAGATCCACAAAAAGTTCTACAGCTAAACCATTGAGAGCATCCTGACCGGTTGCATCACCGCCTGGTATGGCAACTGCTCGGCATCTGGTCGTAAGGCGCTACAGAGGGTAGTGCGTACGGCCCAGTACATCACTGGGCCAAGCTTCATGCCATCTAGGACCTGTATACTAGCCGGTGTCAGAGGAAGGCCCTAAAAATTGTCAGAAACTCCAGTCACCCAAGTCATAGACTGTTTTCTCTGCTACCACACGATAAGCGGTACCGGAGTGCCAAGTATAAGACCAAAAGGCTCCTTAAAACCTGTTATGGCAAGGCGATCCCCTAGGGGAACTCTCCCCCCCATTCAGCTGAAAAGGTGGCGCAGGGAATTCAAAAATATTCTTTAGAAATATTTAACTTTCACACAAGTCCAATACAGCAAATGAAAGATAAACATATTGTTCATCTACCCATCATGTCCGATTTTATAAATGTTTTACAGCGAAAACACAACATATATTTATGTTAGACCACTACCAAATTTGAAAAAAAACAGCAATTTTTCCCAGCCAAAGATAGAGTCACAAAAACAGGATTAGAGACAAAAAAATTAATCACCAACATTTGAAAATCTTCATCAGATGACTTATATCCACAAATCTGTTTACATTGACGCCATGTTCAGAAATGCCTCCAAAATATCCGGAGGAATTATAGAAAGCTACGCCAGATAACAGAAATACTCATCATAAACTTTGACTAAAGATACATGTTCTACATATAAGTAAAGATACACTGGTTCTTAATGCAACCGCTGTGTCAGATTTTTTTTAAACGTTACGAAAAAAGCCTACGATGCAATAATCTGAGACAGCGCTCAGACGTAAATATATTTCTGCGCCATGTTGGAGTCAACAGAAATTCGAAATTACATCATAAATATTCCCTTACCTTTGATGATCTTTCATCAGAATGCAGTGCAAGGAGTCCTAGTTCCACAATAAGTAGTTGTTTTGTTCCATAATGTCCAATACTAGTGTCCAATTAGCTGCATTTGCTAGCACTTTCAGCTCACGTGCCCAAAAGCTGACGCTGGTCCTGGAGAACTCGGATGAAAACTTCAAAAATATATATTCCAGGTCGAATAAACTGGTCAAACTAAGTAGAGAATCAATCTTCAGGATGTTATTTTCATATATATCCAATAACGTTCCAACCGGATCATACGTTTTCATCTGCAGCCAAATGGAACGACGGTGACACCCACAGAGAAATGCGCCACAGGGAAATTGCATTCTGCCAAGTCCCCTCCCATTTGGTCAAAGTTCACACCAGAGGCTCCATTCCATGTTCTACTGAATGAGGACATCTAGTGGAAGGCGTAGGAAGTGCTAACATATCCATATCTTATTTGGAAGGGAAGGGGCGATGACGTCAAATTTGACCCACATTCAGAATTTCACTTCCTGTTTGGAAGATTGCCTGCCCTATTGAGTTCTGTTATACTCACAGACATAATTCAAACAGTTGTAGAAACTTCAGTGTTTTCTATCCAATAGTAATAATAATATGCATATATTAGCAATCTAGGACAGAGTAGGATGCAGTTCACTGTGGGCACGCAATTCATCCAAAGTGAAAATACCTATCCCCAACAAGTTTTAACAGCTTCTACCCCGAAGCCATAAGACAGCTGAACAATTGATCAAATGGCCACCGGACTATTTACATTGACCCTCCCACATTTGTTTTGTACACTGTTGCTACTCGCTGTTTATCATCTAAGCATAGTCACTTCACCCTTACCTCCATGTACAAATGACCTTGACTAACCTGTAGCCCTGCACATTGACTCGGTACTGGTACCTCCTGTATACAGCCTCATTATTGTTAATTTAGTGTTATCATTTATAATTTTTTACTTTAGTTTATTTGGTAAACAATTTCTTAACTCTTTCTTGAACTGCACTGTTGGTTAAGGGCTTCTAAGTAAGCATTTCACGGTAAGGTCTACACTGTTGTATTCAGCGCTTGTGAAAAATAAAGTTTGATTTGATTTGGTTCGAATCCAGGCTGTGTCACATCTGGCCGTGATTGGGAGTCCCGTAGGGCGGCGTACAATTGGCCCAACATCGTCTGGGTTTGGCCGGGCTAGGCCGTTATTGTAAATAAGATTTTGTTCTTAACTGACTTGCCTAGTTAAATAAAGGTTAAATAAATAAAAAAACAATACAAAAATTCTGAGGTGTTGGACACTGTGCAGATTTGTGCTAACACAGTTAAGGTCACTGTTTAATTTCCTCTCTCTCCTGATCCCAGTATCACAGCCACAGCTGCCAGTATTGGTGCAGCTGGAATTCCGCAGGCAGGACTGGTCACCATGGTGATCGTGCTAACCTCAGTGGGCCTGCCCACTGATGACATCACACTCATCATTGCTGTGGATTGGGCGTTGTAAGTATACAACGCTTCTGTTTGATCTTCACCCCCAGTTTCTCTTTATGTTTAGACATAATAAAAGTTGATAAAGGGTGAGGTGTTGATAAAGTTAAGCCTAAGCAAAGTTTGCCGTATTTTACATAGTCAATCAAAAAGTAGTCATGTTATTAAAAAATATCATTGTACTGAGATATTACAAAAAGTTGATTTTAAAATATATAACAAAGTGATCTCAATATGTCACAAAAACTGTGATACTGTAATGTGTTACTAGTGCTCCCACAACACTACTAGACTGTAGCTTCAGTGTGTGTGCAGTGCACCAACAGAGCCTCCCACCACCGCTAAGGCAGCTGAACCTCCGTTTTGTGTTCCAGAGACCGTTTCAGGACAATGGTCAACGTGATGGGAGACGCTTTGGCCACGGGGATCATGGCTCACATCTGTAGAAAAGATTTTGTCAAGGAGGGAGAGCAGGTGAGAGAAACTCTGTTCCTCAATATGCATTCCACCGTGCTCCGAGTGCGTTCTCCAAGGAAGTTCTCTTGAGTACGTTCTTGTGAGGACGAGAATGTGGAGAACGCGTAAAACATTACATTTTAGAAGCACTTGCACTCCCCCTACTGTATTACCTCAAGCTGCACCTCCCCATTCACTGGACCAAAGAAGATATACACAACGCAAACGTTTTACTTCATAACTATCAGCTAGCTATCTACAGAGCACTGGAAAGGTATTCAGACCCTTTGACTTTTTCCACATTTTGTTACATTACAGCTTTATTTTAAAATCCTCATCAATCTTCACACAATACCCCAAAATGACAAAGTAAAAACTGGTTTTTAGAAATTCTTGCAGATTTATTACAAATAAAAAACAGGAATATCTATTTACCTAAGTATTCAGACCCTTTGCTGTGATACTCGAAATTGAGCTCATGTGGAGCCTGTTTCCATTGAGCATCCTTGAGATGTTTCTACAACTTGAATGGAGTACACCTGTGGTAAATTAAATTGATTGGACCTGGCACCATCCCTATGGTGAAACATGGTGGTGGCAGCATTGTGCTGTGGGGATGTTTTCAGTGGCAGGGACTGGGAGACTATTCAGGATTGAGGGAAAGATGAACAAAGCAAAGTACAGAGAGATCCTTGATGAAAACCTGCTCCAAGACTGGGGCAAAGGTTCACTTTCCAACAGGACAACGACCCTAAGCACACAGCCAAGACAACGCAGGAGTGGCTTGGGGACAAGTCTCTGAATGTCCTTGAGTGGCCCAGCCAGAGCCTGGACTTGAATCCGATCAAACATCTCTGGGGAGACCTGAAAACAGCGGCACTCCCCATCAAACCTAACAGAACTTGAGAGGATCTGCATTGAAGAATGGGAGAAACTCCCCAAATACAGGTGTGCCAAGCTTGTAGCGTCCTACCTAAGAAGAGTCGAGACTGTAATCGACACAAAAGGCGCTTCAAAGTACTGAGTAAAGAGTCTGAATACTTGTTTAAATTAAATAATAAAAATAAAAAACATTTGCAAAAAAATATTTAAACTTGTTTTTTTTCATTCTGGGTATTTTTGGTGGATGGATGAGGAAAAAAAACGATATATTCCATTTTAGAATAAGGCTGTAAAGTAACAAAATGTGGAAAATTCAAGGGGTCCGAATACTTTCCGAGGGCACTATATATGAGAATCGTAATAAAATTAACCAGATAGTTTAACAGCCAAAAATTCCCTAAAACTAAAGTTATGCAAGGTAGATCTCAATTATTTGTGGGTAGCTAGGTAACAATTATTTGTGGCTATCTGGCTAGCTAACAGTAGTAGCTAGCCAGTTATCCCAATTTACTTATTATTGGCTTGCGGTCTACGGTACATAGGCAGGTTGTAACGGGATTTTTCCGTCGAAGGAGAGGCGGACCAATACGCAGCGTGGTTGAAGTTCATGGTTTTTGAATAAGAAAAACTATACATGAACAAACTACAAAACAATAAATGTTAAAATCCGAAACCAGTCCCATGTGGTACAAACACTGACACAGGAGACAATCACCCACAAAACCCAACACCAAACAGGCTACCTAAATATGGTTCCCAATCAGAGACAATGACTAACACCTGCCTCTGATTGAGAACCATATCAGGCCAAACACAGAAACAGACAAACTAGACACACAACATAGAATGCCCACTCAGATCACACCCTGACCAAACAAAACATAGAAACATACAAAGCAAACTATGGTCAGGGTGTGACACAGGTAAACATGCCAAAATTAACACGGCATGTATTTCTTAACGTATCTAGATAAAATATTGTAGTCAGGCAACATGTGAGATGTGAATAGAAAACACTTCATTCTGAAGTCGGAGTGTATATTCTCTCATTTCAGCTCAAATAATGTCCGCCATTGATTTTAAGTGTTTTTCATATTTTTTTATGTGTAGGGCGTCAAATTTCTGTGCATACTTTCTGTTGAAGCTTGCATTGATGCAAGCTTCAAAATATGTACAAACGGAGTGCACTTTCGAGAAGTGCCCTCCATGCTTCGTTTCACATACTTTGATTTGGACTACGACCCTCCCGTGCTCCAATTTGCATGCTCTGAGCACAGTAATATGCAAATGAGAAACACATGCTAACACAATTCCGGACACACAAGGATCAAGGTTATGAACTTTCCATTCGAGAAAGTTTCATTTCCATTTTCCAATAAAAAAGGGCTCTATTCAATCAGATCCACTTTAGCCGACATCCGCATAGCGGTGTCGGAGGTGGAACGATAATGACTGGGTATTGTAACTCCAGTTATGAGTAGAGCTCAGCCCCATAGGGGGGCTTCATTCCTACTGGTTTACACTGCTGCAAAGCAGTATCGCCTGAGAAATTAATTATGCACACACCATCCGCCAATGGTGTCCCTATATATTGAGGCTCCCCCAAAATGATTTGCAGCGAGACTTCTGAAGTTGGACAGGGCTAGAAAGCCTATAGGGCTCCGCTCTACTCATATACAGTAGCTGTGCATGGGTAAAATCACAGGTGAAGACAAACCAGAAGAAAAAAAAACATATTACAATCTATTTTGTGATGCTTGTGTTGTTTGCTCTATAACCCATTTGTCTATACGCCACTGTGATATACAATAATGCCTTGACAACAGAAAGAGAGTCACCCAGTAGCGGAATAAATTCAACCACACATACAGTACGTTTGTTTCATCACAAAACCAAAGAGCAACATCTGTCGGGTGAAGTAAATATTGCATGTAACAAACAGTTACAAGACTTACAACATGGTCAAGCAAGTTAATGCTTCCTAGCCTGCATGCTAGCCTAACTTTCTCACATGGGCAACAAGTTAGCTAGCTAGTTAGTTAACGTGAGCCTACTAGACTACATTTAGGCTACATATTCAACTTCAATCATCTCAGGCCAGTGGCACAATACAATGTATGAATTTATGGTTAGATCAGAATCGTCGTTATAATCATTGGCCTGTACAGAGAATAAAGTCAAAACCACAAGTCCAAATCCCCATCTCCCTCCATGGCTTAGAAAATGGATGATTTTCTAAGCTACGGAGACCAGAAACAGACACGTTTTTCTGACAATGAGGTTTTCCTTTTGATGTGTGGTGGGGGGTTGGTGCGCCAGGACTACCCACAGTTGAGCTCAGCTCGACGCGGATTGTCTAATTCTTTCATAAAATAAATATTAAGGGAGGCCAAATGCTTTCTGGGATAAATCAACAAATATTAAGACGTCAACATGTCATACTCTTTTTGTCCATACAGCATCAGATACAGAGAATGGATAACAAACACATACTGAGACAGAGGGGCTCTGTTTCCCTCGCTCGGATGATTTTGCTGGTGAGATAGATTCAGCGAATTGAAGGAAAATGATAAAAACACAGAGAGATGAAAAATAAATGTTTTTATAATAAAATGTGTTTTATTGGTCAAATATACAATACAGTCGGCACTTTAACCTCACAGTCATTGTATTATTTCAAATCCGAAGTGCTGGAGTACAGAGCCAAAACAACAACACATTTGTCATGGTCCCAATACTTTTGGAGTTCACTGTACATCGTAAAGCTCCGCCCCATAGGGGGCTTCGCTCTTATTGGTTTAGGGCGGAGCTCAGAGTGGTATTGCGGGCTCGTCGGAGGATCTCCATATTCTAATGAAAAAAGTGCACTCGAAGAATTATGTCACGGGGCCTCTCCCCATCCCGGGGCTTTGGGCGCAGTGACCGGTGGGCTCGATCAATCAGGGGCTTTTCATCTAAGGCAAGAACATCCTTCAGCAGCCCTGAAACAAAATCCGTGGCGCGATGCATTTCCGTTGACTCTGGGACCGATACAAGTCTCAGATTATTGCGGCGAGAGAATCCCTCTAAAGTCACACAGCTCTCCTTCACCTTTTTCAAATCTGCAGCTAGGCGTTTAACTTCAGCCTCCAGGGATGTAGTTAAATCGGAGACATTAGTAGCGGAGGTCTCCAGTGCTGCAATCGTTGTAGTGTGTGACGCTGTTGTTGTTTTGAGTAATGTGATTGCTGGCACAGTCTCGTTCCGCAGGATGGTTAAATCTGCTTTTAAAGTATCAGAAACCTCCTGTATTCTGGCCTCAATCGTAGCAACCACCTGTGTTTTCATTTCAACTACCTCAGAGCGTAGTAGTTTGATGGCCTCGAGAATGTTCATTTCAGCGCCGCCAGGCCAAGCCGCACCCCCGGGTAAAGTGTGCGTCCCCGGGCCCTCAGACTCAGGAGAGGGCAGTGATGAGAGCGGGTCTTGTAGGCCGGGTTTTCTCAAAGTCATGCTTTTGGCCTTATTCTTGGTCGACATGCTGACATTCGGAAGCAAAGTAGTCTTGGTTTTTACGGAAAGGGATCAACAAATTAATATTTGAAAATAAATACGGTTCTGCTGCAAAATTCACATAAACTTTAAGAATACCACGGGAGCAAACAGAAAACACGTCAGTCCCACATGGCGTCCCTCCTATCCCCCTGGGAAACAGTGTTTAAACCCTTTACAATGAAGATCTGTGAAGTTATTTGGATTTTTACGAATTATCTTTGAAAGACAGGGCCCTGAAAAAGGTATGTTTCTTTTTTTGCTGAGTTTAGCTTCTATGCACACTTCAAGGCAAGCAACACTAACATCCATAGTCTTGAAATGCTTTAAAAGGCTTTTCATGGCTCACATCAACACCCAAAAGATCCACAGATGTCTACTGCACTCCACACTGTCCTCACTCACATGGGCAAAAGGAATCATGTTTAGTGCTTTGACCTCTCCTGTGATTTCATTGATTTACCAAAACCCTCATGAAATCACTGAGGCGTACACCTTCATAGTGGACAGGGAGCGTTGCTTATTATTTAACAGGGACTGTAAGAACAAGATAATAGTTTTCACCTGGCAACTGGGTCGACATTCTCCTCCTCACACCATTGTGTAAAAACATTCCATTTGCTGGCATAAGTCCTAGATGTGGAACCGGCCCGCACACCCTGTATTGTGTGAAGCATCTGTATAGACTGGAATGTGAGAGGAGACTCTTCCCATCAGGACACCATGTGTCAGTATGCTCGGAGAATGGTCTCTCCAATGGTCCAGATCCGCTCAGAGGTTGCTGGGAATGACCAACAGCCGGTGATGATGACGCACAGGGATAGACGCAGCTATGCGAACCACCTAGCCTGCACATGTGTAGCAGCCCTAATGGGACTACTGCGTGGGCTGACGACATGATTCCCAACAAGGACATCACAGAGAACACCGTTATTATGGGCATCAGATGGAACCGCATGAGAGCTGAGTGGAGAGCGTCTCTTCTGGGGTCTAAGATTCGTGCCAACATGGTTGCAGTGTCTAACTGGATCCCCAAGTAGACAATCGGCTGAGTTGGGGCCAAATTCAATGCGAAACCAAGATGCATGAGCTGTATCCCCAGTCTCTTTGTGTGTGTAATTGCCAGGTCCACTGATGGGCGACAACCAACAAGTAAGTAAGCCAAGTAAACCAACACCACACTTCTGGAGTGGCCAGGGAGTACCTCAATGGCTCCCTCGTGTATTCATACACTATTCCCCTGAAGGCGAAGCAGAGAAACTTCCCATGGCACAGTTTCACTAGCAGTTTCACGAGCTGCCCAGTGACACGAGCCTACCAGATGAGCGAAATGCCTTTTATACTCTCTTCAAGGCAAGCAACACTGAACCATGCATGAGAGCACCAGCTGTTAATCACAACTGTGTGATTATGTTCTCCGTAGCCGATGTGAGTAAGCCCTTGAAACAGGTCAACATTCACAAGGCCGCAAGGCCAGACGGATTACCAGGACGTGTACACAGAGCATGCGCTGACCAACTGGCAAGTGTCTTCACTGACATTTTCAGCCTCTTCCTGACCGAGTCTGTAATACTGTACCCACGTGTTTCCCAGAAACACTAGACCCACTCTAATGTGCATACCGCCCTAACAGATCCACAGATGATGCAATCTCTATTACACTCCACACTCAGCTCAGTGTTCAACACCATAGTGTCCTCAAAGCTCATCACTAAGCTAAGAACCCTGGGACTAAACATTGTTATTGACAGGGCTGTAGTGTAGTGGATCGAGAGCTTCAATTTCCTTGGTGTCCATGTCACTAACAAACTATTATGGTCCAAACACACCAAGATAGTCATGAAGAGGGCACGACAATGCCTATTCCCCCTCAGGACACTGAAAAGATTTGGCATGGGTCCTTAGATCCTCAAAAAGTTATACAGCTTCATCGTTGAGAGCATCTTGACTGGTTGTATCACCACTTAATATGGCAACTGCTCGGCATCCAACCGCAAAACCCTACAGAGGGTAGTGCGAATGGCCCAGTACATCATTGGGGCCAAGCTTTTTACCATCCAGGACCTCTTATACCAGGTGGTGTCAGAGGAAGGCCCTAAAAACTCAACTAAGTAATAGACTGTTTTCTCTACTACCGCACAGCAAGTGGTACTGGAGAGCCAAGTCTAGGTCCAAAAGGCTCCTAAACAGCTTCTACCCCCAAGCCATACGACTGCTAATCAGTTAATCAAATTGCTACCCAGACTATTTGCATTGACCCCCTTTTTCATGCTGCTACTACTCGCTGTTTATTATCTATGCATAGTTACATTACCTCTACCTACAGTACCAGTCAAAAGTTTAGACACACCTACTCTTTCAAGGGGTTTTCTTTATTTTTACTATTTTCTACATTGTAGAATAATAATGAAGACATCAAAACTATGAAATAACGTAGTAACCAAAAAAGTGTTAAACAAATCAAAACATATTTTATATTCTTCAAAGTAGCCACCCTTTGCCTTGATGACAGCTTTGCACACTCTTGGAATTATCTCAACCAGCTTCATGAGGTATTCACCTGGAATGCATTTCAATTAACAGGTGTGCCTCATTAAATGTTAATTTGTGGAATTTCTTTCCTTCTTAATGCATTTGAGCCAATCAGTTGTGTTGAGACAAGGTAGGGGTGGTAAACAGAAGACCGCTGTCATCAAGACAAAGGGTGGCTACCTTGAAGAATCTTAAATATAAAATATGTTTTGATTTGTTTAACAATTTCTGTTTTTGCAATCAGACTGGATTTATTAGGGAATTACCCTCTTACTCAAATATTTATAATCTTCTCAATTATATGTTCACTCCATCTCCCTCAACTAAAGCTGATTAGTTTCCTAATTTCTCTGGACACAATACAAATATTAGATCAGGTACAGTAGTCACTGCCACAGCTATTTGTTTTGCATAGGGAATGATCATTTTGGCTATTCAGACATGTTGTTATGAGATAAAAGAACATTAAAACAAAGTTTCAAGTGCAGCTTGTGTTGGCCGCTTACATTTTTTGTTTTCTTTCTACTTCCCATTGCGTCCTGACATTTGAACCAGCAGTGGACCTGTCCATTTTTTTTGCATAGGGAGTTCTTTGCTTTAGCACAAATTCATGGATTGATTCCTTCTTCTACCCCCTTCAGGTACCTTTGATCTGCGAGACCAAGCCCATGGTCAGCATCCAGCAGATGACGTACCAGAAGAACGGTGGGTACCAGCCCCCTCCCTGCGGACCGGGGGGCCCGGACGTGGCTCGTCTGATGCAGCTGGAGGAGGGGGTACGGCCTGAGCAGAGGAAGAGGAACCCCCACGCTCCCCAACACAAGAGGGAGCACAAGGACAAGGACCACTGCTCCATCGACATGAATGGCCTGGAGACCAACGTATAGACATAGTTATCATTGAGCTGCATCCTGATTCGTCACACTTCTCCCAAAGAGTGCATTTGCACACTCCCCATCATGAATCTAAGAATGGTGGATCTAACAACTCCCTCCAGCCAATTCTTAGCCTACACCAATCCTACGCTTTTAAGTCCATGATGAGAAGTGGGAAAATGCATACTTTGGAAAAAGTGTGGAGTAACTGAATGCAGCCAGTATCATAGCTACAGGGGAGAGAGGGAGAGAGGAAGGACTGACTAACTGCACCAGAGCTCGGGATGACCAACCCGACCCTAGCTGGCACATTATGGTCCACTGTGGATGCAATTCAGAGGATGTGTAAAGAAAATAGGATTTTCTACATTACGTATATTACGACCCACTATGATTGTGTATATTTTTGTGTATATATTTACAAGACTTATTATACTATGCACCAGCAGCAGAGTGATATGGTGGGAGACATTCTGTACATTGAGACATTCTATATGATGAGACATTCTATATGAAGTGCTAACATTCTATTTATTGAGGAGACATTCTCTATGATGAGGAGACATTTCATACAATGAGAAGACATTTTGCACAGTTTATTAGGTACACCACCACGTTCAATGGTTTGCTCCTACAGCTAGTAAATCAGGTGGCCGTGGCTTGCTATATAAAGCAGGCAGACAGGCATCGAGGCAATCAGTTACTGTGACCTAAACGACTGAGCGTAATATGATTGTCGGTGCCAGGCGCACCGGCTCCAGTATCTCAGAAATGGATGAACTCCTAGGCTTTTCACACACAACAGTGTCTAGGGTTTACCCAGAATGGTGCAACAAACAAAAAAACATCCAGTCGATGGCAGGCAGTCCAATGGACGAAAACATCTTGTTGATGAGAGGTCGAAGGAGAATGGCAAGAATCGTGCAAGCTAACAGACGGGCCACCAACAGGCAACTAACGGTGTAGCGCAACAGTAGTGTGCAGAACAGCATCTCGGAACGCACAACTCGTCAGTCCTTGCCACAGATGGGCTGTTGCAGCAGACGAACACACCGGGTTCCACTCATATCAGCTAAAAACAAGAAGGGTCTCCAGTGGGCATGCCATCACCAACACTGGACAATTGAGGAGTGGAAAAACAGTGCCTGGTCTGATGAATCCCGGTTCCTGTTGAGTAATGCTGATGGCAAAGTCAGGATTTGAGCAGCATGAGTCCAAATCAAATCAAATCACATTTGATTGGTCACATACACGTGTTTAGCAGATGTTATTGCGGTTGTAGTGAAATGCTTGTGCTTCTAGCTCCAACAGTGCAGTAACATCTAACAAGTAATATCTAAGAATTACACAACACATACCCAATGCACGCAAATCTAGTAAAGGAATTAAGAATATAAAAATATATGGACAAGCAATGTCCATGGCCTCATCCTGCCTGGTGTCAGTTGTGCAAGCTGGTGGCAGTGGTATAATAGTGTGGAATGTTTTCCTGGCACACGTTATGTCCCTTCATACCAATTGACCAACATTTCCATGAACTCAGGCTGTTCTGGAGTCAAAGGGGGGTCCGACCCGGTCCTAGATGGGTGTACCCAATAAACTGACAGGTGTACCTAGTATATGACAAGTATCAGGAGACAGAAGGGATAATGAAGAACTGTGGGAAACTTCAGAGAGGGCTTGGGGATCTGTGGACCTGTGGATGATGACAGGACATCTAAGCTTGAGCTTTGGCCTTCCATCTTCACCTTAGTTAATCAACTCCCCCCCCCCTCACAGTGGATGTGTGAGTCTGTCCGTCTGTCTGTCTGTCGAGCTGAGAGGTGAATGTGACGAACACTCTCCTTACATAGACAATGCTTGTGGACTATGGACAAACAGGAAGTGCGCATTTCTTTAAAAAAAAAGATATTATAAACTAAATGTTCCCTCTAATCCCCCACATGGGGTTACGGATATTTCAGGCTAATTGGTTAGGCTTATATACTAAGCAGGTTACTCTCACAATCATCATTGGAGGTTATTTGTAAAACTTTACAGCTAAGGTAAAATCTAGAATCCGTTTTTTTAATCTCCACATGTGAAACAAAGGTATACATAGGCTATCTAACGTTTTATATCATTGAGAAACTGGTCGGTACATTTACACTGGCTGTTAAGTTTTCTGAAGACCTCTTTTATCAATATCTAGAATGGCTTTTCAAGACATTCGTGTTCACATCTAACAGAGAAGGGATCTACAGAGCTCAAATACACTCTACTCTGCTCTTCTTCCTCAGCAAACGGACCCATATTGCTTCTCTCACTGATTTCAACCTTTTGATACCTTTTCTCCTTAAAATGTCCTTCCCATGATCTTCTTTGCCTTTTTATCCCCTTAAACAAGGTAGTACACACCTGCCTCATATATGGTGACTGGCATGATGGAAACAATTTCTGTGTACCAAACAGCATCCTATTCTCTATACAGCGCACTATATACAGTAGGGAATAGGATTTGGGGGAAACACAATGACAGAGACAGGTATGTGTAAGAGCCATACTGCTCTGGGAGGTGTTAACAGTTGTTGAAACATTTCTGGAGTGTCAAGTTCTTGCACCAACCCTAGTCCCTCTTTGCCTTAAAGTACAAAGGAGAAGCATGTGGGGAGATAGAGTATGGGTACACCACAAAACATATGGGGGTACACCTAATACATTCAAGGCAAAAGCAGCAAGCTGCAATAAAACAACCACAGGCCATACTCTGAACTTTGCTTCGTATGTATATATATTTATTTTAAAAGTGAAAAATCTTTTGCAGTTTGTATAAACATAGAGTATGACTCAACAGGCACCATTCTATCTTTGTTATGAAATGAACAATTATTAATTGTTTCATCTATTCCAATTGCACTAGATGTTTTTCTGTTTTTCTGTATAAAAAAAAGGCAAAAAATGAAAATATATTGGAAGGAAACACAAATACACATTTTATTGAACTGTGGTGTGTAGTATGTTTTGATTGTCTGATGAGTTGGTTTTCTTATTTGAAACCTGTATTTTTGGATAGCTAGTTGGATTTTTGGAGTTTAATTTTCTTGGCATCACAAAAAAACATATTTGGCACCTTATGGTGAACAAAAAGACAGGAAATGTAAATGGTTCAAAGTAGACCCAGAACACAAAAGCGACACAGGAAACTTGCAAACATTTTTAAATGGTCCTCTAATGGATACATTCTCAGATCTCTCAATAACTTAGTGCTAGAGTCTATCAGATCTGTGCTAGCCCGCCACCCGCATGGTGGTTGTTTTGGCGGTGTCTCTGTAATTCCTAAAACATACCTAAGTGTCAAAAGTAAATGTAATTCCTAAAAAATACCTAAGTATCAAAAGTAAATGTAATTCCTAAAACATACCTAAGTGTCAAAAGTAAATGTAATTCCTAAAACATACCTAAGTATCAAAAGTAAATGTAATTCCTAAAACATACCTAAGTATCAAAAGTAAATGTAATTCCTAAAACATACCTAAGTATCAAAAGTAAATGTAATTCCTAAAACATACCTAAGTATCAAAAGTAAATGCAATTCCTAAAACATACCTAAGTATCAAAAGTAAATGTAATTCCTAAAACATACCTAAGTGTCAAAAGTAAATGTAATTCCTAAAAAATACCTAAGTGTCAAAAGTAAATGTATAAATCAATTCAAATTCCTTATAATTTATGAATAGCCAGGAGCACGCTCCAACACTGACATAATTTACAAACAAAACGTGTTCAGTGAGTCCCCCAGATAAAAAGCAGTAGGGATAACCAGTGATGTTCCATTGATACAGTGCCTTCGGAAAGTATTCAGACCCCTTGACTTTTTCCACATTGTTACGTTACAGCCGTATTCTAAAATGTATGAAGTACTTTTTTCCCTCAATCTACACACAATACCCCATAATAACAAATCTTGTTTCTCATGGTCTGAGAGTCTTTAGGTGCCTTTTGGCAAACTCCAAGCAGGCTATCATGTGCCTTTTACTTCCGTCTGGTCACTCTACCATAAAGGCCTGATAGTTAGAATGCTTCAGAGATGGTTGTCCTTCTGCAAGGTTCTCCCATCTCCACAGAGAAACTCTAGAGCTCTGTCAGATTGACCAAGGGGTTCTTGGTCACCTACTTGACCAAGGCCCTTCTCCTCTGATTGCTCTGTTCTGGTACCCTTCTCCAGATCTGTACCTTGACACAGTCCTGTCTCGGAGCTCTATGGACAATTCCTTCAACCTCATGGTTTGGTTTTTGCTCTGACATGCACTGTCAGCTGTGGGACCTTATATAGACAGGTGTGTGCCTTTCCAAATCATGTCCAATCAATTGAGTTTACCACAGGTGGACTCCAATCTCAAGGATTATCAATGGAAACATGATGGACCTGAGCTCAATTTTGAATCTCATAACAAAGGGTCTGAATACTTAAGTAGAAAAGGTATTTCTGTTTAAAAAAAATTATAAATTTGCAAAGATTTAAAAAAAACTGTTTTTGCTTTGTCATTATGGGGTATTGTGTGTAGATTGCTGAGCTTTAATTTTCATTGTTTTATTTAATCCATTTTAGAAGAAGTCTGTAATGTAACAAAATATGTAAAATGTCAAGGGGTCTGAATAATTTCGAAAGGCACTGTAAGCGTGTGAATTAGACCATTTTATTTCCTGCTAAGCATTCAATGTAACGAGTACTTTTGGGTGTCAGGGAAAACATATGGAGTAAAAAGTGAATTAAAAGTTGTCAAAAATATAAAGAGGTAAGTACAGATACCCCAAAAAACGACTTAAGTAGTACTTTCAAGTATTTTTACTGAAGTACTTTACATCACTGGTGCACTATAGAGAATAGGGTGCCATTTGAGATACAGCCCAAACCCACACGAGAGTCCTCGGGAGTTTTTAAGGGATTCCCTTAGTCTTAACATCAGCCTGCCCTGCTCCAAGATCAGATCCCACTAGTTGCCCTTATCTGTTATACGTTAATGTTCAGGAGCCATAAGTCTGGTGGCCCGAGACTGGGAGGATGGACTAAACAGTGACTAAGCCCGGCCGAACGGCCACAGCAGCTGCTAAATGCCACCAGTTGGCACCATTGGATGTAGAGAGGGATGGAGGGAGAGATGGAAGGAGGGGTGTAGGAAAAGATTAAGAGCTCAGGCTGGATCTGGCCCAGTGGGGGTGGTGCAGCCCAGTGGGGCTGGGAGCCAACAGGGACAGGTCTGGATCAGCTAAAAATGTCAAATGTAAAAATCCACAAGAAAAAATAAATAAAAGTAGGTCATGTTGAGATGAATGTACAAAAAGACAATTACAAAAGCTTCTGAAGGCATGTAGAATTTGTTATAATTTGGATCATCTGGAAACATTGCTTTTTGTTTTGTTCTGTTTGTTTTGTTTTCCCAAAAAGCCTCAAAGGCTTAGGCTGGGATTCAATCAATTACAGATAGTGGGTTTCCAGAAACAGAGGAGAAACATTTTATTTTTCAGGGAAAAAAAAAAATCCTCCAAAATGGTGTAAGTACAAATGTAAACTGATCGAGCCCTGAATGCTGATTGGCTGACAGCAGTGGTATATCAGATCGTATACCACGGGTATGACAAATCATTTATTTTTACTTCTCTAATTAGGTTGGTAACCAGTTTATAATAGCAATAAGGCACATCTGGCGTTTGTGATATATAGCCAATATACCACAGCTAGGGGCCGTGTCAAGGCACTCCGTGTTGCGTCGTGCTCAAGAACAGACCTTAGCCGTGGTATATTGGCTATATACCACACCTCCTCCGGGATCAATGCTAAAGTATACAACAGATGCACAAAGTAACCTTGATATAAATCCTCTTAAGGATCAGAGCCTTTTTTTCAATTTTCGCCTAAAATGACATACCCAAATCTAACTGCTAGTAGCTCAGGACTTGAAGCAAGGATATGCATATTATTGGTACCATTTGAAAGGAAACACTTTTTTGTTTGTGGAAATGTGAAATTAATGTCGGAGAATATAACACAACAGATCTGGTAAAAGATAATACAAACAAAAAAAACATGTATTTTCCAAAAATGTTTTTGTACATCATCTTTGAAATGCTAGAGAAAGGGCCATAATAAAATATTGCAGTTTAGACGCAATAAAGATTTTGGCCACTAGATGACAGCAGTGTGTGTACAGCGTTTCAGATTGATCCAGTGAAGCATTGCAATACT
This sequence comes from Oncorhynchus mykiss, assembly GCF_057628025.1. Taxonomy (NCBI): domain Eukaryota; kingdom Metazoa; phylum Chordata; class Actinopteri; order Salmoniformes; family Salmonidae; genus Oncorhynchus; species Oncorhynchus mykiss. Next base: position 2,207,638 of record NC_143049.1, read on the forward strand.
GCACAGTATTTTGTATGTCTGCACAAATGTGCCGAATTGGTCAATTGATACATTTAAGTAATTAACTATAGAGAACATACAAAAATGATATGGTAATACAACATTTTAGTTTACACACTCCCAGGAATGTTAGCCCTACACGTTCAAAAGATAATATTCAGAGGCCAGTAATTTGCAACCTTCCCACCACTAATCTAATATGTATGTTCAGGGCCTGAGCACGAAGCACACACCTTCTCTCTTTGCACACGTCAAAATTATTGCACAGTTTAGGGAATAGGGTGTCATTTGGGACTCAGAGAGCTCGTTGTAAAAAAACTATAATTTCCTGAAAATGAGATCAACATTACCCTTAGATACAAAAAAGAAACTAGACGTCGAGGTCTCTTGTCAAAGGACGTGCACTGAATAGGGAATAGTTTGCCATTTGGGAGTAGGATGCAGACTCAGACAAATATACTCAGACAAACCATAATTGTTTTCTTCTCATTCATGTCTTGGAAGTAACTAATCAAATGTACTCAGTCTTCTTGTCAATATAGTGTTTATATATTTAGTCAAAATCAATTGTGTTCGTTCAGTCATTTATAGATAAACTTTCTATACAAAATAATTATAATCGAAAATCAGGTCACATCCGACGGTCATTTTGAAATCAGAGATGCCATTTCGTAGAGAAAGACACCAGGGCACATAAACTGGTATTCAAACATCATTATTATCAAATAGTCCATGATGTAACATTATTATTAAACATCACTTACTACACAAACAGGAAATACTGTATAAATGTACAGCAATGACAGTGTTTGTGTGTCCCAAATGGCACTCTATGCCCTTTATAGCCCTATGGGTCCTGGTCTAAAGTAGTGCACTACAAAGGGAATAGGGTGCCACTTGGGACAAAAGCAGTGTTAACATTGATGTGGGCACACAGGCATGAAAGCAGGCAAGTCATACACTGCCATGCTGTAGCAGCAAACACCTGGTCTATGTCCCAAATGACACTCTATTCCCTATTGTCACGCCCTGACCATAGAGAGCTAACTGTTTATTCTCTGTTGGTTGGGGTGTGATAGTGACTAGAGTGGGTCATCTAGGTGATTCATGGTTTATGTTGGCCTGGTATGTTTCCCAATCAGAGACAGCTGTTGATCGTTGTCTCTGATTGGGGATCATATTTAGGCAGCCATTTCCTCATTGTGCTTTGTGGGATCTTGTCTATGGATAGTTGCATTATTAGAACTATTATTAGCTTCACGTTTCATTTGTGCTTTATTGTTTTGTTTGGTGAGTTTCGATTTATTAAAATATGTGGAACTACGCCATCGTGTCCAAGATGGCATAGCAGTGAAGACGTGTTTTGTCCGTGTACTTTTGTATTTTTCGTATTTTTTGTATATATATAAAAAAATTATTTTCAATCTCTTTTCGATTTTTAATTCTATTATACCTTCCGGTAACCTGCATCACCCAATGTGATACGGTATCGCTATTATTTTTAATTTTAGAACACATTCAAGAACCTCCAGAAGCTAACCAGCTAATTAGCTATTCAGTCACTGCTAGCGGCTTTTACCTTCTGCACAGATACCAGCCCTGTTCTTAGCCTGGATAATACTCACCAGTCTACTAGTATCGGACTGTCTCTCCACAACAACGTAATCCCTGGACCACTACTTCTGATCTTCACGGCCACCGTGGCACCCAGTACTGAAGCTATCCCTGAGGCCCACCTCCCGGCCTACTCAGCTGTTCACCCGAACCCCACTCATACACGGCTAGAGCCCGATACTCCACCGGATCCTTGCTGTAAACTCTGGACCTTGGCACCGGATCACCGCTGCTACCAATTGGCTATAGTGACTAACGCCACTGCCACGAAGCTAGCACCAGTTAGCCGTGAGCCAGGCGAATCTCCCGGCCAGCACACTAAATTCTACAATACCTCTTTCGCCATCTGGCTTGGATTCTCTGTCGACACGGCGCCCCGCCGCACCACCACGACTGGTCTGCCGACGAATACTCCATCCTCTGTGCCTTCAACCGGCCTCCGTCGGCGCAGGCGCTCCTACTAGCCCCTTGCTACTAACTTTAAACGGCGTGTCGCTAGAGTAGTGGCGGCTTCCCTGTTCCATCTACTGCTGCCACCTGGACACTATGATCACTTAGCTACATAGCTGATGCCTGCTGGACTGTCCATTAATCACGGTACTCCATTCTGTTTTTTTTTATCTGTCGGCCCCAGCCGTGAACTCAGGCTATGTGTGTAGTTAATCCGACCCTCTCTGCCTAGTCATCGCCATTGTACCTGCTGTTGTTGTGTTAGCTGTTAGCTGTTGTTGTCTCACCTGCTGTTTTAGCTAGCTCTCCCAATCAACACCTGCAATTACTTTATGCCTCGCTGTATGTCTCTCTCAAATGTCAATATGCCTTGTATACTGTTGTTCAGGTTAGTTATCATTGTTTTAGTTTACAATGGAGCCCCTAGTTCCACTCTTCATACCTCTGATACCTCCTTTGTCCCACCTCCCACACATGCGGTGACCTCACCCATTACAACCAGCATGTCCAGAGATACAACCTCTCTTATCATAACCCAGTGTCTGGGCTTACCTCCGCTGTACCCGCAACCCACCATACCCGTCTGCGCATTATGCCCAGAATATATTCTACCATGCCCAGAAATCTGCTCCTTTTATTCTTTGTCCCCAACGCTCTAGGCGACCAGTTTTGATAGCCTTTAGCCGCACCCTCATACTACTCCTCCTCTGTTCCGCGGGTGATGTGGAGGTAAACCCAGGCCATGTATGTCCCCAGGCACCCTCATTTGTTGACTTCTGTGATCGATAAAGCCTTGGTTTCATGCATGTCAACATCAGAAGCCTCCTCCCTAGGTTTGTTTTACTCACTGCTTTAGCACACTCTGCCAACCCTGATGTCCTTGCCCTGTCTGAATCCTGGCTTAGGCAGGCCACCAAAAATTCTCAGATTTCCATACCCAACTATAACATTTTCCGTCAAAATAGAACTGCCAAAGGGGGAGGAGTTGCAGTCTACTGCAGAGATAGCCTGCAAAGTAAAGTCATACTTTCCAGGTCCATACCCAAACAGTTCGAACTACTAATTTTAAAAATTACTCTCTCCAGAAATAAGTCTCTCACTGTTGCCGCCTACTACCGACCCCCCTCAGCTCCCAGCTGTGCCCTGGACACCATTTGTGAATTGATCGCCCCCCATCTAGCTTCAGAGTTTGTTCTGTTAGGTGACCTAGCTGGGATATGCTTAACACCCCGGCAGTCCTACAATTTAAGCTAGATGCCCTCAATCTCACACAAATCATTAAGGAACCCACCAGGTACAACCCTAAATCTGTAAACAAGGGCACCCTCATAGACGTTATCCTGACCATCTGGCCCTCCAAATACACCTCCGCTGTCTTCAACCAGGATCTCAGCGATCACTGCCTCATTGCCTGTATCCGCTACGGGTCCGCAGTCAAACGACCACCCCTCATCACTGTCAAATGCTCCCACTTCTGCGAGCAGGCCTTTCTAATCAACCTGGCCCGGGTATCCTGGAAGGATATTGACCTCATTCCGTCAGTTGATGATGCCTGGTCATTCTTTAAAAGTAAATTCCTCACCATCTTAGATAAGCATGCTCTGTTCAAAAAATGCAGAACTAAGAACAGATATAGCCCTTGGGTCACTCCAGACCTGACTGCCCTCGACCAGCACAAAAACATCCTGTGGCGGACTGTAATAGCATCGAATGGTCCCCGCGATATGCAACTGTTCAGGGAAGTCAGGAACCAATACACGCAGTCAGTCAGGAAAGCAAAGGCCAGCTTTTTCAAGCAGAAATTTGCATCCTGTAGCTCTAACTCCAAAAAGTTCTGGGACACTGTAAAGTCCATGGAGAACAAGAGCACCTCCTCCCAGCTGCCCACTGCACTGAGGCTAGGTAACACGGTCACCACCGATAAATCCATGATAATCGAAAACTTCAACAAGCATTTCTCAACGGCTGGCCATGCCTTCCTCCTGGCTCCTCCAACCTCGGTCAACAGCTCCGCCCCCCCCGCAGCTACTCGACCAAGCCTCCCCAGCTTCTCCTTTACCCAAATCCAGATAGCAGATGTTCTGAAAGAGCTGCAAAACCTAGACCCGTACAAATCAGCTGGGCTTGACAATCTGGACCCTCTATTTCTGAAACTATCTGCCGCCATTGTTGCAACCCCTATTACCAGCCTGTTCAACCTCTCTTTCATATCGTCTGAGATCCCCAAGGATTGGAAAGCTGCTGCAGTCATCCCACTCTTCAAAGGGGGAAACACCCTGGACCCAAACTGTTACAGACCTATATCCATCCTGCCCTGCCTATCTAAGGTCTTCGAAAGCCAAGTCAAAAAACAGATCACTGACCATCTCGAATCCCACCGTACCTTCTCCGCTGTGCAATCTGGTTTCCGAGCCGATCACGGGTGCACCTCAGCCACGCTCAAGGTACTAAACGATATCATAACCGCCATCGATAAAAGACAGTACTGTGCAGCCGTCTTCATCGACCTGGCCAAGGCTTTCGACTCTGTCAATCACCATATTCTTATCGGCAGACTCAGTAGCCTCGGTTTTTCTAATGACCGCCTTGCCTGGTTCACCAACTACTTTGCAGACAGAGTTCAGTGTGTCAAATCGGAGGGCATGTTGTCCGGTCCTCTGCCAGTCTCTATGGGGGTGCCACAGGGTTCAATTCTCGGGCCGACTCTTTTCTCTGTCTATATCAATGACGTTGCTCTTACTGCGGGCGATTCCCTGATCCACCTCTACGCAGACGACACCATTCTGTATAATTCTGGCCCTTCCTTGGACACTGTGCTATCTAACCTCCAAACGAGCTTCAATGCCATACAACACTCCAACTGCTCTTAAACGCTAGTAAAACCAAATGCATGCTTTTCAACCGTTCGTTGCCTGCACCCGCACGCCCGACTAGCATCACCACCCTGGATGGTTCCGAACTAGAATATGTGGACATCTATAAGTACCTAGGTGTCTGGCTAGACTGTAAACTCTCCTTCCAGACTCATATCAAACATCTCCAATCTAAAATCAAATCTAGAGTCGGCTTTCTATTCCGCAACAAAGCCTCCTTCACTCACGCCGCCAAACTTACCCTAGTAAAACTGACTATCCTACCGATCCTCGACTTCGGCGATGTCATCTACAAAATAGCTTCCAATACTCTACTCAGCAAACTGGATGCAGTTTATCACAGTGCCACCCGTTTTGTTATTAAAGCACCTTATACCACCCACCACTGCGACCTGTATGCTCTAGTCAGCTGGCCCTCGCTACATATTCGTCGCCAGACCCACTGGCTCCAGGTCATCTACAAGTCCATGCTAGGTAAAGCTCCGCCTTATCTCAGTTCACTGGTCACGATGGCAACACCCACCCATAGCACGCACTCCAGCGGGTGTATCTCACTGATCATCCCTAAAGCCAACACCTAATTTGGTCGCCTTTCCTTCCAGTTCTCTGCTGCCTGTGACTGGAACGAATTGCAAAAATCACTGAAGTTGGAGACTTTTATCTCCCTCACCAACTTTAAACATCTGCTATCTGAGCAGCTAACCGATCGCTGCAGCTGTACATAGTCCATCGGTAAATAGCCCACCCAGTTTACCTACCTCATCCCCATACTGTTTTTATGTATTTACCTTTCTGCTCTTTTGCACACCAGTATATCTACCTGCACATGACCATCTGATCATTTATCACTCCAGTGTTAATCTGCAAAATTGTAATTATTCGCCTACCTCCTCATCTCTTTTGCACACAATGTATATAGACAATTTTTTTTATTTTTTATACTGTGTTATTGACTTGTTTATTGTTTACTCCATCTGTAACTCTGTGTTATTGTCTGTTCACACTGCTATGCTTTATCTTGACCAGATCGCAGTTGTAAATGAGAACTTGTTCTCAACTAGTCTACCTGGTTAAATAAAGGTGAAATAAAAAAATAAAAATGCACAACTATTGACCAGTGCCCACGGGTTCTGGTTAAAAATAGTGCTATATGTAGGGAATAGGGTGCCATTTGGGACGGACACTCCTGGTCACTGTGGTATTAAATGACTCAACAGTAGTGCTGGAGATCGAACCAGATTAGTTGGTGCTTAACGATATTTTACTTTTCTTGACACACAAACAGTTTCATAAGTTGTTTATAAACTGGGCATCCAAGAGTCCAAAGAGACCTCAATTGCTTCACACAACTGTCACAATATCTCTTCTCCAGTTTATCCCAGCTGGTAGCAGAACCATAGAATTAGAATGAATATTATAAAATAGAATATCTCATTCTATTTCTATGGTCAGAACATTGTAACTTGACAGTAAAAGGAATTCTCCATTACTTTTGTATAGTTTTTAGCCAGTAGTTCTGAAAGCACTAGCCAAAAGTGGTCCCCGAAAAATTGCATACCACGTCACAGATATGTGCTTCACGTTATTGCTCTCTCTCGCTCTGCTATGTGTGATTCTTGCTAGCTGTCACTCAAATGGCGAGGGGCTGAATCCCTTTGGCTGGAACTCGAATTGCTAGGAGGCTGGGGGGAATGTAAGGAAAACAGTGGCTTTCAAACTAGAGATTTTGTGACTAATTGATGTAAGACCATAATTATCCTCCTAGATTATGCATGTGTGACATACACATTGACACATCCCAAAGGGAGGTTTACAAAATACAAATAATAATAATGAGGAAAACATTAAATAAATATAAAACATCTCACTATCCATTAATTTACAGGACACTTAAGGCAGTTTGAATCTTGAGACAGGTTGATTTCTCAACAAGGCTCAGAGGTTTAAAGGGTTCAGGTTACCCAGTTGCAGGATTAATACGGTGCGGGGGAAATCGAGGGGACAACAGAACTCACTTAAAACAAAGTCAAGTGTTGCTGAGAAGTTAAACCAAATAACTAAATTCCACAATGCCTCCAGGCATGGGTGGGTGGGGTAGTATCGCCTAGTTCTGGCCTGGGTACAAAGGTTAGACTGAAAATCGCCCACTTTACAGTATCTGCCCAGAAACATCCGCCATCACTAATCACATTTTTCCCCTGTTGAATTTCTACCCTCTTCATATTGTTGTTTTTGTATCAATGGTGAAAAGTTGGATTGGTAAACACCCACCTGTTATAAACTTCTGTGTTATAGATGTTATTTCCCCACTGTTTAATTTCCCTTCCTCTCTCTACTCCACAATGTCAGACAATAAAACCTGGGAATTAATTTTCTCCACCAGCCAGCCTGATGATGAGGTTAGTTCAATAGGAGCAGGAGACGGGTCATGGGCTGCATAGACATCACCTCTCTGAAGAATGTGTCAAGAACTGAATCGCTGCTACGTTTTTCCCGCTCAAAAATGTCCTGTTTGTATCAAGAATGGTCCACCACCCAAAGGACATCCAGCCAACTTGACACAACTGTGGGAAGCATTGGAGTCAACATGGGCCAGCATCCCCGTGGAACACTTTCGACACCAGTCCATGCCCCGACGAATTGAGGCTGTTCTGAGGGCAAAACGGGGTGCAACTCAATATTAGGATTGTGTTCCTAATGTTTTGTACATTCAGCATATATTTGCACTTGTGTTTTAGTTAATTGTCCAGTGTCTGTTGGAAGCAGACTGAACCAAGTTCTCCTCTAGGACTGTTTTCCGTTTTCTTTTGTCCTAAAAAACAACTTAGTCCTTGCCAATGAAAAGCATACCCATAACATGATGCAGCCACCACCATGCTCGAAAATATGAAGAGTGGTAGTCAGTGATGTGTTGTGTTGGATTTGCCCCAAGCATTATGCTTTGTATTCAGGACAAAAAGTTAATTTCTTTGCCACATTTTTGCAGGTTTAATTTAGTGCCTTATTGAAAACAGAATGCATGTTTTGCTTGCTTCCTTTTCACTCTTTCATTTTTGTTAGTATTGTGGAGTAACTACAATGTTGCTGATCCATCCTCATTAATATCTCCTCTCACAGCCATTAAACTCTGCAACTGTTTCCTCTCCGGCAACTGAGTTAGGAAGGGCGCCTGTATCTTTGTAGTGACTGGGTGTATTGATAGACCATCCAAAGTGTAACTCATAACTGCACCATGCTGAAAGGGATATTGAATGTCTGCTTTTTTAAAACATGTTATTTGTATCTACCCTTAGGTTCCCTTTTTGCAAAGCATTGGAAAACCTTCCAGGTCTTTGTGGTTGAACCTGTGCTTGAAATTCACTGCTTGATCGAGGGACCTTACAGATAATTGTATGTGTGAGGTACAGAGATGGGGAAGTCATTTAAAAATCATGATAAAGACTATTATTGTCCACAGAGTCCATGCAACTTATGAAGCACATTTTTACTCCTGAACTTTTTTTAGGTTTGCCATAACAAAAGGGTTGACTACTTATTGACTCAAGACATTTCAACTTTATTTTTTAAAATTCATTTGTAAACATTTCTAAACACCAAGAAGCATTTGCATCCCATTACATGACAACAATAAACAAATGTACTGACTGCAAAGGAGTACAGTAGGAAAGTTGGAACTGAAGTTTTTATTTTATTTTATTTATTTTACCTTTATTTAACCAGGCAAGTCAGTTAAGAACAAATTCTTATTTTCAATGACGGCCTAGGAACAGTGGGTTAACTGCCTGTTCAGGGGCAGAAGTATTTGCAAGTCATTCAGTCATTCTTCAAAATCCAAATAGTTGTCAGTACTTGAAATTAATGGAAATCTCCAGCTAGTGTAACGCTATGGGCATTCCCCATGTTAAAGAATCCTGTGGCGGGCTACCATAGAGTAAAAAAGGCTAAGTCATTAGGGGAACCCCTACAAATATATATAGATTTTTAAAAAGTATTTGTTTTGGCTGTGACAACATCTAAATTTAATCAATTTTAAATTCAGGCTATAACAAAACAATGTGGAAAAAGTAGAGTAATGTGAATAATATCTGAAGGCACTGTATATGCGTACGCATATGATGTTTACGAAAGTTTGTGAACAAACTTTCATTACCTTTGTGTGTACGCAAGCCTGTGTGGTGTGTATGCGCAGACATGCGTGAGGTTTACCGAAGTTTGTGAACAAACTCATTCCATTTCTTTTTCTCTCTGTCTGTTACATGTTAAGTGATTCGTCCTTGCTCTTTGGGCGTTATAAAAATGTCAGACTGTGTCCATTATGGCCTGGGTCAATGTCCTTGAACAACCAAAGCGCTGGAGAATGCACTTAGTACATCTGGAGGCCTTGACTAGACATTCATTTACAAGAGAGAAAGAAGGGGAAGGGGGGGTAGAGAGTAAAAAAGAGAGAGAGAGAGAGAGAGAGAGAGAGAGAAGGAGAGAGAGAGAGAGAGAGAGACAGAGACAGACAGAGACAGAGACAGAGACAGAGACAGAGACAGAGACAGAGAGACAGAGAGAGAGAGAGAGTACAGAGAGAAGAGAGAGAGACCCACCCCATGACATATCAGAATGCAGTCTGGATGAGGACTAATCCCACTACACTGGCCAATTTTCAGCAGACAATCAAATCAGATTTAGCTTCCTACTAACGATTAGGCTTCGCTAACTCATTTTGACCAAAAATCGAAATAATAGAAAAATCTAAATGAATAAAAAATTACTTTCAAGATTCATAAAAGCTCATCTATGTAACCATCTGTCTCTCCAGTGGAACATTATTTGGGCTAAACGTGAGTGAAGGTTCTCAACATGAAAGATTGTGAAATGACTGTGACCTCCATCATTGGACAGTCACGCAGCTACAGAGCCATAGGGATCCACTATACTGTATTTAAAGTTTGTCTTAAAGTGGTCACATATAGGATGCTGACATGTACAGTAGGCTCCCTGTTGAAAGCATAATTTGAATTAAGTCCAGGAATCCATTGAAGAACCTTTCATTCTCAAGTGTAACATAACATGTTTGTATGTGCATATGTGCTATAAAAAGGTCAAGTAATACCTGTATACCTCTTGAGGACTGAACAAGAGGACAATAGTATTGGGCTTTATATCAAAGGGTACCCCCCTGGTCAAAAGTAGTGCATTATAGAGAGATTAGGGTGTCATTTGGGACGCACACTGAGTCATTGTTGTTTTAAAGAGACTCACCATCTGTGGATTCATCTTGCCTTTCATCAGGTTCAGTAAGTCTTCGTCTACTATGGTGATAGTACAGCCTTTTTACCGCCTTTTTACCTGAATAAAAAATAATTTCAATTATTTTGCCTTGCAAAACCTTCCTTCTGGCATGAAATGACTACTGTACAAGTGATATGGGCTGCGTTCCCTTTATAGTGTACTACTTTTGACAGGGCCCCATAGGGTGCCATTTGGGATGTAGCTATACAGTACAGTTGAAGTCGGAAGTTTACATACACCTTAGCACACTACATTTCAACTCAGTTTTTCACAATTCCTGATATTTAATCCTAGTAAAAATTCCCTGTCTTAGGTCAGTTAGGATCACCACTTTATTTTAAGAATGTGAAATGTCAGAATAAAATTAGAGAGAATGATTTATTTCAGCTTTCATTTATTTCATCACATTCCCAATGGGTCAGAAGTTTACATGCACTCAATTAGTATTTGGTAGCATTGCCTTTAAATTCTTTAACTTGGGTCAAACTTCCACAAGCTTCCCTCAATAAGTTGAGTGAATTTTGGCCCATTCCTCCAGACAGAACTGGTGTAACTGAGTCTGGTTTCTAGGCCTCCTTGCTCGCACATGCTTTTTCAGTTCTGCCCACAAATTTTCTATAGGATTGAGGTCAAGGCTTTGTGATGGCCACTCCAATACCTTGACTTTGTTGTCATTAAGCCATTTTGCCACAACTTTGGAAGTATGCTTGGGGTCATTGTCCATTTGGAAGACCCATTTGCGACCAAGCATTAACTTTCTGACTGATGTCTTGAGATGTAGCTTCAATATATCCACATAATTTTCCTCCTTCATGATGCCATCTATTTTGTGAAGTGCACCAGTCCCTCCTGCAGCAAAGCCCCCCCACAACATGATGCTGCCACCCCCGTGCTTTACGGTTGAGATGGTGTTTTTTGACTTGCAAGCCTCCCTCTTTTTCCTCCAAACACAACATTGGTCATTATTGCCAAACAGTTCTATATTTGTTCAGAGCAGAGGACATTTCTTCAAAAAGTACGATCTTTGTCCCCATGTGCAGTTGCAAATCCGTAGTCTGGCTTTTATGTGGGGGTTTTGGAGCAGTGGCTTCTTCCTTGCTGAGTGGCCTTTCAGGTCATGTCGATATAGGACTCGTTTTACTGTGGATATAGATACTTTTGTACCTGTTTCCTCCAGCATCTTCACAATGTCATTTGCTGTTGTTCTGGGAGCACTTTTTGCACCAAAGTATGTTCATCTCTAGGAGACAGAACGAGTCTCCTTCCTGAGCGGTATGATGGCTGCGTGGTCCCATGTTTTTTATACTTGCGTACTGTTGTTTGTATAGATGAACGTCGTACCTTCAGGCGTTTGAAAATTGCTCCCAAGGATGAACCAGACTTGTGGAGGTCTACAATTCTTTTTCTGAGGTCTTGGCTGATTTCCTTTGATTTTCCCATGATGTTAAACTAAGAGGCACTGAGTTTGAAGGTAGGCCTTGAAATACATCCACAGGTACACCTACAATTGTCTCAAATGATGTCAATTGGCCTATCAGAAGCTTCTAAAAGCATGAAATCATTTTCTGTAATTTTACAAGCTGTTTAAAGGCATTGTCAACTTAGTGTATGTAAACTTCTGACCCACTGGAATTGTGATACAGTGAATTAATTATAAGTGAAATAATCTGTCTGTAAACGATTGTTGGAAAAATTACTTGTGTCATTCACAAAGTAGATGTCCTAACGGACATGCCAAAACTATAGTTTGTTAACAAGGAATTTGTGGAGTGGTTGAAAAACTAGTTTTAATGACTCCAACCTAAGTTTATGTAAACTTCCGACTTCAACTGTAACATTCGACATAGAGTTAGGATCTGGCTAAAAAATAGTTTAAATCAGTTTTAAAACCCATTGCCCTTTATGTTTGTGAGGACTGGGGTCTGCTCACCAACCAAGAATTCCTCAAAATGGGACAAACGCCCAATTGCGATTCTGCATGCAGAATTCTGGCAAAATATCCTCAGTGTACAATGTAAAACACCAAATAATGCATGCAGAGCAGAATTAGGCAGATACCCGCTAATTATCAAAATCCAGAAAAGAGACTTTAAATTCCACAACCACCTAAAAGGAAGCGATTCCAAAACCTTCCATAACAAAGCTATCACCTACAGAGAAATTAACCTGGAGAAGAGCACCCTAAGCAAGCTGGTTCTGGGGCTCTGTTCACAAACAGAGCCCCAGGACAGCAACATCTACAGTAACCATAGATAAAAAGATAATTACTTGACATATTGGAAAGAAATGACAACATACTGAGCAAACTAGAATGATATTTGGCCCTAAAGAGAGAGTACACAGTGACAGAATACATGACCGCTGTGACTGACCCAAATTTAAGGACATCTTTGACTATGTACAGACTCAGTGAGCATAGCCTTGCTATTGAGAAAGGCTGCCGAAAACATCCACTCTTCTCGAGAGCCAGGTCTATGTGCACACGGCCCACAAATGAGGAGGAAACTGAACTGCACTTCCTAACCTCCTGCCAAATGTATGACCGTATTAGAGACAAATATTTCCCTCAGATTACACAGACCCACAAAGAATTTGAGCTGCATGGTTGGATTTTTTTCTCTCGCTTTTTCAGCATATATTCCTCTCTTACATATAACATATTTACAGAAATGGGGTATAGCAAATAAGAATAGACAAATTACTCAATGTCACTCGTATGCTCTTAACTGCGCGATGCCAGTCAAGTTCAAATAGGCTAAACCATCGTCACATCATGGTGTCGTCACCATGGACGATGACTGTCAGTCATCGTCGATAGATGATAATAGGGCTGTGAATTGTCAGGGACCACACGATACGACATTATCACGATACTTAGGTACTGATACGATATGCATTGTGATTCTCAGGTTTCTATAAGTATTTCGATTCGATACTGTGCTTTTATTGCGATTTGATGTTCCAAAACATATTGCTCACCATATGTCTTCTGCAGAGGGACAAGAGAGAGTCATGAGAAAACGAGTTTTGATCAGTCATGCAAATTAAAGCGATAAAAATTTGAGCCCTATTTAAAAAAAACATGGAGAACGAGCTATGAAGGAAAAATACGGGAGTTTTGGTGCAGATACAGCCAAGTAGCGAAAAATGATATTGCGATATTGATCGAAGCGATACGAGATATAGTCAAAAATAATAATGTAATTGTAGACATTTTTTTTTATAAAGAGCCACATGATGGTAGCAAATGCCCACTACTGCTTATAATTTATTAACCATCATTGTTTCACATTACTTATACTGTACTTTTAGAAAATATTTCAGTTGTGTATATTACTTAGTTTTATTTGATGACTTTATTTTTAATTCCTTAAAGTCATCATCTCATCTCTGCAAAGGCATTAGCAGCCAGTCAGCCAATCACCTAATGTTATCTCTGTGCTCCCCATTGTACGAGTCATCCTATTTAGCTAGAATAGTAGTAGCTAGCTGACATGTTTTTATTTATCTCTAGAGAAATGGCGCGCTGAGCCACAGCTGCGGGAAGATGTTTCGGGGTGTTTTAGAGGATGGGGCTGCTGCAGCACCCCCAACACTAGGGTTGAATGGCGGGATTTAATCCCCAGAAACCACTCCCTTTCCCGGGATAAATTACTGCAAGAAACCAGAAAATTATAATAAATAATTTATATGAACAGCATGGCGTGAAATGGAACTGTTAAATTATATGCGACCTATTATCTCAATCAAATGTATTTATGAAGCCCTTTTTACATACAGAAACCCAGTTTAAAACGCCAAACAGCAAGCAATGCAGATGTAGAAAAACTGCCTAGAAAGGCAGGAACCTAGGAGAAAAGCTAGAAAGGAACCAGGCTCTGAGGAGTGGCCAGTCCTCTTCTGGCTGTGCCAGGTAGAGATTATAAGAGTACATGGCCATTTAAGGCCAGATTGTTCTTCAAGATGTTCAAACGTTCATAGAGGACCATCAGGGTCAAATAATAATCACAGTGCTTGTAGAGGGTGCAACATTTACAGCAGTAAATGAGTAAATGACAGTTGGCTTTTCATAGCCGAGCATTCAGAGGTCGAGACAGCAGGTGCAGTAGAGATAGAGTCGAAAACAGCAGGTCCTGGACAAGGTAGCACGTCTGGTGAACAGGTCAGGATTCCCTAGCTGCAGGCAATACAGTTGAAACTGGAGCAGCAGCACAACCAGGTGGACTGGGGACAGCCAGGAGTCATCAGGCATGATCCTAGGTCTCAGGTCCTCCGGGAGGGGAGGGAGGGAGTGAGAATTAGAGGGAGCATACTTAAATTCACACAGATAAGACAGGAGAATTACACCAGATATAACAGACTGACCCTAGCCCCCCGGCACATATACTACTGCAGCATAGATACTCGAGACTGGAGGCTGATACAAGGGTGGGTCGGGGGACACTGAGGCCCCGTCTGACAATAACCCCAGACAGGGCCAACCAGGCAGGATATAACCCCACCCACTTTGCCAAAGCACAGTCTCCACACCACTAGAGGGATATCAACAGACCAACAACTTACTACCCTGAGACAAGGCTGAGTTTAGCCCACGACGATCTCCTCCATCGCATGAGCCTGAGAGGGCACAAAACCGGACAGGAAGATCACATATGTGACTCAATCCACTCAAGTGACGCATCACTCCTAGGGACAGCATGGAAGAGCACTAGTAAGCCAGTGACTCAGCCCCCGTAATATGGTCAGAGGCAGATAATCTTAGTGGAGAGAGACAGCAAGGGCAGTTCGGCACTCCAGTGCCTTGCATTTCACCTTCGCACCCGTGGGCCAGGACACTCAATCATAGGACCTACTGAAGAGATGAGTCTTCAGTAAAGACTTAAAGGTCGAGACTGAGTCTGCGTCTCACATGAATAGGCAGATCATTCCATAAAAAATGTAGCTCTATAGGAGAAAGCCCTGCCTCCAGCTGTTTGCTTAGAAATTCTAGGGACAATAATGAGGCCTGCGTCTTGTGACTGTAGCGTACGTGTTGGTATGTACGGCAGGACCAAATTGGAGCGATAGGCAAGACCATGTAATGCTTTGTAGGTTAGCAGTAAAACCTTGAAAATCAGCCCTAGCCTTAACAGGAAGCCGGTGTAGCGGTTAGCACTGGAGTAATATGATCACAATTATTGGTTATAGTCAGGATTTCTTCAGCCGTGTTTAGCACTAACTGAACTAACTGATGACGGGTTGGGTTCCCTTTTGGGAACGACCCCTCCCACGTTCAGCTGGAACGTGGCGCATGGAACGCAAAAATATTCTTAGAAATATTTAACCTCCACACATGAACAAGTCCAATACCTCAAATGAAAGATAAACACCTTGTTCATCTACCCAGCATGTCAGATTTGTTAAATGTTTTACGGCGAAAACACACCACATATTTATATTAGACCACCACCGAAACGAAGACAAGAGGCAGCCATTTTGTCCCAGAAAATATAAAATTATAAAAGCAGGATTAAAAAATAAATAATTCACTAACCTTTTGAAAATCTTCATCAGATGACAGTAATAGGACATGTTACGCAGTACATTTTTTTTTCTCAATAATATGCCATTTATATCCATACATGTCCATTTACATTGAATTCATGTTCAGAAAATACTCAAAAATGTCAGCAGAAAATATAGGTAGCGCCGCAAGATAACGTAAATAGACATCATAAACTTTGACTAAATATACATACATGTTCTACATATAGTTAGAAAGATACACTGCTTCTTAATGCAATCGCTTTGTTACATTTCTTTTTAACGTTACAGAAATCGCTCACTATTCAATATTCTGAGACGGCGCTCAGATATAAGCAATATTTCTCCGCTATGTTGGAGTCAACAGAAACACATAATTTCAGCATAAATATTCCCTTACCTTTGATGGTCTTCGTTCAGAATGTACTGGAAGGGTTCATACTTACCCAAAACATCGTTTGGTTTCAAGTCTTGTGTCTTTGTATTAGCATCTGCTAACAATATCAGCTGAAATGCACCAAAACTGTCCTCTGGTCAGGAAAAGTTGCGCATCAAAACTTCAAAATTACATATTATATGTCGACTAAACAGGTCAAACTAAGTGCAGAATCAAGCTTTAGGATGTTGTAAACATACAAAACAATTTTCAATTCAACCGGTCATTGTTAGTTCTCCTCCGGAGTGCTGGAACAAAGGAATGGCTGGGACCAATTCGCGCCCTAACGCACAGGTACTTTCTCGCGGCACTCACTCAATTCACTCCCATAGGGCCAATTCTCGCGGGATTTGAACGATTAAACGGTCTACTGAATGAGGACATCTAGTGGAAGACATAGAAAGTGTCCCCAGATCCATAGCTGGTTGGGAAGGGTGGGGGCGATCACGTCAAAGTTGCCCCAACTTTCATGACCACAAAACTAGTTTGGAAGAATGCCTGCCCTGTGAGTTCTGCTATACTTACAGACATAACTCCAACGGTTTTAGAAGCTTTAGAGTGTTTTCTATCCAATAATAATTATTATATGCATATATTAGCAATTTTTGACAGTTTTTTTTCAGTTTACTATGGGCACGTAATTCCTCCAAAGGGGGCAGTATTCTGATTTTTGCAATGTTACGAAGATGGGGAAAAAGCTGTCCCTAAAATATTCTTGATACACTATAGGTAAAACGTTTTAGAAGACCTACCCATTCAAGTGTTTTTTTATTATTTTTACTATTTTCTACATTGTAGAATAATAGTGAAGACATCAAAACTATGAAATAACACATATGGAATCATGTAGCAACCAAAAAAAGTGTTAAACAAATCAAAATATATTTTATTTTTGAGATTCTTCAAACGTGCCTTTTTGACAGATTTGCACACTTGGCATTCTCTCAACCACCTGCAATGCATTTGTCACAAATAATCCTGATAGGTATCAGTCTGGTGTTTTCTGTAATGACCTTAGTGATCACTGTTTTACAGCCTGTGTTCGTAATGGCTGCTCAGTGAAACGACCTGTCCTTATGTGTCATAGACGCTTGCTAAATAACTTTAATGAGCAAGCTTTCCTTCATAAACTGGTCTCTGTAAAATGGTATAGAATCATCTTGATCTCTGTCAGAGACGCTTGCACCTTCTTTTTTGATATTTTCAGTGCTATTGTTAACAAACACACCCCCATAAAGAAAATGAGAATTAAAAACGGATACAGCCCCTGGTTCGACTGTGATCTTGCAGAGTTACTCCACCTCAAGAATTGCATTTGGCGAACGGCTCGGCTCACACATACTCAGACTGACTGGTTATCGTTCAGGCAAATGAGAAATACGTGCACTAAGCCTATCCGGAAGGCCAAAGTTAGTTACTTTAAGGACCAGTTCTCTCTCTGTGGGTCTAACCCCAAGAAGTTCTGGAAAACAGTTAAAGACCTGGAGAATAAACCCTCCTCCTCACAGCTGCCCATGTCCCTTAATGTTGATGATGTGGTTGTTACTGACAAGAAGCACATGGCTGAGCTCTTTAATCACCACTTCATTAAGTCAGGATTCCTATTTGACTCAGCCATGCCTCCTTGCCAGTCCAACATTTCCTCATCTCCCACCCTTTCTAATGCGATTATCCCCGATGATCCTCCCTCTTTTTCCCCTGCCCCTCTACAAAGTTTCTTCCTGCAGGCGGTCACTGAGTCCAAGGTGCTACAGGAGCTCCTGAAACTTGACACCAAAAAACCATCTGGTTCAGATGGTTTAGACCCTTTCTTCTTTAAGGTTGCTGCCCCTATCATCGCCAAAACTGTCTCCAACCTTTTTAACCTGTTTCTCCTTTCTGGGGAGGTTCCCATTGCTTGGAAGGCAGGCAAGGTTCGTCCTTTATTTAAAGGGGGAGATCAAGCTGATCCTAACTGCTATAGGCCTATTTCTATTTTGCCCTGTTTATCAAAAGTGTTGGAAAAACTTGTCAATAATCAACTGACGGGCTTTCTTGATGTCTATAGTATTCTCTCGGGTATGCATTCTAGTTTCCGCTCAGGTTATGGATGTGTCACTGCAACCGTATAGGTCCTCAATGATGTCACCATTGCCCTTGAATCTAAGCAATATTGTGCTGCTATTTTTATTGACTTGGCTAAAGCTTTTGATATGTTAGACCATTTCATTATTGTGTGTCGGCTAAGGAGTATTGGTGTCTCTGAGGGTCTTTGGGCTGGTGTACTAACTACCTCTCTCAAAGAGTGCAGTGTATAAAGTCAGAAAATTTGCTGCCTCAGCCACTGCCTGTCACCAAGGGTGTACCCCAAGGCTCGAACCTAGGCCCCACGCGTTTCTCAATTTACATCAACAAGATAGCTCAGGCAGTAGGAAGCTCTCTCATCCAATAATACGCAGATGATACAGTCTTATACTCAGCTGGCCTCTCCCTGAATTTTGTGTTAAAAGCTCTACAACAAAGCTTTCTTTACCCTTAACCTTGTTCTGAACACCTCCAACACAAAGGTCATGTGGTTTGGTAAGAAGAATGCCCCTCTCCCCACTGGTGTGATTACTACCTCTGAGGGTTTAAAGCTTGAGGTAGTCACCTCATACAAGAACTTGGGAGTATGGCTAGATGGTGCACTGTCCTTCTCTCAGCACATATCAAAGCTGCAGGCTAAAGTTGAATCTAGACTTAGTTTCCTCTATCGTAATCGCTCCTCTTTCATCCCATCTGGCAAACTAACGCTGATTCAGATGACCATCCTACCCATGATAGATTACGGAGACATAATTTATACATTGGCAGGTAAGGGTGCTCTCGTGCGGCTAGATGTTCTTTACCATTCGGCCATCAGATTTGCCACCAATGCTCCTTATAGGACACATCACTGCACTCTCTACGCCTCTGGAAACTGGTCGTCTCTGTATACCCGTCGCAAGACCCACTGGTTGAAGCTTATTTATTAAACCCTCTTAGGCCTCACTCCCCCCTATCTGAGATACCTACTGCAGCCCTCATCCTCCACATACAACACCCATTCTGCCAGTCACATTCTGTTAAAGGTCCCCAAAGCACACACACATTCCTGGGTCACTCCTCTTTTCAGTTCGCTGCAGCTAGCGACTGGAACAAGCTGCAATAAACACTCAAACTGGACAGTTTTATCTCAATCTCTTCATTCAAAGACTCAATCATGGACACTCTATCACTAGCCCCTTTAAACAACAATGCCACTTTTATATGTTTACATACCCTACATTACTCATCTCATATGTATATACTGCACCCGATACCATCTACTGCATCTTGCCTATGCCGTTCTGTACCATCACTCATTCATATATTTGTATGTACATATTCTTCATTCCTTTACACTTGTAGTTGTTGTTGTTGTGAAATTGTTAGGTTAGATTACTCGTTGGTTATTACTGCATTGTCGGAACTAGAAGCACAAGCATTTCGCTACACTCGCATTAACATCTGCTAACCATGTGTATGTGACAAATAACATTTGATTTGATTTGATTCTTACTGACCGTTGTGGCTGCTTTGTGTGATGTATTGTTGTCTCTACCTTCTTGCCCTTTGTGCTGTTGTCTGTGCCCAATGTTTGTACCATGTTGTGTTGCTAAAATGCTGTGTTGTCATGTGTTGCTGCCTTGCTATGTTGTTGTCTTAGGTCTCTCTTTATGTAGGGTTGTGTTGTCTCTCTCGTTGTGATGTGTGTTTTGTCCTATATTTATTTTGTATTTATTTTGTATTTTTAATCCCAGCCCCCCCCCCCCCCCCGTCCACACAGGAGGCTTTTCATTGTAAATAAGAATTTGACTTGCCTAGTTAAATAAAGTTTACATTTAAAAAAATCAATTAACAAGTGTGCCTGAATGGATGTATTTCCCACCGTAAAGCATGGAGGAGTAGGTGTGATGGTGCTTTGCTGGTGACACTGTCTATTTAGAATTCAAGGCACACTTAACCAGCATGGCTACCACAGCATTCTGCAGCGATACGCCATCCCATCTGGTTTGGGCTTAGTGGGACTATCATTTGTTTTTCAACAGGACAATGACCCAGCACACCACCAGGCTTTGTAAGGATATTTTACAAGAAGGAGAGTGATGCATCAGATGACCTGGCCTCCACAATTCCCCGACCTCAACCAAATTGAGATAGTTTGGGATGAGTAGGACCGCAGAGTGAAGAAAAAGCAGCCAGCAAGTGCTCAGCATGTGGGAACTCCTTCAAGACTGTTGGAAAAGCATTCCAGGTGAAGCTGGTTGAGAGCTGGTTGAGAGTGTGCAAATCTGTCATCAAGGCAAAGGATGGCTATTAGAAGAATCTCAAAAATAAAATATATTTTGATTTGTTTGATACTTTTTTGGTTACTACATGATTCCATTTGTGTTATTTCTTAGTTTTGATGTCTTCACTATTATTCTACAATGTAGAAAATAGTAAATATAAAGAAACCCATTGAATGAGTATGAGGTGTTCTAAAACTTTGACCGGTATGTATAGCCCTATACAGTGCCTTCAGAAACAATTCAGACCCCTTGACCTTTTCCACGTTTTGTTACGTTACAGCCTTATTCTAAAATAGATTAAATCTACACAAAATACCCCAATGATGACATAGCGAAAACAGGTTTTTAGAAATGTTTAAAAATGATTATTTGATACATTTCAGAATAAGGCTGTAACCTAACAAAATGTGGAAAAGGTCAAGGGGTCTGAATACTTTCCGAATGCACATAGATGTCCTAGCCTACCTCTTTCAGGAAATAAATTCAATGCCTTATATTTAGCTAATTAATGATGGGTTTAGAGCCCCTTAGAGCCCCGGTCTCTTGCGCAATGATACCTGTGCTCTGTTGGCCTCTCTCCATAACAAAATGCTCCTAAGTTCTTGGAGTCCCATTTAAGAAAAGCTAGACTAGAACAGCTTGGTGGACATAAAATATATATTTTTATAGCATTTCTTATACCAATAGACCATTCATAGAGGGATGCAAGCTCTTGTTTGCTGAATGTTAAATACAGCAGCCAATAGAATTCACTGGTAGTTTGAAAGAAGAGTGAACGCACAATGGTGGTAGGCTATAGCAGTTATCTATTCAGACCCATAACCATTCAGATGGTGGTAGGCTATAGCAGTTATTAATTCAGACCCATAACCATTCAGATGGTGGTAGGCTATAGCAGTTATTAATTAAGACCCATAACCATTCAGATGGTGGTAGGCTATAGCAGTTATTAATTAAGACCCATAACCATTCAGATGGTGGTAGGCTATAGCAGGTATTAATTCAGACCCATAACCATTCAGATGGTGGTAGGCTATAGCAGTTATTAATTAAGACCCATAACCATTCAGATGGTGGTAGGCTATAGCAGTTATTAATTCAGACACATAACCATTCAGATGGTGGTAGGCAATAGCAGTTATCTATTCAGACCCATAACCATTCAATCTTCGTGTAGAGAAGTGAAAGCATTCTGCATGTAATTCTAGTCCTATATTATTCAAGGATGTCACTAGAAAGATGGAGGACAACAAAACTTAATTTAACTGTTGAGAGTGAGGAAGGAATGAAGCAACAATAGAGAGAGAGAGAGGAGGTAGGCTAATAACATTAGGGAAAACATAATGAAAGGTATATATGCGTCAGTCTAATAATTATACAAATAGGCCCTATTATATTTCAAATTAAAATCAAATTCGCTAGCTCATACTTGTAAATTTGTAGACAGCATGTGGTGCACCAGAATGGAATGTTCGCTCCCTGCTTTATCATGGTTTGAACGCTGTGCGTAATTCCAGTCCATTGACTACAGTACAGTAATACAATTCACACTCAAAAAGATTAGCCAACTGAAGCTAGTTTAATTTATTAACCAAAGAGAGCATATAGCTAGCTACATCGATAGGCTTTTATGTTTTTCTGTCGTGCGTAATGTGCAGTAGCCTATATCATATGTATTGGATAATGGCACAATCATTTGGACTTTTTTGGGGCTTGGGCTCATTAAATGTCTTTAATGTAGGGCTCATAATTTTCTTTTACATTTTTGGCTCATCAGGCTAAGGAAGCATCAAGCTTGAATTTTCAATCATAGCTCTAATCAAATCCAGACATGAGCCTAATGATATGCTTTATAATGCTTTTTAATGACACTTCTGGTTTTGGCGGGAAATACCAGCTTAACCGGAAGAAAAGGGATTTACTCTTGGGATGTAACATTTGTAAAATACCTGGAAATTATTCAACCCTACTCAACACCCCTACTTCTCGCGGCTGAGCTCACAGAAAAAATAACTCAATGAAATTCAATTAATTGAACCGACAGTCAATTAGTCATTTAAAAACCAGGGGAAAAAACACAATTTGATGAATCACTCAGAACTAGTTGCTACTAGGGCTGACCGGGTGGGGTGGAGGAGGACCAGGACGAGGTGAAAGAGACAACAGTAGAACAGCACCCAGTTTAAATGGATAGTGCGAGATTCTGGCAGTTATCCAGATTTAGATTAATTTATGGATACCATTATATGTCACTGCGTACAGTTTGAAGTAAGTTGGAAGAAGTTTTGTGAGACAATGCTAACTAGCGTTAGCCTAATGACAAAGTCTACAGGTACGCTAGCATCATATGAAACTAATTCCAACGCAGGCATAAAAATGTGATCCACGAGTTCATCTGACTCTGGGTAAGTAGAAAAACAGCTTAATTGCCATAATCTCACACCAACCTTTTAATATCCTCCTGTGACTACCTTGGGAAGCCTGCCAATGTCACAGCCTGTCAGCCTGCCCATGCCTGTCTCTCTGCTTGTCTGTCTGCCTGCCGGATTGTTACAAGCAAAGCAGGGATAGACAAGGTTTATGTCAGAATTACTGACTTTCCAATGAGACTAGTTCCCTCTGGTGGCCATGACTGATACACAGTCACATCAAATGTCAACATTTCCAACTGCAAATATCCATAAATGACAATTATGATGTATCTGTAATAATCAAATAAAAATATTCCATGAGAAAAAAAAGTGTACACCTGAATGTTGCTTTTTCACCATAATTTGTTGCCTAAAAAATGTAGGTCAAGGGTGAAAAGTCTCAGGGTTAGGTCACTGGGCCAACTGATGGTGGTTGTGTTTACCTGTTGCTCCCATGGGGGTCAGAGGTTAAAGGTCATGGGGGTTACAGGGTCCACAGCAAGTGGTTGTGTCAGAGACAGAAGAGGAAGTGAGGTCTCCCACTCCTTTTTTTCTGGTTCAATGGAAGTCAATGAACTAAGCAGACCACACACAGCTGCTGTTGCATTGATGTGTGTCAATGTGTACTTCTTACAATCTATGAGCAAAATTACTGTTTTAAAGTGTTGCATCGTATACCAACACTTTTTAAATACTAGAACATGAAAAACGGTTCAGTACTAGAATTTATGTTGCTTTTGGTACTTCTATCAAATGTGTCTCTGATTGGGCCTCCCGGGTGGCGCAGTGGACTAAGGCACTGCAACGCACTGCTAGCTGCGCAACCTGGGTTCAACGCACAATTGGCCTAGCGTCATCCGGGTTAGGCCGGTAGGGATATCCTTGTCTCATCACGCACTAGCGACTGCTGTGGCGGACCGGGCGCAGTGCACGCTGACCAGGTCGCTAAGTGCATGGTGTTTCCTCCTACACATTGGTGCGGCTGGCTTCTGGCTTCACACAGCCGTCGTACCGCTCAGGAAGGAGACATGTTCAATCTCATAGAGACTAACGTACTTTGGTGCGAAAAGTGCAAATCAATCCCAGAACAGCAGCAAAGGAACTTGTGAAGATGCTGGAGGCAACAGGTACGAAAGTATCTACAGTGGGGCAAAAAAATATTTAGTCAGCCACCAATTGTGCAAGTTCTCCCACTTAAAAAGATGAGGCCTGTAATTTTCATCATAGGTACACTTCAAGTGTGACAGACAAAATGAGAGAAAAAAAATCCAGAAAAATCACATTGTAGGATTTTTAATGAATTTATTTGCAAATTATGGTGGAAAATAAGTATTTGGTCACCTACAAACAAGCAAGATTTCTGGCTCTCACAGACCTGTAACTTCTTCTTTAAGAGGCTCCTCTGTCCTCCACTCGTTACCTGTATTAATGGCACCTGTTTAAACTTGTTATCAGTATAAAAGACACCTGTCCACAACCTCAAACAGTCACACTCCAAACTCCACTATGGCCAAGACCAAAGAGCTGTCAAAGGACACCAGAAACAAAATTGTAGACCTGCACCGAGCCGGGAAGACTGAATCTGCAATAGGTAAGCAGCTTGGTTTGACGAAATCAACTGTGGGAGCATTTATTAGGAAATGGAAGACATACAAGACCACTGATAATCTCCCTCGATCTGGGGCTCCACGCAAGATCTCACCCCATGGGGTCAAAATGATCACAAGAACAGTGAGCAAAAATCCCAGAACCACACGTGGGGACCTAGTGACTGACCTGCAGAGAGCTGGGACCAAAGTTACAAAGCCTACCATCAGC
Organism: Oncorhynchus mykiss; assembly: GCF_057628025.1. Lineage (NCBI taxonomy): Eukaryota > Metazoa > Chordata > Actinopteri > Salmoniformes > Salmonidae > Oncorhynchus > Oncorhynchus mykiss. The sequence continues at coordinate 2,232,374 of NC_143049.1, forward strand.
AAGGGCATTGAAGATGAAACGTGGCTTGGTCTTTCAGCATGACAATGATCCCAAACACACCGCCCGGGGAACGGAGGAGTGGCTTCGTAAGAAGCATTTCAAGGTCCTGGAGTGGCCTAGCCAGTCTCCAGATCTCAACCCCATAGAAAATCTTTGGAGGGAGTTGAAAGTCCGTGTTGCCCAGCAACAGCCCCAAAACATCACTGCTCTAGAGGATATCTGCATGGAGGAATGGGCCAAAATACCAGCAACAGTGTGTGAAAACCTTGTGAAGACTTACAGAAAACATTTGACCTCTGTCATTGCCAACAAAGGGTATATAACAAAGTATTGAGATAACAAAAGTTTATTGACCAAATACTTATTTTCCACCATAATTTGCAAATAAATTCATAAAAAATCCTACAATGTGATTTTCTGGATTTTTATCTCATTTTGTCTGTCATAGTTGAAGTGTACCTACAGTATGATGAAAATTACAGGCCTCTCATCTTTTTAAGTGGGAGAACTTGCACAATTGGTGGCTGACTAAATACTTTTTTGCCCCACTGTATATCCACAGTAAAATGAGTCCTGTATCGACATAACCTGAAGGGCCGCTCAGCAAGGAAGAAGCCAGACTATGGTTTGCAACTGCACATGGGGACAAAGATCGTACTTCTTGGAGAAATGTCCTCTGGTCTGATGAAACAAAAATAGATCTGTTTGGCCATAATGACCATCATTATGTTTGGAGGAAAAAGGGGGAGGCTTGCAAGCCGAAGAACACCATCCCAACCGTGAAGCACGGGGGTGGCAGCATCAAAATAGATGGCATTATGAGGTAGGAAAATTATGTGGATATATTGAAGTAACATCTCAAGACATCAGTCAGGAAGTTAAAGCTTGGTCGCAAATGGGTCTTCCAAATGGACAATGACCCCAAGCATACTTCCAAAGTTGTGGCAAAATGGCTTAACGACAACGAAGTCAAGGTATTGGAGTGGTAATCACAAAGCCTTGACCTCAATCCTATAGAAAATGTGTGGGCAGAACTGAAAAAGCGTGTTTGAGCAAGGAGGTCTCGAAACCTGACTCATTTACACCAGCTCTGTCAGGAGGAATGGGCCTAAATTCACCCAACTTATTGTGGGAAGCTTGTGGAAGGCTACCCGAAACACTTGACCCAAGTTAAACAATTTTAAGGCAATGTTACTAAATACTAATTCATTATGTAAACTTCTGACCCACTGGGAAATAAATCACTCTCTCTACTATTATTCTGACATTTCACATTCTTAAAATAAAGTGGTGATCCTAACTGATTTAAGACAGGGACGTTTTACTAGGATTAAATGTCAGGAATTGTGAAAAACTGAGTTTAAATGTATTTGGCTAAGGCGTATGTAAACTTCAACTGTATATCTTCGTAGAACCCCCCCAAGCAATGTTTCTGCTCCTTGTCATTAGTGGCCTGCATACTCAGACATGTCGCCCATTAAGCATGTTTGGGATGCTCTGGATTGACGTGTACGACAGCGTATTCCAGTTCCTGCCAATATCCAGCAACTTCACACAGCCATTGAAGAGTGGGACAACATTCCACAATCAACAGCCTGATCAACTCTATGCAAAGATGTGCTGCGTGCATGAGGCAAATGGTGGTCACACCAGATACCGACTGGTTTTCTGATCCAAGCCAAAACCTTTTTTTTGTTTTGACGTATCTGTGACCAACCGATGCATCTGTATTCCCATTCATGTAAAATCCATAGATTAGGGCCTCATTTATTTAAATTGACTGATTTCCTTAATGAACTGTAACTCAGTAAAATCTTTGAAATTGTTGCATGTTGCATTTTTGTTCAGTATATATCGCTATATCTCATGTTAACTGCAGTGTTTTCCTTTAACACACATGAACACAAATACTTTGGTATTATTTAGAATAGCCTTATCTACAAAGAACAATAGGCCTAGCTACCCGTGCGCTTTGGCGCTCTTAACGTTGTGCACACAAGATTTGGTAAGGTACTCCCCAGTTTGTCATGGAATCCTCGCAATCTTCAGCTCATTTTCCATCAGTAGCAATTTTCTCCTCAGCATTTCATTTTGGTTCCGAGATATTTCAAAATGTAATACAGTTTTCAACGATAAGTTTGACAATTTCTTCCACCACTGCTTTGGCTAAAACCTCCACGAGCGAGGTTAGTTGTGTATGAAGGGTGATACAGGTAGACAATTTGAGTTGTTAAGAAACAAACAAACAAAAAAACGAGTCAAGTTAAGTCTATGAATGTGAATTTTAATTCTAAAAGCTAGCTACATCAACCATGGACCCATCAACCAAAATTGAAATCTGTCTGCAAAATAAACTACTTCCGCATCAAGTTTTAGTAACTGAAAATACTAGAAAAGTGAACACCAAAGTTGGAATGGGAAACCTCTTATAAAACATTTTATTTTTACTGACAAGTAAAACAGTGAACCCACAAGATTGAGACATTCACAATTTTACATTTACTTGAAAAAATATATACAAGCAGAAAAATAACCACATTTTACTCAAACTAGGCTGATTTTCCTGTTTTTGGTAGCTTGAGTAAAGAAAACTAAATTTGAACAACTCATTCATTTAGTAGACAAACTTACCATCAAGGTCTTCTCAGAAAAAATGGTTACGTAACCCTATTCATTGGATAAATTATCCATACGTTTGATGTAGAAAGAGAAAAAAAAATCATTATTCAAAGTTTTTCTTTAACCTTTTTTTACACATTATTGGAGATACCTGATGACAACAAACTAAGCACTACTCAAATATTCCATTTAATCAAGTGTAGTGGAAACAACCATATAAAACAAACATATTAAGTCTTATCAACACAATATAGTTGGACTTCCAAATTGTTGCAACACCGAGTTATTACCAATAGCAGCCATATGTCCAATTCTCATTTTACAACACTAGTATTGATTGAATTTTGATTAAGCCCATCTGGCCTTTGGTTAACTACCCTGTATGAAGTCTCTGATGAGCTTTCAGGCTGCTCTTCTGAGTGAAACTCTTACCACATATCTCACAGCAGTAGGGTTTCTCACCAGTATGAGTGCGCTGGTGTCTTTCAAAATGACTATGGCGATCAAAACTCTTTCCACAAATGGAGCATATGAAACATCTATTTCTTGTGTTGTCTGTGGTGGCACTGCTGCCCTCTGTGCTGTCAAAACCATCTATACCAAGGGCAAATAAAATGCCTTCTTTACTGTTTGGTTCTGTGATGTACTCTCTCATTGCCGTTTCCTTCACCACAGGTAGTGATACTCGGTCCTGAAACCTGGGTAGTATTGTCCCATTGCCATCCTCTCGGTTCCTTGCATGTGGAGCCATTCCTGCATACTGCTCTTGCTCAATCATTTCCAACTTGTTTTTCTCATCCTGAAAAGACAAGTGTTCAAGTTCCACCTCTCTAGAAGCTGACGAATAGAACCCGTGGTGGTGGTGCATTCCATCAAAGAGACGGTGATTGTATTGGACACTGGGCGAATCTGGATGGGACTTCTGCTGCTTTATACCTTCGAAGGAGCAACCTGGATGTACAGATCCAGACTCGTTATCATTGTGCCTCTCTGCTGTAAAAGATCTACACAGCTGACTCTCCCTCTCATCCATGACATACTCTGGGTCATCCTGATAACCTGGTCGCTCTGTGCTTTGTTGGTGTTGATGTCCAGACAGATTGATTGTCTGGGCTTTAAACTCCTTCTCTCGCTCCGCTTTCACTACTAACCCCTGTCCCCTTCCCCCCTCCTCATCTTCACTGTCCCCAGAGCTAGGCTGTTCTTCAGCAAGTGAGGCCTGAGCCCTCTGTTCCTCTGGGTTCTCTGAGGGTCTAGGATGGACATCAGGCTTCTTATCAAGTTGAGGTTGTTCCGTTAGCATTTCAACACCATCTGCTTGACAAAACAAGAGTACCAAATATTTTAGCATTGATTATAACATCAAAATAGCAATCTAACATTAGCTGTTAAACTTCATCCTAAACCACTGAAAGAGACCAGGCAAACATTTAGTATCTGTCCCAAATGACACCTTATTCTGTATGTAGTACACTACTTTGATCAGAGCCCCATGGGCCAAGGTCAAAAGTAGTACACTATAAAGGGAATAGGGTGCCATTTAGGATGGAACCTTAGAACAAATAAAATATTTAAATTTCTCATGTATGAAAAACATCAACATGATTTTTGTCTCTTACCTCTGTGAGTCTTCAGATGTCCTTTAAGGCTGCTCTTCTGGTTGAAACACCTTCCGCATATTTCACATCTGTACGGTTTCTCACCCGTATGAATTCGCTGGTGCCTTTCCAGATGACCAACCCGCTCAAAGACCTTTCCACAGAATGAACAGATGAAGCACTTCTTGTCCTTGGTGACTCCTTGGAAGGTTCTCACTTTCCTTGGAAAACTAGAGAAGATAGGGCTATGGTTCAGTGTAACCCCTTCCATGCCCTGTGAGTCTGACTGTACTGTGCCGTCACTTGCTATCAGGAGTGTGTCTGAAGGTCCATAATGTTGCTGTCTGAGCTGCAAAATCATATCCTCTCTGACATCAACATATGGTTTTCCTGGAAATGAAGCACTGCTGCACAACGCTTCCACCCTTCCTGGGACATGATTTAAAGCTGAGTGGTCAGGGATACACTGTGACTTGTGACCAGAACTGCTGAAATATTCTGAATTACTTGTCTCAATATCATGGTCTGCTTGTGAATCGGACATCCACGACTGGCTCCCTCTCTCACACAACGACAAGTTAGCAGCCAGTTCTTCTGCATTTCCTGCAGTCTGTTCTTCTCCTTTATGATTCAGTGTCTGGGATGCATCCTTCTGCTCCTCTGGCTCCGACTTCACAGGTATCTCAGGAGTTTGGACCACTTCATTATTTTTGTTGCATTGCTCTTCCTCAGACTGACTTCTATCCAGGGGAGGCATCTCCTCGTTGTTAGCTTCTCCGTCTATCGATACTGTGTGGGAATATTACATTTGATTAATAAAATAATGAGGCAGGGAATTGCTTAACCAATATTGGTGTTATTATCTTGTGAGTGTTCCAAATTGTACCCAATTACCTATATAATGCACTACTTTTGACCAGAGCCCTATGGGCTCTACACGATATAGGCAATAGGGTGTCATTTGGTACGCAGCCATGGAATTGCCTGTGATCTATAATTAATGTACTGTTTACATAGTGACTCTAATCTCTTACCTCTGTGAGTCTTCAGATGCCCTTTGAGGCTACTCTTCTGGTTGAAACATCTTCCACATAGGTCACAGCTGTATGGTTTCTCACCCGTATGAATTCGCAGATGTCTTTCAAGATGGCCGTAACGTTCAAAACTCTTTCCACACAGTGTGCAAATGAAGTGTTTCTTAACCTGGCAAAATCGCTTGGTCCTCGCTCTCCTTGCAGTATTATAATTTGAGCCAAAGCCCAATACACTTCTAGGGTCTGGGTTTGACTGTACTGTGCCGTCACTTGTTCTCTTGAGTATGTCTGACTGCCGATAATGTTGTGGCTGTCTGAGTTGTGAAATCATATCCTCTCTTACATCAAAATATGGTTTACCTGGAAACGAAACACCGCTGCATGACGCTTCCGCCTTTCCAGGAGGTACAGAAGAGTGATCAGGGAGACACTGGGAGTTTTGCCCTGAACTATTCAAATATTCTGAATGGCTCATCTCCATATCATTGTCTGCTTGTGAACTGGACATCCACTGCTGGCTGTCTCTGTCATACATTGACAGTTCAGCATCCAGACGACCTTTGTCCTTTCTCCCCGTACTTTGCTTTGCTTGTTCCAGCTCCACTCCTGGCTCAGTTTTCACCTGAGTCTCATTTGCACGTCGAATGTCTTCTTCATCCCTTTCATTACCATCTTCCCCAGACTGCAGTTTCTCAAGCGAGGTCCTCCCTACACAAGTAGTAGCGCTTTTACCTGGCCCTGTGGAAATGAAGAAGTATTGCATGTCATCAAAATCCTTCATTGTTTGTTTTAATAATAATCCAAATGGAACCGTGTCTGTTAGGGTTGGGCAATGAGAGACCTCTTCTATGATATGCTACTCCAAATATTGCGATATAGTCATTTTAGTGCAGTTAATGACTAGATAATTCCAGACTGCACAATTTTTTTTGCTTATTTGTTTACGATATTAGTCGCATTCTCATTAAATAATGTTATGTCTGAAAAATATGGCTTCGTTTTTTCATTAAGAAGTGGTCAGATGACGTGGATGCTACTGACAGGACAGTTTTGCTAGCACAGACTGGCACAGATATGTTCTGGGATTCGTCCGATGGCATTGAGTAGTATACCACCTCAGTCACCGGCTTCATCAATAAATGCATCGTTGACCGTCCCCACAGTGACCGTACGTACATATCCCAACCAGAAATCATGGATTACAGGCAACATCCGCACCGAGCTAAAGGCAAGAGCTGCCACTTTCAAGGTTCGGGACACTAACCCGAATGATTATAAGAAATCCCACTATGCCCTCCGACGAGCCATCAAACAGGCAAAGCATCAATAAAGGACAAAGATTGAATCCTTCTACACCGACTCTGATGCTTGTCAGATGTGGCATGGCTTGCAAACTTTTACAGACTACAAAGGGAAACTCAGCTGCGACCTGCCCAGTGCTTACCAGACATAATATTAACTTTACCTCAATTACCTCAACTAACCTGTACCCCCACACATTGACTCGGTACCGGTACCCCCTGTATATAGCCTCGTTATTGTTATTTTATTGTGTTACTTTTTTTACTTTAATTTATTTAGTAAATATTTTCTGAAAACTGCATTGTTGGTTAAGGGCTTGTAAGTAAGCATTTCACGTTACAAACCTGTTGTATTCGGCACATGTATTAAAAAAAATGGATTTGCACCATATTGATACTGCATAATTGGTAAAACTGCAGTTTGGATTTGTAAATGTAAGGCTATTGCACTTTACAATATATTGTCAATGTCAAATATTACAACATTCAATTTAATCAACCCTAGTTTCTGAGGAGTTGCGTCAAAGAAGGGTGTAACGTATGTAATAACGACATGACTTCACAATCACACCATCACTAGCCTTGTCCAAGCCAGAATAACTTACATTTTAGCAGACACTCTTATCTAGAGCTCTTAACCGCTAGGTTTCCGCCCCTATCACTCATCTGCAGGAAGAGGTAATTGATTTTATCCAGAGAGGCAGCAGCGAAACAAGAAGTTTCACTCACCCCAAAATAAACCCAATGCGTTATTTTGACCTAAGCTTTTTTGTTGACCTAAGCCCGTCCCTTGCCTTCCCGCCTTTGGGACGACTCCCATTGTTAGGGCAGAGATATGCGCATCTCGTAATTATATAGAGATCTCTGCTTTATCCCCTTACAACAGTGTATGATCATATCAATCGGTTTCACCGGCGCTACACGGAATCCAATAATATGTATTGTAAGTAGACAATAGTGCACGCTTTTACAGTGATGGTACATAAAGATAGGCTTTATTTAGTGTATATTAATTCCATTACACATATTGCAGGAGGTGCATGCGCACTTGGTCAAAAACAATACTTCAATTCTTTAAAGACGATTTTTTTCGGTGCATGTAACTTTTTATTTTGAGCTTTTTTAGAAGTACATACCGCCTGTAAACGACATTAAACTACATTCGTTATTAAGTACCGTTCGTATTTTTACATTACTAATCTTGAAAAACTGGTGAATGGCAAATTGAATGGCAAGTTGAATGGCTGCGTCCTGGGTTAAAGGATAATGTAAATCCAGATTTTGGTTCAATGTGAACGTGAGTTGGCCGATTAAATAAACCTACATTGTTTACCTGAAATCGTGCTATTGGTAGCTGACCAATGTTACGTGCACAGTTACGTATTGCTAACTATTGATTGATAGTAGAGTTGCTGCTAATAGTACGTCGTCTTACCCACCTCTCCCAAGATTCTCAGCAGCGACTGATCGACCATGATGAATGCGTCTTCGAGCCTGAATCCCACGAGTTCGAGCTCTTCGAAGCTCGCTGTCAAGTTGTTGTACATTATTTTTCAGGACGTTGATTTCATTTTCCCGTTGACACATTTCCACACGTAACACAACTATACCATCGTCGACTACTTTGCTAATTTCTGCAACCGCAGCTTTAGAAAGTACCTCTATGATGGAAGCGATCTGCGCCCGTAGAGAAACACTGCTCAACATTTTCAAATGTTTAATTAATCTTAACGCAGCTCTGTCGTGCTCCTGCAAACGATTGGAACTTTGTTACAAAGTAACGTTAATATGCTACTAGTGGGCTAATCATTAGGTTTAAAAATGCTAGCTACAATGTTACCCGTGTAGTTCTGTGTCGCTGCTAGTTTCTTCTTCTTTGAGATTGGGTTTGCGAATCGCATACACCGCCATCTACTGTACTGGAGTGTGAGGTCAGTCACCTCTATATATTGTCGCCATAGTCTAGGACCTATAGGAACGTTGACTGAATAGTCTGCTTTCTACTATTTAGCGAGAGGCAATACCTATTTCAATAGATGAAGCACATTTTTATTCTCAGCTTCTTAACTCATCAACTTATTTATTCAGATGACCAGCAGTAGCAGTGAGTGGGTAAAATCAATGGGGAAGCCAAGCCCCCCCCCCAACCCCCCCCCCCCCAACCCCCCCCCCCCCCCCCCCACAGAGAAAAAGCCATACTACAACCTATGTGTTGTGATAATTGCTTTGTTTGCTCTATGATTTATCTTGTTCATTCATATGTCTCGCAACAATGATATTTAGGCCTGAAGACAGTGGCAGAAGAAATTCAACCACACCTTTGTTTTATCACAAAACCGGATAGCAACCTCTGTCCAGTGAAGGTCACAAAGCACATATCATGTCCAGTAACAGTTACATGACCTATCTACAGCTTGGTCAAGCAAATTAATGTTTCTGAAATTTTCGGACCACTAAACATCTACTGATTTCGAACCACAGAGAGTTACGGCAAGTCACAAAGAAAACAGGGGCTGCCTCCACTAATCCAGCACCATTTCAACTTCATCAAATCGCCTTTGCTTAGTCTAATACAGTGACAACTAAAAGATACCAAAAACAATTTAGTCCAATCAATGTAAGCTAAATATGATGTGGCTGTCCATGGTTCTGTGTGTGTGTGGATGCGTGTTTGTGCAAGTAGAAAAACATGTTGACTCACCCTTGTAAAGAAACGCCAATGCCCTCCTCTCTTTCATGTTGATGAAATGGTCTTATCACTCTGTCATACAGTGCAGTACACACCATTATTTTTTGTTGTCCTAGGCTACCTGACTAAAATGCTTGCTTACTAGCCTAACTTCCATTCATGGGCAACGTTAGTTACAACTAGATGTAACAATTCTAGTTTTTCTGTCAGTGACGTATGCTCTCAATGGGATTTGATAGGAGTGACGCCAAATCCAAGCTGGCTTCCCTTGACACTTTTTTTTTGGTTCACGGTTGAGCTCGATCAGTTTAGCTCATTGGATTTAAAAAAAATACTTTTTTTGTCAAGGGAGGCCAGATGCTCACTGGCTTCCCTTGCCTTCAATGCTACGGGCTGCAACAATGTCATACTCGTGGACCAGACAGCATTGGAGCAATGGCCTACACTGATGATTTCTAATGTAAGATACATTCAGCCTCTTGCGAATTGAAGGAAAATGTGGAAACCGAGAGATGAAAGATATGTGAAGACATCAAAAGTATGAAATAGCACACATGGAATCATGTAGTAACCAACAAGCTGTTAAACAAATCCAAAAATATTTTATATTCTTCAAAGTAGCCACCCTTTACCTTGATGACAGCTTTGCACACTCAAACCCCAATTGATATACATTTCAAAGATAAGATCGTAGCTGAGAATTAATCAAGGACATTTTAGCTGGGAAAGAGTTTAGAAATAGTATTTGTCTTGCTCACGTTGATGGAGCGGTTGGTGCCAGGACAACACACTGCCAGGTCTCTGACCTCCTTCCTATAGACTGTCTCATCGTTGTCGGTGATCAGGCCTAACACTGTTGTGTTGTCAGCAAAATGAATGATGATGGTGTTGGAGTCGTGCTTGGCCACGCAGTCGTGGGTGAACAGGGAGTACAGGAGGGGACTAAGCACGCACCTCTGAGTGGCCTCCGTGTTGAGGATCAGCGTGGCAGATGTTTTGCTGCCTACCCTTATCACCTGGGGGGCGGCCTGTCAGTAAGTCCAGGATCCAGTTACAGAGGGAGGTGTTTTAGTCCCAGGGTCCTTAGCTTAGTGATGAGCTTTGTGGGCACTATGGTGTTGAGGCCCTGAGCTATAGTCAATGAACATCATTCTTACATAGGTGTTAATTTTTTGTCCAGGTGGGAAAGAGTGTGGAGTGCGATTGCGTCATCTGTGGATCTGTTGGGGCGGTATGCAAATTGGAGTGGGTCTAGGGTTTCCGGGAGGATGGTGTTGATGATCAGCCTTTCAAAGCACTTCATGGCTACTGATGTGAGTGCTACAGGGCGAAAGTCATTTAGACAGCTTACCTTCGCTTTCTTCGGCACAGGGACTATGGTGGTCTGCTTGAAACATGTAGGTATTACAGACTCAGTCAGGGATAGGTTGAAAATGTCAGTGAAGACACTTGCCAGTTGGTCCGTGCATGCTCTGAGTACACGTCCTGGTAATCAGTCTGGCCCCATGGCTTTGTGAATGTTGACCTGTTTAAAGGATTAGTGTCCCGCTCCTTGAAAGCGGCAGCTCTAGCCTTTAGCTCGGTGCGGATGTTGCCTGTAAATCCATGGCTTCTGGTTGGGATATGTACACTGTGGGGACGACGTCGTCGATACACTTATTGATGAAGCCGGTGACTGAGGTGGTATAATCCTCAATGCCATTTGATGAATCCCGAAAGATATTCCAATCTGTGCTAGCAAAACAGTCCTGTTGCGTGGCATCTGCGTCATCTGACCACTTTTGTAATGAGCGAGTTAGTAGTACTTCCTGCTTTAGTCTTTGCTTGTGAGCAGGAATCAGGAGGATATAATTATGGTCAGATTTGCCAAATGGAGTTTGAGGGAGAGTTTTGTATGCGTCTCTGTGTGGAGTGAGGGTGGTCTCGAATTATTATTATTATTTTATTTTTTGGGTTGCACATGTGACATGCTGGTACAGATTCGGTACATTGGATTTAAGTTTGCCTGCATTAAAGGCCCCTGTCCATTAGGAGTGCCGCTTCTGGATGAGCATTTTTTTGTTTGCTTATGGACTTATACAACTTGTTGAGTGCGGTCTTAGTGCCAGCATCGGTTTTTGGTGGTAAGTAGACGGCTATATCTATGAAAACTCTCTTGGTAGATAGTGTGGTCTACAGTTTATCATGAGGTACTCTACCACAGGCAAGCAATACCTCAAGACTTCCTTAATATTAGACATCACACAACAGCTGTTATTGACAAATAGACACACACTGCATCTGTCCTGCCGATGCACGCAAAATAGTTATTAGTAAGAATTCAAATCAATCATTGAAGAGATAACAAGGTTTTTCACATTTAGCCGTGCAGGTTTTGAGATCAATTGAGTCAGATTAAAATCAATGCATATACTCTTAAATTGAGCTGTGGCTGGGGATAGCCAATCCAGATTCAAATCCTCTAAAATTACCAACCCCGAGGACAGAAAAGATGTAAACTCAGATATAGCACCAATAGCATCCGCCATGACAGCAGGGGGCGGCAAATCACATTTTCATCCATATCGGGTGAACCGTTTAGAAATTACAGCACTTTTTGGACATAGTCCCCCTATTTTAGTGGACCAAAAGCATTGGGGCAAATTCACTTATGTGTATTAAAGTAGTCAAAAGTTTAGTATTTGGTCTCATATTCCTAGCATGCAATGATAACATCAAGCTTGTGACTCTAAAAACTTGTTGGATATATTTGGTGTTTTGGTTGTGTTTCAGATTATTTTGTGCCCAATAGAAATGAATGGTAACTAATGTATTGTCATTTTGGAATCACTTTTATTATAAATAAAATTATAATATGTTTCTTAACACTTCTACATAAATGTGGATGCTACCATGATTACAGATAGGCCTGAATTAATTGTGAATAATGATGAGTGAGAAAGTAACAGACTCACAAATATCATACCCCAAAGAAATGCTAACTTCTCACCATAACAGGGGAGGTTAGCATTTTCGTGGGGTATGATATTTATGCATCTGCTGGAGTACAGAGGCAGAACAACAGATAATGTGTCACTGTCCCAAAATCCCTGCTGCAGTGTGTGCAAACCTGGTCAAGAACTACAGGAAACGTATGATCTCTGTAATTGCAAACAAAGGTTTCTGTACCAAATATTAAGTTCTGCTTTTTTGATGTATCAAATACTTCTGTCATGCAATAAAATGCAAATTGATTACTTAAAAATCATACAATGTGATTTTCTGGATTTTTGTTTTAGATTCCATCTCTCACAGTTGAAGTGTACCTATGATAAAAATGACAAACCTCTACATGCTTTATAAGTAGGAAAACCTGCAAAATCGGCAGTGTATCAAATACTTGTTCTCCCCACTGTATATGGAGCAATTTCAGTGTCAATTATCAACACTTATTGCAGGCATTTTGCTGGTATGGTTTATTACGATAAGTAGCCTGTACTAGAGAAATGTGAAGTTTAAAATAAAATGAATATGCTAATTGTTAATGGCTACAACCATCGAACTAGCAGTAGCAGTTTAAAGGATAATAAAAAAACATTATAAACACATCTTATTTATCGTTATCACTTCAATTCAGGCAATTTATCACGACATGGATTTTTGTCCGTATCTACCTGCTCTGTGTTAGCCCACTTAGCTAAAGCCTATAGGGATAAGTTCAGGAAGTTCATGTAAAGCACAACACGTTGCTTGCTTAATGAGTTCTTCCCTCGATCAGCTCACACCGAGACTCGAACTTATGACCTCTGCCTCGCAAACACACATGACCTCACGCCAAAATGCTATTTCTCCCCCATTAATTTTGATGTTAACTTTGTTGTTGTGGGCCCCCCGAGTGGCGCAGCGATCTAAGGCTGCGTTACTACAGATCCTGGTTCAATACCAGGCTGTGACCGGAAGACCCATGAGGAGACGCACAATTGGCCCAGCGTTGTCCGGGTTAGGGGAGGGTTTGGCCGGCCGGGATGTCCTTGTGCCATCGCGCTCTAGCGACTCCTGTGGCGGGCCGGGTGCATGCACACTGACAAGGTCGCCAGGTGTACGGTGTTTCCTCCGACACATTGGTGCGGCTGGCTTCTGGGTTAGGCGTGCATTGTGTCAAGAAGCAGTGCGGCTTGGCGGGGTTGTGTTTCGGAGGATGCACGGCTCTCGAACCTTCGCCTCTCCCGAGTCCGTACTGGAGTTGCAGCAATGGGAGAAGACTGTATCTACCAATTTGGATTTTAATTTTTTTTTATGGCTGTGTCATCTATTGGACACTTCACTATAAGTGGCACGCATGACTCGGTCGTCACTAGTTACCACACCCAATAATAAGCCCTGCCCATTTCTACAATTGATCTTTTTCAAATGTGATTTTAAACCTTAACCCTAGCCTTAATGACACTGCTAAACTTATGCCTAACCCTAACCTTAAATTAAGATCTGAACGCATATTTTTGTTGTCATTAATTTTTATGATATAGCCAATTTTGACCTTGTGGCTGTGGTAACTACTGGAAACCACAAGACCCCCCTACCGGCGTACGATGAACTCAACTCTAAATACTCATGATTCTGCAAGCCTCTCTTTCACTATAGGGGGCTTATTGGAGCTGTCATTTGTTACTGAGACGTGGAAAGTGTGCTTTAAACAATGTACATTTTTTGATACATTTCAAACAAGGTGTAGTTTTGGCCACAACCGGACTAGATTGTGAACAAATCTTGGTGGTGTTCTCGAGCTCGAGTAAAGTTGCCTAATTATCAGATCAAAAATATCATGGCAGGCCTGGTAAACTTTCCAAATGTTGACAACAAAATACGCTAGACAATGTGGGATCTTTTTGTGTAGGTAAAAGGAATTCTGCAACAAATGTCGGTGGAAAGGCTTTTATGTGCAAATATTGATCTAATAACTATCACATCGAAGTAAACGTCATGCGATGAGATGTTGTGTTTCCCCCCCACTACATCTCATCTGGAAAGCTGGCGGTTTATTAGGCCAGTGGTTCCCAAACTGAAAAAAACAACAAACACAATTATTTTTTGGAAACTCAGTCCGACTTTCAAACTTACTCTTGAAAGTTGTAATAGTGGAATGCACAAGATGCAATTTCGAAATTGGGTAGTGCATCATCAGTTTTCATCGTCATGTCAGTCATTGCATACCTTAGAGAGCTATTTATAACTGCACATTTTAGTGGCCTTTTATTGTCCCCAGCACAAGGTACACCTGTGTAATGTCCAGGGGTATCGTCAGGCGGGGGCCGGACCCCCCCCCCCCCGTCTCAGCCTCCAGTATCTATGCTGCAATAGTCTATGTGCCGGGGGCTAGGGTCAGTCTGTTCACCGGATGTGCAACCTTGTCCCGGACCTGCTGTTTTCGACTCACTCTCTCTCTACCGCACTTGCTGTCTCAACCTCTGAATGAAAAGCCAACTGACATTTACTCCTGAAGTACTGACCTGTTGCACCCTCTACAACCACTGTGATTATTATTTGACCCTGCTGGTCATCTATGAACGTTTGAACATCTGGTCTTACTGGCCCTGTACTCTTATAATCTCCACTCGGCACAGCCAGAAGAGGACTGGCCACCACTCAGAGTCTGGTTCCTCTCTAGGTTTCTTCCTAGGTTCCTGCCTTTCTAGGGAGTTTTTCCTAGCCACCTGGCTTCTACATCTGCATTGCTTGCTGTTTGGGGTTTTAGGCTGGGTTTCTGTACAGCACTTTGTGATATCTGCTGATCCCAGTCTGTTGTCTCCACATGCTTCAAGATGGTTCCAATTGTTCCTGTACCCATGAAGGCAAAGATAAATTAACTAAATGACTACTGCCCCGTAGCACTCACTTCTGTCATCATGAAGTGCTTTGAGAGACCAGTCAAGGATCATATCGCCTCCACCTTACCGGCCACCCTAGACCCACTTCAGTTTGCATACCTCCCCAACAGGTCCACAGACGACTGCACACTGCCCTATCCCATCTAGACAAAAGGAATATTATGTAAGAATGCTGTGCACTGACTACAGCTCAGCATTCAACACCATAGTACCCTCCAAGCTCATCATCAAGCTGGAGGCCCTGGGTCTCAACCCCTCCCTGTGCAATTGGGTCCTGGACTTTCTGATGGGCCGCCCCCAGGTGGTGAATGTAGGAAACAACATCTCCACTTCACTGACCCTCAACACTGGGGCCCCACAAGGGTGTATGCTCAGCCCCCTCCTGTACTCCCTGTTCACCAACGACTGCGTGGCCATGCACGCCTCCAACTCCATCATCAAGTTTGCAGACGACACAACAGTAGTGAGCTTGATGATCAACAATGACGAGACAGTCTACAGGGAGGAGGCGAGGGCACTCGGAGTGTGGTGTCAGGAAAACAACCTCTCACTCAACATCAACAAAACAAAGGAGATGATTGTGAACTTCAGGAAACAGAAGAGGGAGCACCCCCCTATCAGCATCGAAGGGACAGCAGTGGAGAAGGTGGAAAGTTTTAAGTTCCTCAGCATAGACATCACAGACAAACTGAAATGGTCCACTCACACAAACAGTGTGGTGAAGAAGGCGCAACAGCACCTCTTCAACCTTAGGAGTCTGAAGAAATTTGGCTTGTCACCTAAAACCCTGACAAACTTCTACAGATGCAAAGCGAGAGCTTCCTGTCGGACTGTATCGCAGCCTGGTACGGCAACTGCACCGCCCTCAACTGCAAGGCTCTCCGGAGGATTTTGCTGTCTGCACAACTCATCACTGGGGGCAAACTACCTGCCCTCCATGACACATACAGCACCCGGTGTAACAGAAAGGCCAAAAAGATCATCAAGGACATCAACCACCCGAGCCTGTTCACATCACTACCATCCAGAAGGCGAGGTCAGTACAGGTGCATCAAAGCTGGGACCGAGAGACTGAAAAACAGCTTCTATATCAAGGCCATCAGACTGCGAAACAGCAATCACTAACTCAGAGAGGCTGCTGCCTGCTGCTCAGAGAGGCTGCTGAGACCCAATCACTGGCCACTTAAATAAATGGATCGCTAGTCACTTTATACAATGCACTCTAAATAATGCCACTTTAATCATGTTTACATATCTTATATTACTCATATCACATGTACATACTGTATTTTATACCCTCTATTGCACCTTGCCTTTGCTGCTCGGCCATCGCTCATCCATATGTACATATTCTCATTCACCCCTTTAGATTTGTGTGTATTAGGTAGTTGTTGGGGAATTGTTAGATAACTTGTTAGATATTACTGCACTGTTGGAACTAGAAGCACTTTGCTACACTTGCATTAACATCTGCTAACCATGTGTATGTGACAAAAACAATTTTTCAACCTTTCCACACATTTATAGTTAAGGACATCTACTTTGTGCATTACACAATTCAATGTTCCAACAATTGTTTATTTCACTGTATCACAAATCCAGTGGGTCAGAAGTTTACATACACTAAGTTGACTGTGCCTTTAAACAGCTTGGATTACGTAATGGCTTTAGAAGCTTCTGATAGGCTAATTGAAATAATTTGAGTCAATTGGAGGTGTACCTGTGTACTCAGTGCTTCTTTGCTTGACATTATGGGAAAATCGAAATAAATCAGCCAAGACCTCAGAAAAAAATTGTAGACCTCCACAAGTCTGGTTCATCCTTGGGAGCAATTTCCAAACGCCTGAAGATACCACGTTCATCTGTACAAACAATAGTGCTCAAGTATGAACATCATGGAGCCACACAGCCATCTTACCACTCAGGAAGGAGACGCGTTCTGTCTCCTAGAGAACGTACTTTGGTGTGAAAAGTGCAAATCAATCCCAGAACAGCAGCAAAGGACCTTGAGAAGATGCTGGAGGAAACAGATACACAAGTATCTATGTCCACAGTAAAGCGAGTCCTATATCGACATAACCTGAAAGGTCGCTCAGCAAGGAAGAAGCCACTGCTCCAAGACCGCCATAAAAAAGCCAGACTACGGTTTGCACATGGGGACAAAGATTGAACTTTTTGGAGAAATATCCTCTGGTCTGATGAAACAAAAATAGAACTGTTTGCCCATAATGACCATTGTTATTTTTGGAGGGAAAAGGGGAGGCTTGCAAACCGAAGAACACCATCCCAACTGTGAAGCATGGGGGTGGCAGCATCATGTTGTGGGGGTGCTTTGCTGTAGGAGGGACTGGTGCACTTCACAAAATAGATGGCATTATGAGGTAGGAAAATTATGTGGATATATTGAAGCAACATCTCAAGACATCAGTCAGTTAAGTTAAAGCTTGGTCGCAAATGGGTCTTCCAAATGGACAATGACCCCAAGCATACTTCCAAAGTTGTGGAAGAATGGCTTAAGGACAACAAAGTCAAGGTATTGGAGTGGCCATCACAAAGCCCTGACCTCAATCCTATAGAAAATGTATGGGCAGAACTGAAAAAGCGTGTGTGAGCAAGGAGGCCTAGAAACCTGACTCAGTTACACCAGTTCTGTCAGGAGGAATGGGCCAAAATTCACCCAACTTATTGTGGGAAGCTTGTGGAAGGCTACCTAAAGTTTGACTCAAGTTAAAAAAAATTATAGGCAATGTTACCAAATGCTAATTGACTGTATGTAAACGTCTGACCCACTGGGAATGTGATGAAAGAAATAAAAGCTGAAATTAATCATTCCCTCTAATATTATTCTGACATTTCACATTTTTTAAATAAAGTGGTGATCCTAACTGACCTAAGACAGGGAATTTTTACTTGGATTAAATGTCGGAAATTGTGAAAAACTGAGTTTAAATGTGTATGTAAACTTCCGACTTCAACTGTATGTCTTTTTTTTGGCGTTGCAATTATAACTGAGTGATGTCTCTGCAGGAAACACCAGATACAGTGATAATGCCATCCAGAATCTCCCCATTGAGAATAATCAGCACTTGGAAGAAGAGGAGAATCATGCCCCACTAACCCTCCTAGAGGAGCAGCTGGCATTCAAGGGAATGACCCTGACATAGTCATAGACACTGACTTTCCTAATTTCTCTTGTTGCAGTATTCAACAGTTTTTCAGATTGCACCGATGCTCAGGTACTATCCAAATGGCACCCTATATTCCCTATTTAGTGCACTACTTTTGACCAGAGTCCTGACCTTTTGTTTTGGATCTGAAACTAAATAATTGTGTTCATTGCTACACACCAGAGGGCAGTGTAACACTTCATTCAAAAAATAGCACATGGTCACAGTCACTCTAGTGTGGTTTTGCTGAGGGAACAAGAACTAACCCAAATTTAAAGTTGTCCTTTACTGTTGGGTCCTTTAAAATAAAAAATAAAACTGTAATGGAGGGGTTGTCAACTCTGGAGGGGTTGTCATATGCCAGAAATAGAGAAAGCTATGATGCTTTTCCAAGAAGTAAGAGCTTTTCAATACAACACAACTTTATTTGCTATTAGTTACAGCGAACTACGGAAAGGTGTCTTCCCCTTGCACCTAGCCGTAATTCACTGGTGTAGACAGGAGGCAGTCGCAGGTTTAGAACTACTGAATTTATTTAAGCACCATAGAACAAAGCGGGAAAAAACCCAAACACTGTTGTGCTCAAAACATACAGTGCCTTGCGAAAGTATTCGGCCCCCTTGAACTTTGCGACCTTTTGCCATATTTCAGGCTTCAAACATAAAGATATAAAACTGTATTTTTTTGTGAAGAATCAACAACAAGTGGGACACAATCATGAAGTGGAACGACATTTATTGGATATTTCAAACTTTTTTAACAAATCAAAAACAGAAAAATTGGGCGTGCAAAATTATTCAGCCCCTTTACTTTCAGTGCAGCAAACTCTCTCCAGAAGTCCAGTGAGGATCTCTGAATGATCCAATGTTGACCTAAATGACTAATGATGATAAATACAATCCACCTGTGTGTAATCAAATCTAGGTATAAATGCACCCGCACTGTGATAGTCTCAGAGGTCTGTTAAAAGCGCAGAGAGCATCATGAAGAACAAGGAACACACCAGGCAGGTCCGAGATACGGTTGTGAAGAAGTTCAAAGCCGGATTTGGATACAACAAGATTTCCCAAGCTTTAAACATCCCAAGGAGCACTGTGCAAGCGATAATATTGAAATGGAAGGAGTATCAGACCACTGCAAATCTACCAAGACCTGGCCGTCCCTCTAAACTTTCAGCTCATACAAGGAGAAGACTGATCAGAGATGCAGCCAAGAGGCCCATGATCACTCTGGATGAACTGCAGAGATCTACAGCTGAGGTGGGAGACTCTGTCCATAGGACAACAATCAGTCGTATATTGCACAAATCTGGCCTTTATGGAAGAGTGGCAAGAAGAAAGCCATTTCTTAAAGATATCCATAAAAAGTGTTGTTTAAAGTTTGCCACAAGCCACCTGGGAGACACACCAAACATGTGGAAGAAGGTGCTCTGGTCAGATGAAACCAAAATGGAACTTTTTGGCAACAATGCAAAACGTTATGTTTGGCGTAAAAGCAACACAGCTGAACACACCATCCCCACTGTCAAACATGGTGGTGGCAGCATCATGGTTTGGGCCTGCTTTTCTTCAGCAGGGACAGGGAAGATGGTTAAAATTGATGGGAAGATGGATGGAGCCAAATACAGGACCATTCTGGAAGAAAACCTGATGGAGTCTGCAAAAGACCTGAGACTGGGACGGAGATTTGTCTTCCAACAAGACAATGATCCAAAACATAAGGCAAAATCTACAATGGAATGGTTCAAAAATAAACATATCCAGGTGTTAGAATGGCCAAGTCAAAGTCCAGACCTGAATCCAATCGAGAATCTGTGGAAAGAACTGAAAACTGCTGTTCACAAATGCTCTCCATCCAACCTCACTGAGCTCGAGCTGTTTTGCAAGGAGGAATGGGAAAAAATTTCAGTCTCTCGATGTGCAAAACTGATAGAGACATACCCCAAGCGACTTACAGCTGAAATCGCAGCAAAAGGTGGCGCTACAAAGTATTACCTTAAGGGGGCTGAATAATTTTGCACGCCCAATTTTTCAGTTTTTGATTTGTTAAAAAAGTTTGAAATATCCAATAAATGTCGTTCCATTTCATGATTGTGTCCCACTTGTTGTTGATTCTTCACAAAAAAATACAGTTTTATATCTTTATGTTTGAAGCCTGAAATGTGGCAAAAGGTCGCAAAGTTCAAGGGGGCCGAATACTTTCGCAAGGCACTGTATCTTCATAATCAAAAGGCACAGGGCAAACCCAAAGTGCAAAATATAAAGTACTCAGAAAATAGTAGGAGAGATTCCTTTCTGGAAAACAAGTAACATTTACAATGACTGACAAAGACAAATGACAGAGGGAGTATATATACAGTGATAGAGTGCGGATTGGAACCAGGTGTGTGTAATGATGACGAGGGGAGGGGGAGCCAAACGCTTAGGTACCCCGCCACCGATCTTGGGGACGGCCCCCAGGTACTGGAGAAGCTCACCATGAAGCAGTGAGTCCAACAGGCTGCGGACGGAGTACGCCGGGGCCCCTTCGACGTCCAAGGGAGGCGGAGGTGCGTCGTGGGGTCTAGCACTAGCCAAGGGACCAGCTGCCATTGGCCTGAGGAGAGATACATGAAATGAAGAGTGAGATACGGTAATTGACGGGGAGCAGTAATCTGTACGTCACCTCATTGACTCTCCTCAGGACTGGCTCAGCTTCCTGCAGTTCAGGCGAAGGGGCAGGTCCTTTGTAGAAAGCCAGACCCTGTCACGGGGTGAAAGACCGGGGCCACACTGCTGTGATGATTGGCCTGCGTCTTTTGCCGGTGGGTGACATGCTGGAGAATGGTGTGCGCTGTTCCCTACCACCTCGACGTACTGGAACCAATCGTCCACCGCAGGAGCCTCAATCTGACTCAGGTGCCATGGTGCCAGGGTCAGCTGATAGCCTAGAACACAATGAAATTGTGTGAGGTTAGTGGAGGAGTGACAGAGGGGTTTTTGTGCGTATTCTGCCCAAGGCAGCAATGCAGCCCACTCCCCTGGCCGGTCCTAACAGTAACTACGAAGGTACCTACCCAGTTCCTGAGTTACCCTTTCCATCTTCCCATTTGAATGGGGACCGTGACCCCCAGTCGTTCCATGAAGGCCTACCAGACACAGGTGGTGAACGGAGGACCACGGTCCGACACGATGTCCTCCTGGATCCCATAGTGCCAGAAGACGTGAGAGAAGAGAGCCTCCGCTGTCTGCAGGGCCATAGGGAGACCAGGCAGAGGAATCAAACGACAGGCTTTGGTAAAATACCAGTCCACAATGACCAGGATGGTGGTGTGCCCCTCCGATGAGTGAAGGTCTGTGACAAAGTCCACGGAGAGATGGGTGGAGTTTGCCATAGGGGAGGTGTCTAGGTGTCTTGTTCTGTGCGCAGTTGGAGCAGAATGAGATTTAAACCCGGACGTCCTGGGACAAGGTGGGCCACCAGTACTTTGCGGAGAGAAAGTCGATAGTATGGGCTATACCCGGGTGCCCCGACACAGGTGCTGTGTTTGCCCAGGCAAAGAGACGATTCCGAACATCGGAGAGCATGTAGATACGACCCTCGGGACAGTGGGCAGGTGAGGGCTCCTGACGCAGGGCTCGATGGATGTTCGCGTCCACATTCCACACGACAGGAGCCACAATGCGACAGAGGGGAATAATGGGTGTCACTTTCTCCCTCTGATCCTCTGTGTCATGCACCCGGGACAATGCATCGGCCTTAACGATCTTTGATCCCGGACAGTAGGAGAGGATAAAGTCAAACCTGGCGAAGAATAGACCCCACCTGGCCCGACGCGGGTTCAGCCTCTTCGCTGCTCAAATACACTCCGAGTTCCTGTGGTCCGTCCAGACAATGAATGGGTGTTTAGCACCCTCCAGACATTAACATTATGCTTTCAGCCCCTTCTTGATGGCCAGAATAGGGCCCAACTGGCCCCTACTGTCACGTTCTGACCTTTATTTCCGTTGTTTGTCATTATTTAGTATGGTCAGTGTGTGAGTTGGGGTGGGCAGTCTATGTTTGTTTTTCTATGATTTTGGGACTTGTTGTTATGTTATGTTTCGGCCTAGTATGGTTCTCAATCAGAGGCAGGTGTCATTAGTTGACTCTGATTGAGAATCATACTTAGGTAGCCTGGGTTTCACTGTTTGTTGATGGGTGATTGTCTATGTTGATTGCTTGTGTCAGCACAATTCTCATTAGCTTCACTGTCGTTATTTATTTTTATTGTTTCTGTATAGTGTGTTTCAGTGTTCAGTGTTTTCTTTATTAAAATTCAAGATGAACACTTACCACGCCGCATATTGGTCCTCCGATCCTTCTCACCTCTCCTCTTCAGATGAAGAGGAGGAAGACCGTGAGAGAATCACCCACCACAACAGGACCAAGCGGCGTGGTGAGCGGCAGTAGGGACAACGGCCAGCATCACAGGACTCCTGCACATGGGAGGAGATATTGAACGGAGAGGGACCCTGGGCACAGGCTGGGGAATATCGCCGCCCCAAAGCAGAGCTGGAGGCAGCGAAAGCTGAGCGGCGGCGATATGAGGAGGCAGCACGGCACCGCGACAGGTACGAGAGGCAGCCCCAAAAACTTTTTGGGGGGGGCACACGAGGTGTGGGGCTAAGCCAGGTAGCAGACCTGAGCTCACTCCTCGTGCTTATTATAAGCAGCGCGTTACTGGTCAGGCACCGTGTTATGCGGTTAAGCGCACGGTGTCGCCAGTACATGCCCATAGCCCGATGCGCTATAGGGCAGCCCCCCGAAAGCGTCATCAGATGTGTGGGCATCGAGCCAGGGCGTATGGTGCCTGCTCAGCGTGTCTGGTCGCCGGTACGCAGTTTTGGTCCAGGGTATCCTACGCCGGCACTGCATACTGTGTCTCCGGGGAGCTGGGAGGGTGCAGTGCGTCCTATGCCTGCGCTCCGCTCGTGCTGGGCAAATGTGGGAGTGGAGCCTAAGGGAGAGGTGCGCGTAGTAGGCACTAGATGTCCTGTGCTTACCCACAGCCCGGTTCAACCTGTGCCTGCACTCTGGAGGGTCCGGGCTAGAGTAGTGATCCAGCCTGGGGGAGTGGTGCCAAAGCTGCGCACCAGAGCTTCAGTGCTCCCCCACAGCCCGGTCCTTCAGGTGCCTCCTCCTAACACCAAGCCTCCTGGAGGTCTCCCCAGCCTGGTGGGTCGTGTGGCAGCCCCACGCACCAGGCTGTCTCTCTGTCTCCTCCCTCCTCCCTACAGGTGTTCCCGCCTGTCCGGCGCTGCCGGAGTCTCCCGCTCCAGAGGCGCCAGAGCCCCTCAGTCCAGAGGCGCCAGAGCCCCTCAGTCCAGAGGCGCCAGAGCCCCTCAGTCCAGAGGCGCCAGAGCTTCCGCCCCTCTGTCCCGAGCTGCCCCCCAGTCCAGTGGGGCCATTTAGAGGGGTCGCCGTGTTCAGGAGGCCACGGAGGCAGACAGTGAGGTGGAGAAAGACTGTGGTGAAGTGGAGTCCACGTCTCGCGCCAGAGCCGCCACCACGGACAGACGCCCACCCAGACCCTCCCCTATAGGTTAAGGTTTTGCGACCGGAGTCCGCACCTTAGGGGGGGGAGGTACTGTCACGTTCTGACCTTTATTTCCGTTGTTTTGTCATTATTTAGTATGGTTAGGGCGTGAGTTGGGGTGGGCAGTCTATGTTTGTTTATCTAGGATTTTGGGATTTGTATGTTTCGGCCTAGTATGGCTCTCAATCAGAGGCAGGTGTCATTAGTTGTTTCTGATTGAGAATCATACTTAGGTAGCCTGGGTTTCACTGTTTGTTGGTGGGTGATTGTCTATGTTGTTTGCTTGTGTCAGCACAGTTCTCATTAGCTTCACTGTCGTTATTTAGTTTATTGTTTTTGTATAGTGTGTTTCAGTGTTCAGTGTTTTCTTTATTAAAATTCAAGATGAACACTTACCACGCCGCATATTGGTCCTCCGATCCTTCTCGCCTCTCCTCTTCAGATGAAGAGGAGGAAGACCGTGAGACCTACGTGGGTTAAGCCTTTTCGCTGCTCGAAATTACTCAGAGTTCCTGTGGTCCGTCCAGACAATGTCCCATCATGCTTTCAGCGCCTTCTTGACGGCCAACAACTCATGATCCCCCACGGCGTAATTCCGCTCCGCGGGAGACAGAAGGCGCCTGGATGGAGTTTGGGCAACGATCCAGTGTGTTGGGAGAGAACAGTCCCTACTCCATCCTCGGAGGCGTCCACCTCCACGATGAAGTGCACAGACGGGTCAGGGTGAGCCAGAACAGGTGCGTTAGTAAAATGTTCCTGCACTGGTCTTCCCAGTCCAGCGCAGCTGTCGAGGATCTCCCTTGAGAGGGGCCACCACTGTGCTGAAACCCCTAATCAAATGTCTGAAATAGTTGGAAAAACCAAGGAAGCGCTGCACCGCCTTGATGTTGGATGGAACAGGCCACAACCATACTGCACTGACCCTCTGCTCTTCCATCCCGCGGTGGATATCCGCTAGCTCAGGAAGGAGAACGCTTGCTGAAAGAAAAGGCACTTCTCCGCCTTGGCATACAGGTGATGCCCTATCAGCCTCTTCAAAACGGACCTGACATGAGAGACATATTGCTCACGTGTAGTACACCAAGATGTCATCTATGGACACCACTACACAGTGACCCAACATATCTCTAAACACCTCATTATTGAATGATTGAAACACAGAGGGTGCATTTGTCAGGCCATAGGTCATTACCCTGTATTTGTAGTGTAGCTGGTGTTGAAGGCGGTCTTCCATTCATCCCCCCTCTAACACGCAGCAGGTTGTAGGCACTGCGTAAATCCAATTTAGTAAAGTACTTAGCATCGTGTATCTGTTAGATCACTGTGGGTATTTTAACAGTAGCCAAATTCAGTGTCCGGTTATCGATACAGGGAGACCTCCCCCTTCTTCACGAAAAAGAAGCTGGAGGTGGACAGACGGATGAATCCTTGGGCCAGTGCCTCCTGGACGTAGGCCTCCATGGCTTCGTTCTCTACATGCGAGAGAGGGTTGATGTGCCCCCGCAGGAGGGCAGTGCAGTCCCATTGGCGATGATTGGGGGCAGGCACGTGGCACGAGTCTTCGAAAAGGCCACCTGTAGGTCCCAGGACTCCTCCGGGAAAGGGACGTGGGTGGCCTGGTTCAAACTTTCCACGGAGTTGGCACAGATTGACCCAGAGAGACACCTCCCCTGACATCATCTATGCATAGTCACTTTAGCTATACTTACATGTACATATCTCAATTAGCCCGACTAACCGGTGTCCGCTCACATTGACTCTGTACCAGTACCACCAGTATATAGCCTCACTACTGTCATTTTCACTGTCATTTGACTGTTTCTTCTTATTTTGTATTTCTTTACTTATTGATTGTTTACCTAATACCTATTTTTTTACTTAAAAATTGCACTGTTGGTTAGGGCTTGTAATTAAGCATTTAATTTCACCTGATGTATTCAGCACATGTAACAAATAAACTTTGATTTGACACTCCTGTGACCAACCCAACAGCCTCCTCTCTGTCCATGATATCCTGGGATTATGCAACTGTAGCCAGGGGAAACATAAAACTACGGGGTGTCCAGGAGAATCTAAGATGAGGAAAGTGATGCGTTCATGGTGGTTGTGAGTAACTGTGAGGGAAATTGGAATCGTGGTCTGGCACACCAGTCGTGTTCCTAGGGGACGGTTGTCTAATGCAAGGAGTAGGATAGGGGGCTGTAAAGGGACTAGAGGCATGCGTAATGATAAAGCCACTGACAGGTCTAGAAAATTGCCTGAAGCACCTGAGTCGACTAGGGCAGGACTCAGTGGGGTGCCAGGATAGTCAGGGAAGGTGACAGGGAGGAGGATGGGCTGGGTGGACAGAGAGGAGCAAGGCACGTCCACGCCTACCTGGGAAGGTGCAGGAGCGCTCCTCAGGCTGTCGCTTCCTCGCCTGGTTCTCCTTCTGGGACAGGTGTTCCAGGGGAGAAGGTACGTCATGCCCACCTCCATGGGCTCAGTCTCGCTGGAGGTTCCTGGGAGAGGGTGAGGATTGACACGCAGGAGATTATCCAGGCAGATGGCCATGGCGATGAGCTGGTCCAGCGTGAGGTCCTCATTGTAACAGGCTAGCTTGGTCTGGATGTCCGCCTGTAGACCCCTGCAGAAAACCGTCAACAGGGCCTGGTTGTTCCAGCCAGTGGACGCCGCCACGGTCCGGAAACCTAGAGAGCTTACTCCAACGCTGTCCTAGACCCCTGGCGTAGATGGAGGAGATGCTCACCTCCCTCTCGACCCTCTTTAGGGTGGTCGAAGACGGCACGGAAAGGTTGGGTGAAGCACTCATAGGACTGCACTTCTGGTCCATCCCTCTTCCAGCCAGAGCCCAGCCTGTCAGCACCTAGATCACGAAGGCCACCTTGTCCCTCTCGGAAGCCGTCCCAGCATGGCAGGCCAGGTGGCGATCACACTGCAAGAGAAACCTCCTACACTGAGCCGGGGTGCCATCAAACCACTCCGGGAGGGGCAGGTGAATGTTGCTGATCAGATCGGGTGATGTAGATGGTGGTGGGGTGGCTTGAATGACCGCGGGGAGCTGGGAAGGTGGTGGTGTAGCCTGCAGTTGGTGTACGGCCTGGAGCACCTCGTTCATGGTAGTCCCGAGGCGCTCCAGGCACGAGTCGTGGTGGCGGAGCTTCGCTCCTACAGCGGAGAGGTCGGGATGTCCTGCTGCTTCCTGTTTTCTTGGGTCGGTCATTCTGTCACTGGTGTAAGCAGTCGCAGGTTTAGAACTACTGAATTTATTTAAGCACTATAGATCAAAGCAGGAAAACCCCCAAAACTGCTGTGCTCAAAATATATCTTCATTAACAAAAAGGCACAGGGCGGACCCAAAGTGCAAAATATACTCAGGAAATAGTAGGAGAGAGTCCTCTCAGGGAAACAAGTAACATTTACAATGACCGACAAAGACAAATGGCAGAGGGAGTATATATACAGTGATAGAGTGGGAATTGGAACCAGGTGTTAATGATATCCCTCTAGTGGTGTGGGGGCTGTGCTTTGGCAAAGTGGGTGGGGTTATATCCTTCCTTTTTGGCCCTGTCCGGGGGTGTCCTCGGATGGGGCCACAGTGTCTCCTGACCCCTCCTGTCTCAGCCTCCAGTATTTATGCTGCAGTAGTTTATGTGTCGGGGGGCTAGGGTCAGTTTGTTATATCTGGAGTACTTCTCCTGTCCTATTCGGTGTCCTGTGTGAATCTAAGTGTGCGTTCTCTAATTCTCTCCTTCTCTCTTTCTTTCTCTCTCTCGGAGGACCTGAGCCCTAGGACCATGTCCCAGGACTACCTGACATGATGACTCCTTGCTGTCCCCAGTCCACCTGGCCGTGCTGCTGCTCCAGTTTCAACTGTTCTGCCTTATTATTATTCGACCATGCTGGTCATTTACGAACATTTGAACATCTTGGCCATGTTCTGTTATAATCTCCACCCGGCACAGCCAGAAGAGGACTGGCCACCCCACATATCCTGGTTCCTCTCTAGGTTTCTTCCTAGGTTTTGGCCTTTCTAGGGAGTTTTTCCTAGCCACCGTGCTTCTACACCTGCATTGCTTGCTGTTTGGGGTTTTAGGCTGGGTTTCTGTACAGCACTTTGAGATATCAGCTGATGTACGAAGGGCTATATAAATACATTTGATTTGATTTGATTTAGATTTAATGATGACGAGACAAGTCCAGGGTTGATGAGTGAAGGGCGTTTGCCAGCATTCGTTTCGGCAGAAGCTAGAGGACTGGTGTGACACCGTCGGGGGAATTTGGGAAGGTTGTGGCTGTTTTAACTTCACTTATTGTGGTTTTCTATTCAGAACCATGGATAGTGCTGGGGTTGATCAATCGCCTGCAAATCTAAACCCACTGTGAATCATGTGCTAAAAGCTAACATTTACTTATTGCATTCTTTAGCCTAAAAATCTATGGTTGGCCCATTTCTAGCAATAAAGTAAATGATCATCTCTCAAGGTTTTGTTTCAAAATGTTTATTTTGTCACAGCATAAAATAAATGAACCGTGAGCCTTCTGTCTACACAATCGTGGACTATACAAAGGGGGTACAAAACATTAGGAACTCCTGCTCTTTCCATGACATAGACTGACAATGTGAATCCAGGTGAAAGCAATGATCCCTTATTGATGTCACCGTATTGATGTTAAATCCACTTCAATCAGTGTAGATGAAAGGGAGAAAACAGGTTTAAAGAAGGGTTGTGAAGCCTTGAGACAATTGAGACATCGATTGCGTATGTGTGCCATTCAGAGGGTGAATGAGGAAGACAAAAGATGCGAGTGCCTTTGGATGGGGTATGGTAGTAGGTGCGAGTGGCACCGGTTTGATTGTGTCAAGAACTGCAACATTGCTGGGTTTTTCACGCTCTACAGTTTCCCGTGTGTATCAAGAATGGTCCACCCTTCAAAAAAATATCCAGCCAACTTGACCCAACTGTGGGAAGCATTGGAGTCAATATGGGCCAGCATCACTGTGGGAAGCTTTCGACACCTTGTAGAGTCCATGCCCCTGCGAATTGAGGCAGTTCTGAGGGCAAAAGGGATACAACTCAATTTTAGGATGGTGTTCCTAATGTTTTGTTCACTCTCTGTATAATCTAATTAAATAAACAAGTCAAGACCCAGCAATTATCATTTTCCATTATTACTTTTATTCAAGACAGAAAAACGAAATGTTCATAAAGCAGTTCAATTCGAGTTTATTAAAATATTTTAAAAAATGACATGAACGTGAAAAACATGAAAAACAGTCTTAGTCAGAAACAGTAACTATAATTTTAGATAGGCCTAACTGTAATTGTAGCTGACTGATTCTTAAGACCCAGCCAAGCACAGTGGTGTAAAGTACAGTACTTAAGTAAAAATACTTTAAAGTACTACTTAAGTAGTTTTTTGGGGTATCTGTACTTTACTTACTATTTATATTTTTTACTACTTTTACTTCACTACATTCCTTAAGAAAATATACTTTTTACACCATACATATTCCTTGTCACCCAAGAGTAGTTACATTTTGAATGCTTAGCAGGACATGAAAATAGTCAAATTTACACACTTATCAACCGAACATCTCTGGTCATCCCTACTGCCTCTCATCTGGGGGACTCACTAAACACACATGCTTTGTTTGTAAAAGATGTCTGAATGTTGGAGTGTGCCCGTGTCTTTCTGGAAAAAAAATAAAAATAAAATGGTGCCGTCTGGTTTGCTAAATATAAGGAATTTGAAATTACTTATAATTTTACTTTTAATACTTAAGTGTATTTTAAACCAAATACTTTTGTACTTTTACTCAAGTTGAATTTTACTGGGTGACTTTTACTTCTACTTGAGTCATTTTCTATTAAGGTATCTTTACTTTTACTCAAGTAAGATAGTTTGGTACTTTTCCCACCACTGGCCAAACACATGTAGAATAACATTCTACACACAAAATAAGGTTATAGGCTACATCAAATAACCTGGTAGGCCTACCCTGTAGCAAACAAACAAAGTATTTGCTTAGGCTATAGGCCTATCTGTTTAACTTTTCTCTTTTATGCTGAAGTGGGCTCCAAAAAGCATGTGCATCAATTGTTGCCGGACTCAGGCGGTTACTGATATTCGCCACAAATTGGCCACGGACTGAGAAGGCTCTCTTGACCTCCATAGAGGTAGCCTGGATCTTGGCAAGAGATGATGCATGTTTTTAACCTGTTTTTTTGTTGCTTAAATCAGGCAGAATTCCCTTAGATAGGATTTTTAACAGGTTGGTTTTGTAGTAGGCCTCATTGGCATTAGTTTGAATAAAGATTTGCCACACAGACAACCTTTTTTAGTTAATAAAAGCAGTTAGGCCAAACAGTCGCTCAAAAGCTGGAGCCAATTTTGTTACCTATTAACTGCAATTCAAGGTTGTGTATAGTTTCAGCATAAACAATGCGTGAGCTTTGAATTTATGGAGACTTTGTGTAAGTATATATGGTAGGCTACAAGAGCATTGATTATTGCTAATAAAGATAGCAGCTCAGAAATGGCCATATAATGACAGATTTAGACATTGCATATAATTTAACAGTTCCATTTCACGTCATGGTGTTAATACAGTAGAAATAGTGTCTTATAATTTGCCGGTTTGTCACACTTACAGAGTATTTGAAAGGTATTCAGACGCCTTCACTTTCTCCACATTTTGTTACGTTATACACAACACCCCATAATGACAAAGCAAAAACGGGTTTTTAGACACTTTAGCACATTTATGAAAAATGAAAAAATTTATTATTTACATAAGTATTCAGACTCTTTGCTATGAGACTCGAAATTGAGTTCAGGTGCATCCTGTTTCCATGGATCATCCTTGAAATGTTTCTAGAACTTGATTGGAGTCCACCTGTTGTAAATTCAATTGATTGGACATGAGGCACACACCTGTCTATATAAGATCCCACAGTTGACAGGGAATGTCAGAGCAAAAACTAAGCCATGAAGTCGAAGGAATTGTTCGTAGAGCCCCGAGACAGGATTGTGTTGAGGCACAGATCTGGGGAAGAGTACCAAAACATTTCTGCAGCATTGAAGGTTCCCAAGAACACAGTGGCCTCCATCATTCTTAAATGGAAGAAGTTTGGAACCAACAAGACCCTTCCTAGAGCTGGTAGCCCGGCCAAACTGAGCAATTGGGGAGAGAAGGGCTTTGGTCAGGGAGGTGACCAAGAACCCGATGGTCACTCTGACAGAGCTCCAGAGTTCCTCTGTTGAGATGGGAGAACCTTCCAGAAGTGCAACCATCTCTGCAACACTCCAATCAGACCTTTATGGTAGAGTGGCCAGACGGAAGCCACTTGTCAGTAAAAGGCACATCACAGCCCACTTGGAGTTTGCCAAAAGGCACATAAAGATGAGAAACAAGATTCTCTTATCTGATGAAACCAAGATTGAACTTTTTGGCCTGAATGCCAAGCATCACGTCTGGAGGAAACCTGGCACCATCCCCACAGAGAGGCGTGGTGGTGGAAGAATGCTGTGGGGATGTTTTTCAACGGCAGGGACTGGGAGACAAGTCAGTATCGAGGGAAAGATGAACGAAGCAAAGTACAGAGAGATCCTTGATGAAAACCTGCACTGGAGCACTCAGGAACTTGGACTGTTGCAAAGATTCACCTTCGACCCTAAGCACATGTCCTTGAGTGGCCCAGCCAGAGCCTGGACTGGATCCTGATCAAACATTTCTGGAGAGACCTGAACATACCTCTGGAGAGAACTGAAAATACCTATGAAGCGACGCATCCCATCCAACCTGACAGAGCTTGAGAGGATTGGCAGAGAAGAATGGGAGAAACTCCCCAAATACAGGTGTGCCAAGCTTGTAGTGTCATACCCAAGAAGACTTGATGCTGTATTCCCTGCCAAAGGTGCTTCAACAAAGTACTGAGTAAAGAGTCTGAATACATACTTATGTAAATCAATGTATTTTTATTTTGTATTTTTTATAAATGAGCAAAAATGTATATAAACCTGTTTTTGGCTTTGTCGTTATGGGGTATTGTGTGTAGATTGATGAGAGAAAAAACGATTTAATACATTTTAGAATAAGGCTGTAACGTAACAAGATGTGGAAAAAGTCAAGGGGTCTGAACACTTTCCAAATGCACTGTATGTATCCAGGGAAAGGGGAGTGAGTTTAGGTGGGAAATCACGGTAAATCTTGTTAACCTGGTTCCCGTCATTAAACCTTAATAGGCATTGATAGTGAAGGAAAAGAAGGAGAGTAGAGATAGTGGTCAAATATAGTTTGGGCCAACCCCCCCCCCCCCCCCCCCCCCCCAAAAAAAAAAAATACAACTCAACCAGGTGTAAGAATAGTAGAATACGCCAGGTGTAAGAATAATAGAATACGCCAGGTGTAAGAATAATAGAATACACCAGGTGTAAGAATAGTAGAATACGCCAGGTGTAAGAATAGTAGAATACGCCAGGTGTAAGAATAATAGAATACGCCAGGTGTAAGAATAGTAGAATACGCCAGGTGTAAGAATAGTAGAATACGCCAGGTGTAAGAATAGTAGAATATGCCAGATGTAAGAATAGTAGAATATGCCAGATGTAAGAATAGTAGAATACGCCAGATGTAAGAATAGTAGAATACGCCAGGTGTAAGAATAGTAGAATACGCCAGGTGTAAGAATAATAGAATACGCCAGGTGTAAGAATAATAGAATACGCCAGGTGTAAGAATAATAGAATACGCCAGGTGTAAGAATAATAGAATACGCCAGGTGTAAGAATAGTAGAATACGCCAGGTGTAAGAATAGTAGAATACGCCAGGTGTAAGAATAGTAGAATAAGCCAGGTATAAGAATAGTAGAATATGCCAGATGTAAGAATAGTAGAATACGCCAGATGTAAGAATAGTAGAATACGCCAGGTGTAAGAATAGTAGAATACGCCAGGTGTAAGAATAATAGAATACGCCAGGTGTAAGAATAATAGAATACGCCAGGTGTAAGAATAATAGAATATGCCAGATGTAAGAATAGTAGAATACGCCAGGTGTAAGAATAGTAGAGTACTCCAGGTGTAAGAATAATAGAATACGCCAGGTGTAAGAATAGTAGACTACGCCAGGTGTAAGAATAGTAGAATACGCCAGGTGTAAGAATAGTAGAATACGCCAGGTGTAAGAATAGTAGAATACGCCAGGTGTAAGAATAGTAGAATACGCCAGGTGTAAGAATAATAGAATACGCCAGGTGTAAGAATAGTAGAATACGCCAGGTGTAAGAATAATAGAATACGCCAGGTTAAGAATAGTAGAATACGCCAGGTGTAAGAATAGTAGAATACGCCAGGTGTAAGAATAGTAGAATATGCCAGGTGTAAGAATAGTAGAATACGCCAGGTGTAAGAATAGTAGACTACGCCAGGTGTAAGAATAGTAGAATACGCCAGGTGTAAGAATAGTAGAATACGCCAGGTGTAAGAATAGTAGAATACGCCAGGTGTAAGAATAATAGAATACGCCAGGTGTAAGAATAGTAGACTACGCCAGGTGTAAGAATAGTAGAATACGCCAGGTGTAAGAATAGTAGAATACGCCAGGTGTAAGAATAGTAGAATACGCCAGGTGTAAGAATAGTAGAATACGCCAGGTGTAAGAATAATAGAATACGCCAGATGTAAGAATAGTAGAATATGCTAGGTGTAAGAATAATAGAATACGCCAGGTGTAGGAATAATAGAATACGCCAGGTGTAAGAATAGTAGAATACGCCAGGTGTAAGAATAGTAGAATATGCCAGGTGTAAGAATAGTAGAATACGCCAGGTGTAAGAATAGTAGAATACGCCAGGTGTAAGAATTTTAGAATACGCCTGGTGTAAGAATAGTAGAATACGCCAGGTGTAAGAATAATAGAATACGCCAGGTGTAAGAATAGTAGAATACGCCAGGTGTAAGAATAATAGAATACGCCAGGTGTAAGAATAATAGAATACACCAGGTGTAAGAATAGTAGAATACGGCAGGTGTAAGAATAGTAGAATACGCCAGGTGTAAGAATTGTAGAATACGCCAGGTGTAAGAATAGTAGAATACGCCAGGTGTAAGAATAGTAGAATACGCCAGGTGTAAGAGTAGTAGAATACGCCAGGTGTAAGAATAGTAGAATACGCCAGGTGTAAGAATAATAGAATACGCCAGATGTAAGAATAGTAGAATACGCCAGGTGTAAGAATAGTAGAATACGCCAGGTGTAAGAATAATAGAATACGCCAGGTGTAAGAATAATAGAATACGCCAGGTGTAAGAATAATAGAATACGCCAGGTGTAAGAATAATAGAATACGCCAGGTGTAAGAATAGTAGAATACGCCAGGTGTAAGAATAGTAGAATACGCCAGGTGTAAGAATAGTAGAATAAGCCAGGTATAAGAATAGTAGAATATGCCAGATGTAAGAATAGTAGAATACGCCAGATGTAAGAATAGTAGAATACGCCAGGTGTAAGAATAGTAGAATACGCCAGGTGTAAGAATAATAGAATACGCCAGGTGTAAGAATAATAGAATACGCCAGGTGTAAGAATAATAGAATATGCCAGATGTAAGAATAGTAGAATACGCCAGGTGTAAGAATAGTAGAGTACTCCAGGTGTAAGAATAATAGAATACGCCAGGTGTAAGAATAGTAGACTACGCCAGGTGTAAGAATAGTAGAATACGCCAGGTGTAAGAATAGTAGAATACGCCAGGTGTAAGAATAGTAGAATACGCCAGGTGTAAGAATAGTAGAATACGCCAGGTGTAAGAATAGTAGAATACGCCAGGTGTAAGAATAATAGAATACGCCAGGTGTAAGAATAGTAGAATACGCCAGGTGTAAGAATAATAGAATACGCCAGGTTAAGAATAGTAGAATACGCCAGGTGTAAGAATAGTAGAATACGCCAGGTGTAAGAATAGTAGAATATGCCAGGTGTAAGAATAGTAGAATACGCCAGGTGTAAGAATAGTAGACTACGCCAGGTGTAAGAATAGTAGAATACGCCAGGTGTAAGAATAGTAGAATACGCCAGGTGTAAGAATAGTAGAATACGCCAGGTGTAAGAATAATAGAATACGCCAGGTGTAAGAATAGTAGACTACGCCAGGTGTAAGAATAGTAGAATACGCCAGGTGTAAGAATAGTAGAATACGCCAGGTGTAAGAATAGTAGAATACGCCAGGTGTAAGAATAGTAGAATACGCCAGGTGTAAGAATAATAGAATACGCCAGATGTAAGAATAGTAGAATATGCTAGGTGTAAGAATAATAGAATACGCCAGGTGTAGGAATAATAGAATACGCCAGGTGTAAGAATAGTAGAATACGCCAGGTGTAAGAATAGTAGAATATGCCAGGTGTAAGAATAGTAGAATACGCCAGGTGTAAGAATAGTAGAATACGCCAGGTGTAAGAATTTTAGAATACGCCTGGTGTAAGAATAGTAGAATACGCCAGGTGTAAGAATAATAGAATACGCCAGGTGTAAGAATAGTAGAATACGCCAGGTGTAAGAATAATAGAATACGCCAGGTGTAAGAATAATAGAATACACCAGGTGTAAGAATAGTAGAATACGGCAGGTGTAAGAATAGTAGAATACGCCAGGTGTAAGAATTGTAGAATACGCCAGGTGTAAGAATAGTAGAATACGCCAGGTGTAAGAATAGTAGAATACGCCAGGTGTAAGAGTAGTAGAATACGCCAGGTGTAAGAATAGTAGAATACGCCAGGTGTAAGAATAATAGAATACGCCAGATGTAAGAATAGTAGAATACGCCAGGTGTAAGAATAGTAGAATACGCCAGGTGTAAGAATAATAGAATACGCCAGGTGTAAGAATAATAGAATACGCCAGGTGTAAGAATAATAGAATACGCCAGGTGTAAGAATAATAGAATACGCCAGGTGTAAGAATAGTAGAATACGCCAGGTGTAAGAATAGTAGAATACGCCAGGTGTAAGAATAGTAGAATAAGCCAGGTATAAGAATAGTAGAATATGCCAGATGTAAGAATAGTAGAATACGCCAGATGTAAGAATAGTAGAATACGCCAGGTGTAAGAATAGTAGAATACGCCAGGTGTAAGAATAATAGAATACGCCAGGTGTAAGAATAATAGAATACGCCAGGTGTAAGAATAATAGAATATGCCAGATGTAAGAATAGTAGAATACGCCAGGTGTAAGAATAGTAGAGTACTCCAGGTGTAAGAATAATAGAATACGCCAGGTGTAAGAATAGTAGACTACGCCAGGTGTAAGAATAGTAGAATACGCCAGGTGTAAGAATAGTAGAATACGCCAGGTGTAAGAATAGTAGAATACGCCAGGTGTAAGAATAGTAGAATACGCCAGGTGTAAGAATAATAGAATACGCCAGATGTAAGAATAGTAGAATACGCCAGGTGTAAGAATAATAGAATACGCCAGGTTAAGAATAGTAGAATACGCCAGGTGTAAGAATAGTAGAATACGCCAGGTGTAAGAATAGTAGAATATGCCAGGTGTAAGAATAGTAGAATACGCCAGGTGTAAGAATAGTAGACTACGCCAGGTGTAAGAATAGTAGAATACGCCAGGTGTAAGAATAGTAGAATACGCCAGGTGTAAGAATAGTAGAATACGCCAGGTGTAAGAATAATAGAATACGCCAGGTGTAAGAATAGTAGACTACGCCAGGTGTAAGAATAGTAGAATACGCCAGGTGTAAGAATAGTAGAATACGCCAGGTGTAAGAATAGTAGAATACGCCAGGTGTAAGAATAGTAGAATACGCCAGGTGTAAGAATAATAGAATACGCCAGATGTAAGAATAGTAGAATATGCTAGGTGTAAGAATAATAGAATACGCCAGGTGTAGGAATAATAGAATACGCCAGGTGTAAGAATAGTAGAATACGCCAGGTGTAAGAATAGTAGAATATGCCAGGTGTAAGAATAGTAGAATACGCCAGGTGTAAGAATAGTAGAATACGCCAGGTGTAAGAATTTTAGAATACGCCTGGTGTAAGAATAGTAGAATACGCCAGGTGTAAGAATAATAGAATACGCCAGGTGTAAGAATAGTAGAATACGCCAGGTGTAAGAATAATAGAATACGCCAGGTGTAAGAATAATAGAATACACCAGGTGTAAGAATAATAGAATACGGCAGGTGTAAGAATAGTAGAATACGCCAGGTGTAAGAATTGTAGAATACGCCAGGTGTAAGAATAGTAGAATACGCCAGGTGTAAGAATAGTAGAATACGGCAGGTGTAAGAGTAGTAGAATACGCCAGGTGTAAGAATAGTAGAATACGCCAGGTGTAAGAATAATAGAATACGCCAGGTATAAGAATAGTAGAATACGCCAGGTGTAAGAATAGTAGAATACGCCAGGTGTAAGAATGGTAGAATACGCCAGGTGTAAGAATAGTAGAATACGCCAGGTGTAAGAATAATAGAATACGCCAGATGTAAGAATAGTAGAATACGCCAGGTGTAAGAATAGTAGAATACGCCAGGTGTAAGAATAGTAGAATACGCCAGGTGTAAGAATAGTAGAATACGCCAGGTGTAAGAATAGTAGAATACGCCAGGTGTAAGAATAGTAGAATACGCCAGGTGTAAGAATAATAGAATACGCCAGGTGTAAGATTAGTAGAATACGCCAGGTGTAAGAATAATAGAATACGCCAGGTGTAAGACTAATAGAATACGCCAGTTGCAATTTCAAAATGTTGTCTTATTATGGCAGTCACTGATAGTTACTCATTTAGCCATGTCAGCTAAGAATTTTCAGTTTAGTAGGTAGTCTACCCAGCTATCTAAAATTGTTGTCAATACCGACTGGGCATGCAGGGCACGTGCCCAGGTGCCCTGCGCTCCAAATCAAATCAAATGTTATTTGTCACATGATTTGTAAAGAACATGTGTAGACTAACTTACTGGCTCTTTCCAAAAATGAAGAGAGAAAAATAGAAAAACAATAGAAAGATAATAACATGAGGAATAAATACACAATGAGTAACGATAACTTGGCTAGTACTGAATTGATGTGCAGGGGTATGAGGTAGTTGAGGTAGATATGTCTATATGGGTAGTGGTAAAATTACTAGGCAACAGGATAGTTAATAAGCAGTAGCAGAAGTGTACAGCGACTTCAGAAAGTATTCACACCCCTTGACTTTTTCCACATTTTGCTGTGTTACAGCCTGAATTTCAAATGAATTACTGTATGATTACTGTGATTGTATATCACTGGCCTACACACAACACCCCATAATGTCAAAATGGAATTCTATTTTTAGAAATGTTTACAAATGAACACAAATGTATTTCTCGAGTCAATATGTATTCAATCCTGTTGTTATGGCAAGCCTAAATATGTGCAGGAGTAACATGATTTTTGAATGACTACCTCATCTCTGTAGCCCACACATACAATTATCTGTAAGGTCCCTCAGTCGAGCAGGTTTTCTAATGCCTCACAAAGAATGGCACCTATTGGTAGATGGGTAAAAAGTAAAACAAAACAGACATTGAATAGCCCTTTGAACATGGTGAAGTTAATAATTACACTTTGGATGGTGCATCAATACACCCAGTCACTACAAAGATACAGACATCCTTCCTAACTCAGTTGTCGGAGAGGAAGGAAACCGCTCAGGGGTTTCACCAAGAGACCAATGGTGACTTTAAAATAGTTACAGAGTTTAATGACTGTGATAGGAGAAAACTGAGGATGGATCAACAACATTGTAGTTACTCCACAATACTAACCTAAATTATAGAGTAAAAAGAAGGAAGCCTGTACAGAATAAAAAATATTCCAATACCTACACCATGTTTGCAACAAGGCATTAAAGTAAACTGATAAAACCGATCAAATAAAATTTTATTTGATTTTATTTAAACATTTGGCAAAGAAGTTAACTTTATGTCCTGAATACAAAGTGGTATGTTTGGAGCAAATCCAACACAACACATCACTGAGTACCACTCTTCATATTTTTAAGCATGGTGGTGGCTGCATCATGTAATGGGTATGCTTGTCATCGGCAAGGACTACGGAATGGGGCTAAGCACAGGCAAAATCCTAAAGGAAAACCTGGTTCAGTCTGCATTCCAACAGACACCGGGAGACAAATTCACCTTTCAGCAGGATAATGACCTATAACACAAGGCCAAACACACACTGGAGTTGCTTACCAAGATGACATTGAATGTTCCTGAGTGGCCTAGTTACATGTTTGGACTTAAATCTGCTTAAAAAATGTATGGCAAAACTTGAAAATGGCTGTCCAGCAATGATCACTAACCAACTTGACAGAGCTTGAAGAGTTAAAAAAAAAAGTGCAAATATTGTGCAATCCAGGTGTGCAAAGCTCTTTGAGACTTACCCAGAAACACTCACAACTGAAATCACTGCCAAAGGTGATTCTTACATGTATTGACTCAGTGGTGTGAATACTTACGTAAATGAGATGTTTCTGTATTTCAACATAATCAATTCTGACATCAGGCTGTAACACAACAAAATGTGGAATAAGTCAAGGGGTATGAATACTTTCCAAAAAAGTGCTGCTAGAGTCTCCCGCCTGTCCAGCGCTGCCAGAGTCTCCCGCCTGTCCAGCGCTGCCAGAGTCTACCGCCTGTCCAGCACTGCCAGACTCTCCCGCCTGTCCGGAGCTGCCAGAGTCTCCCGCCTGTCCGGAGCTGCCAGAGTCTCCCGCCTGTCCGGAGCTGCCAGAGTCTCCCGCCTGTCCGGAGCTGCCAGAGTCTCCCGCCTGTCCGGAGCTGCCAGAGTCTCCCGCCTTTCCAGAGCTGCCAGAGTCTCCCGCCTCTCCGGAGCTGCCAGAGTCTCCCGCCTGTCCGGAGCTGCCAGAGTCTCCCGCCTTTCCGGAGCTGCCAGAGTCTCCCACCTGTCCGGAGCTGCCAGAGTCTCCCGCCTGTCCGGAGCTTCCAGAGTCTCCCGCCTGTCCGGAGCTGCCAGAGTCTCCCGCCAGCCAGGGGCTGCCAGAGTCTCCCGCCAGCCAGGAGCTGCCAGAGTCTCCCGCCAGCCAGGAGCTGCCAGAGTCTCCCGCCAGCCAGGAGCTGCCAGAGTCTCCCGCCAGCCAGGAGCTGCCAGAGTCTCCCACCAGCCAGGAGCTGCCCTTCAGTCCCGAGCTGCCCCTCAGTCCAGTGGGGCCCTTTAGTAGGGTTGCCAGTCCAAGGTTGGTGGCGAGGGTCGCCGTTCCTAGGAGGCCACAGAAGCGGACTAAGACTATGGTGGAGTGGGGTCCACGTCCAGCGCCAGAGCCGCCACCGCGGACAGAGTCTCCCGCCTGTCCAGCGCTGCCAGAGTCTCCCGCCTGTCCAGCGCTGCCAGAGTCTCCCGCCTGTCCAGCGCTGCCAGAGTCTCCCGCCTGTCCAGCGCCTGCCAGAGTCTCCCGCCTGTCCGGACCCTGCCAGAGTCTCCCGCCTGTCCAGCGCTGCCAGAGTCTCCCGCCTGTCCAGCGCTGCCAGAGTCTCCCGCCTGTCCAGCTCTGCCAGAGTCTCCCGCCTGTCCAGCGCTGCCAGAGTCTCCCGCCTGTCCGGAGCTGCCAGAGTCTCCCGCCTTTCCAGAGCTGCCAGAGTCTCCCGCCTCTCCGGAGCTGCCAGAGTCTCCCGCCTGTCCGGAGCTGCCAGAGTCTCCCGCCTTTCCGGAGCTGCCAGAGTCTCCCGCCTGTCCGGAGCTGCCAGAGTCTCCCGCCTGTCCGGAGCTTCCAGAGTCTCCCGCCTGTCCGGAGCTGCCAGTCTCCCGCCAGCCAGGGGCTGCCAGAGTCTCCCGCCAGCCAGGAGCTGCCAGAGTCTCCCGCCAGCCAGGACCTGCCAGAGTCTCCCACCAGCCAGGACCTGCCAGAGTCGCCCGCCAGCCAGGAGCTGCCAGAGCCGCCCGCCAGCCAGGAGCTGCCAGAGCCGCCCGCCAGCCAGGAGCTGCCCTTTAGTCCCGAGCTGCCCCTCAGTCCCGAGCTGCCCCTCAGTCCAGTGGGGCCCTTTAGTAGGGTTGCCAGTCCAAGGTCGGTGGCGAGGGTCGCCGTTCCTAGGAGGCCACAGAAGCGGACTAAGACTATGGTGGAGTGGGGTCCACGTCCAGCGCCAGAGCCGCCACCGCGGACAGATGCCCACCCAGACCCTCCCCTACAGGTTCAGGTTTTGCGGCCGAAGTCCGCACCTTGGGGGGTGGGGGGTACTGTCACGCCCTGACCTTGGTTTGCTTTCTATGTTTATAGGTTTTGTTTGGTCAGGGTGTGATCTAAGTGGGCATTCTGAGTGGGCATTCTATGTTGTATGTCTAGTTTCTGTGTTTGACCTGATATGGTTCTCAATCAGAGGCATGTGTTAGTCGTTGTCTCTGATTGGGAACCATATTTAGGTAGCCTGTTTTGTCATTGTGGGTTGTAAGTGATTGTCTATGTTAGTTGCTTGTGTCAGCACATTTCGTATATAGCTTCACGGTCGTTGTACATTTATTGTTTTGTTCAGTTTACTTCGTGTTTTCGTCATCCATTAAAATGATGCATTCACACCACGCTGCGCTTTGGTCCGCTTCTTACGACGATCGTGACAGGTATTCCTTCAACAAACTTAATTTTTATTTTCTTCAACAATTCATCAAATTGTACCACTATTGGATGGGCCTGCGATTAAGGCCGGAAATGGTAGTTGCAACCGGGGGTCAAAACCTTCTACAGCAGTCATTATATCTTAAGCTTTAAGACACACTGGGGCTTGTAGCACAAGTCAGTAGCCAAAGGGCAATGTGGTCCCGTCAGGCAAAAGCAGTCTCTTATCATAGACTACCCTGAATCTTTTAGTAAGTGGGGCATTCCTTAGATGGAAGCCCTTTTAATCCCTAACAATTTTTTTGTAGGAGCTCACAATCTCCACGTCACTATTCCGGTCGTTGATGAACCCCTCGGCCAAGCGTATGATTGATTTCAAGTTTACACACGGGGCATTTTCATAGTTTTGAGTCACGCCTTTGGCTTTCAACACCACTTGATTGTCTTTAGTCTTAAAAGCATAGCTTTTGTGACCACAGGAGGACCATTCTGTGATATGGTCACCATCTTTGAGTTCACTCGTTACACCACCCAGATAGTTGCTAAATTTGGGGTTCCAATCACCATGTTTGCTTACATAGACCACAGAGTCTGTGTAGTGGTAAATAATCTGCCTCTGAAGCTTCTCCATGAGGGTGTACAGTTCAAGTCGGCCATAGGCCATGGTAAATGCTGCAAGAAACACATTTACATTACCCGGGGGTAGAACCCACTTCTTGTTACGCCTCCATTGCACCAGGGCAATGTCTTGACTCAAGAATGAAAAATGTGAAATTTCGTATTGGTCCGAAAAAACATTCTTCGGGGTCTTTAATGATCGAAGTTGTTAGCATATTGCATCTCTGCGAAAGCTTACCCCAAAGTGAGTTCAAGTACAATTTTGACACATTCATTTTGGTTTTGAGGCATCCACAAGTATATCCACATCATTGTCACAGTATGATTCCATCTCTTTATGGAAATCAAAGGTGCCATGTCTTACTGTCTCGTACCACGTAATGAATCTCTCATGCTCTTTGGGAGACATTTGATCACACCCGTACATTTCGGGGCTGGGATAAGATCCAATATAATGTAGATTCTCCTCAGTTGTGAAGAAGTGGGGAAACCAGCCTTTCACAGGGTTTTCAAAACCCAAGGCCTCTGGCATTTGAGCCAATCTCATGGGTAAGAAGCTTAAACTGTCAATGTATCTCTGGTTGAAGGCAAAACAAAACAAAACACAAGATTTTACTACCTTGAGCTATGACACTGGTTGCAACACCTTGCTGTATCAACGGGTTCAGAAGAAGGTATGAGTCATAGGCTCTAGAATTGTGCGCTATAAACGTGAAGTTTCTGTGCTGGGGTTTTCTAAAGTGTTTTAGAAAGAGCAGTGCACAATTGGGTCCCTCTGTTGACCACTTTTCACCCTTGAAAGTCATGGTAGATACAAAAATAGGCAAATGAACCCCTGATTGCTGATTTGTCTCAAAATCATAGAGCACGTATTTCTCTGAATGTTCATCTTCAGCCAAGGGCTGAATATAACATTCGTGTGGCACTTCTTGAACCACTTCAGCGTCTCTGCTTTTCAAAGGCCCTTTACAGATTGGACAATGTATGAGTCCACACACATGCGGTTTAGGGCTGTCTATTTTAAGATTGTTGCAATGGCATTTTGGACATTTCTTGTTAATGTCACAACTGCTTACAGATTTACAGGCCTTGGGGTGCCATGTTTCAATTTTGTTTTTCGTAACAGTAGGCCGAACGACATGTGCGGTGGCAATCCACACAGGGTGTCAAGTTTAAGGGCTGCATTGGACAATTTTCATCCAGACATACTGAACAGTTATAATGGCACGAGTGCCTCCCCTTTCGGGTGTAGCCGGTATGGCAGGATGGACACACATATGTTGCGCCTAAAAACGCAGTGATATCAGTAACGGCGTAGTAATGTTCGTTTTGCACATAAAAGTACAGAATCCGGGGATGAGGTTGGGGGTTGTTTTGGAATTTCAAGAGAGTTGCATTAGCTCTACTGTGGTACAAAACCACAATCTTGATATTCAGAAAGTTTTAAAATTTGACTATGTCAGAGAAAGCCACAGCATCCTGTATACCTAGACCCACGGCCGTTTGGAGCCCTCTAGCCTTGTGTAACGCCGCTAGATCTGTACACCCAGGGTTGAGTAAATGTGCTAGACCTATTGCAAAGCATAGCTTGTTACCAGGATTGTGAAAGTTTATGAGGTAGGCCCTTTTATTGCTTATGAATATGAATATCTGAACCGTAGAATCCTCAGGTTGGAATATGTAAGACATATGTCCTTCACTCGTACCCAAAACGCCTTTAAAATATTCAGGGGCCTCACTCAAAATTTCCTCGATGCTTTTGTCATTGGGTTCACGAGACGCATAGCACCCCGAGAATTGGCCAAGGAGGCATAATTTTCTGTTTAATGTTCTGGGATTTATTTTTAAAATCTTGTTAAGTGTTCTGGGGCCACTAGTCTTGTTCTGGGCTTTATTTATAATGCGTCTGCCACCCCCAATACCCCCGGACATTCCTGTT
Organism: Oncorhynchus mykiss; assembly: GCF_057628025.1. Classification (NCBI taxonomy): domain Eukaryota; kingdom Metazoa; phylum Chordata; class Actinopteri; order Salmoniformes; family Salmonidae; genus Oncorhynchus; species Oncorhynchus mykiss. The sequence goes on from NC_143049.1 coordinate 2,276,380, forward strand.
TCATAGACACAGCCCTAAGGTCAATAAAACAGGGGGTGGGGGGGCCATACTCTTTGAAATGTTCAAACACATCCCCCCCCAGTTCAAAGAGGTCCCTAGACATCAATCATCATGACAACTTCAAAGTAATAGGTGCAATATATGCATAAATTAACACACTCTCTAATGCCTGAGAACAGGAACAGGATGCCCATATATGGGCACAACTACGTGATAACTTCCCACCAGGATGGCCTGACCGGATGCCCAAATATGGGCATGCACACGTCATCCGGACATAGGGTCATAAATCAAACGTTTGACGTGTGCCGTCTACTTTATTCTCTGTTCCAACCTATGCAGCACTGTGTAAAGTTTCAGATGAATGTCACAGAGGGTAGAGTCAAAATCAAGGCCACAGTGAGAATTGAACTCAAGACCCCTGGTTTACAATACCAGTGCTCTAACCAATGCATTTTCAGTTACAGCTGTTTGAGAAAGCATGAAAGATTGAGCAAAATTGGCAAAAATAGGGAGATTTGATTAACCATTGTCAAGTCCTAGGTGATGGAGATCAGATACACCCCCTTTCCCAGAAACACATACCCACACTGGTCCTCCATTGTGAACATTTTGCCAAGCGTCTCTGTGCAGTCAGACCTTTGATTATTTTGTGCCACCAGGGCCCCCTCTCTGATTGTCCGAAGGTGACCGCTCCCCATGGGTTACTGCAGCTAGTTACTGACACTACCTGGGTGGGGGCACCCCACCGGAATCCCCCACCAGCTAGATATAAGGTCGTCAAGGTTCTCATTAGCAGCTTTGAGAATTGTCTTGTATTTTATGCTCTCCCCTCAGGGACTTTGGCTTTGTAAAACCAACCCTGACAGGCAGGCTCAGAATCTTGAGAGGGCTGTGCTGCTCTAGTAGGTATCTGTCCACATTCCTCTGTCAGTTTTGGCTGCATACAGGAAACTAACAGTAAGCCCATAAAACAGATACACCCTTAGCAAAACAATCTGGTGCGATAAAGTCTTCAATAGACCGATATAACGGATCCAAGAGATCCAAGATCCAAATCTGATTATTTCATGAGATGATGATCAATTGTGCAAATACTCTGAATGTAGACCAGGGGTCCCCAACTATATTCTGCCGCGGGCCATTTTTCTCTGGTAGGGGGGCTGGAATATAATTCTAAATTTGTGCACTGCAAATTGACTGCAAGAAGCCCAGAAAAAAACACAATAATTTATTACATTGGGATATCATTACATATGTGTCTTTATTTAAGCGTAGGAATACTTGGGAACAGATTTCCTGAATTAAAATTAAGTTGAGGTCATTTCCTGGTGATTGTACAGTCTTTTTGTCCAACAATGAAAAAACAAACAACAAACAACAAAACATTTGTAAATCACTTAATAAATCATTTAAAGATGAAATCTGTGATGTTAAGCACAACAAATTCGTAACAGATAGAACATTTAAATAAATAATCGTACAATGTTTTGCAGGATGTATCATACGAAATGATGACAGTACACAAATGGATGACGTCGAACACAAAAAACAGGGACCACTTTTGGCTCGTGAGCACCACTTTCAAAATATTGGCGGAAATTATACAAAAGATTGAGATTTAATAATAAATCACAAAAATGGTATTGTTTGGAGACTTTTGCTTGCATCCCAAATGGCACCATATTCTCTACATAGTGCACTACATAGTACATAGTGCACTACTGGCTTTGGTCTAAAGTAGTGCACTTGATAGGGAATGGGGTGCAATTTCAGACTTAACTTTTGTATCCACACTTTCAGGTATGAAGACTGAGCTAAACTGCAGAAGCCTAATAGCTTGACTGGAATGCTCCAGGAGAGGTATCGCACTACCTGGTTGTGTATCCTTACATCAACCTAAATCCTTGCATATCAACCAACGGCTGAGAAGATGTAAGAAGAAGAATAGACATCTGGCTCATTCTACTGGCCAAACGGTAAACTGTGAGTTGCATCGCAGCTCATTAGTTACACTGTCACACACTGGTACTTCTGAGTCGTGTTCATTTGGAACCAAATGGAAGAAACGGACTGAAACAGGGAGAGGCTATCTGAATTTCTCCAATAATAAACACTGTTTCTGTTGCAAAACTTTTTGCTACAGTGAGCACTAATGAAATCAACTCTGGTGAGTTTCATTGTGCATCCTCACAGTGGCAGACCCAGTCCTGAATATCCAGAGTGAGAAAGGAATGTACAGTATGAACAGAATTATAATATCATTTTTTATAAAAGGTGATGCTTTAAAGGTCCATTGTGATGACTTTGTTTTTTCTACCATTGAATCATGCATTATAATGAAGATTGTTATGATCATAGTATTCATTTTTGGGATTGAAATATGGAAAGGAAATGTAGAGCTAAATTGTGTTTATGCAGAGGAAAGAGCGTTATTGGCTTGTTAAACCAGCCTGATCTCACAAGCTTACATTATTTTTCACTGCACGTATCAAGTGAAGTGAAACGATCGTGCGCGCAATGGTCAGTCTGGTTTCACGAAGTTTGAACCTGAAGAAGAACTGAGCTACAAGCATAAAAAAAGCCTGTTTCCGAACAAAAACCGAAAGGATCAGAGGACAGTGTGCATCCCAAATGGCACCCTTTTCCCTATAAAGTGCACTACTTTTGAACCCTCTGGTCAACAGTAGTGCACTATGTAGGGAATATGATGCCATTTGGGATGAAGACAGATTGTGCAAAGGAAGTGAATGCTAATGCAGATGACAGAATAGGAAACTGTATCAAAAGGCTGTAAAGAATGCCAACAGATGAATAAAGCGGAGGTAACACTCTACACTTCGGTGTGTGTGTGTGTGTGTGTGTGTGTGTGTGTGTGTGTGTGTGTGTGTGTGTGTGTGTGTGTGTGTGTGTGTGTGTGTGTGTGTGTGTGTGTGTGCAAGGCTGTTTCTAGCTTTTTGGGGGCCCTAAGTGAGTTTTGGTTACACCCCCACCTCACAGGCAAAACATTTTAGTGCCCCCCCTGCAATTCTCCAAAAAAATATCTATAGGGCAGAGAGAACATTTTGCAGTTTTAAAACACATTTCCTGCAATTGTACACATTTTTCCATGCGGTCGAAAGAAGAATGTGACATTTTAAAGCTGATTTTCTGCAGTACACGTTTTGCCATGGGAGGAGAGAAAATATTGCAGCTTTAAAGCAAATGTCCTGTAATTTTACACATTTTCCCATGACTTATGCCAAGTTCATATGACATCAGTGAGAGTGACTAACAAAATCCATTAGGGCCCCCTAGAGGTCAGGGCCCCAAGGCACGTGCCTTGAGTGCCCAGTCAGTAGTTCAGCTATGATTACTACAAGGTTAAGATAGCTCGCTGGATGAACTTACCTAGCAATCTATAAAATGTTAGCTAATTCAGTAACTGTCAGTGACTGACATAACAAGTGGGAAACTGCTGATGCATTGCTAAATTTAATTTCAAAATTGCACGTTGTGCATTTTACTTTCCTAACTAACAGTGAGTTGAGACACTGACCGACTTCCTGGTTGGGGGCCCCCTAACGGCCGCTTACGTCACTTATGTCTAGAAACGGCACTGTGTGTGTGTGTGTGTGTGTGTGTGTGTGTGTGTGTGTGTGTGTGTGTGTGTGTGTGTGTGTGTGTGTGTGTGTGTGTAAAGCGGAGGTAACATTACCGGTAGCAATGAGCCAAGAGCACTGACCCCGCCAAGTACAATACCCCCTAATTTCTCCTCCTCTCTTTTTCTACTCTGTCCTTCCTCTTCCTCTGTCTATCCGTTAACCCCTCTCTGAACCTGTTATTACAGTGAGGAAGTGATTTGGTTTAATATAAAAAAATATTCAGCATACCAAAAACTATAATGGTAAGATTCTAGAGCAACTTCAAAACTGCCAAAGGTGAAGTGACTGAGCCAGAAAATAAATGCTTTCAAGAGAGGCTTCTTAGTTGTGCAGTTCGAACTCTGAATGACCACCATCATCCAATACGGGGGGAAAAATGTATATCAAATATTTTGGAGGGATGCATTTTGACATATAATGCAACATGTATTTGAAATGCATCTGAAAATATATTTGTGCATGTACATGAAATGTAACACAAAAACTATTTTAAATATTTCACATACAATCAGGAAATGCATCCACAATATATATATGACATGCAGTTCAATTAAATGTAACATAAATAAACACTTAATTACCCCTTAATATGTAAATGTTTTATTTAAAATAATTCTGCAACTGAATGATTGCATCTAGTGGGGTGTTCCATCTAGTTTCACATCTGTAAAGAAAAAGAAAACGTTGAATCAAATTGGGGAAAAAATATTATTATTATTAAAATATTATTGAAAACATGTTCAACTAAAGTTCAATCTTACCTTCAATACTGACACTGAGCCTCACTGAACCTCAGACATCAGGCAGGCACCCATCAGTTAGCACCATCGATGTTGCTGTGGACAGGGGAATGAGTAATTAGGGGTAATTATTAATTGCAGATCAGCAATTTTGAATTTAAAGTGACATACATTGTCCTGAAAAAGGATTGCAGTATATTTATTTAGTATATTTCCTTGGACAAAATTCTTAGCAAGCCTTGTTCATTTCTGCTATCAATTATGTTATGACCTTCCAATGATGCACAGCACATTCTCTCTCAAGCCTATAGAAACAAAAGGGGACAGACACATTTGAAGAGAGCTATTGAAGTAATTAGAAACAAACATGACTGTCAAAGCTTACTAAGTCATGAAGCTATCTTATATCTTCACATCTTTAAAGAAAAAGGAAATGGTGAATCAAATTTGAAAGAAATGTACATTACCAAAAGTAATGCATCAAAAATTCAAAAAATAATGCTTCTATCATTAAGATTTCAGGCACCATCTGTTTGCATCTCCAATGTTTCTGTGGAAAGGTTAGGGGGATGTATTAATTGCAGATCAGCAATTTAGAATTAAAAGGTGCTGCATGGTTTTACATGTTCTGAAGATTTGCAGTTTAAAATTATTCTGACGCATTTAGTCTATTCCCTTGAACATTCTTACCTAGCGTTGACCCACACAATTCCAAGGCTTGTTCATCTCTTCTGTAATTTGCACATCCTCGGGTCTGCACAGTTTATTCTCTCCATTCAGCATATGGAAACAAAACAAATTCTCAAATACATTAAAATCCCTTTTAGGCATGTGTATTAAATGTTACAAAAACCAATGGAAAGAAAACAACAACAGAAGATCAACAAAGCTAAGGCGAAATTGCATGGTATCTACCTCTAAGATAGTGAGCGGTTAGCAGTTAGCATGTGACTGTTATACAAATGTCATAAAATGTAACCTTCTAAAATACATTTAATTAGCATTGTTCATGTGGACAAGAACCACAAGACTCACAAGATTATATTATACACACTATATTCAAACTCACTCACACACACCACTGGCACTCTCACATAAATCACACAAACATTCACATACACTACATACGCACACACACACATATCCAACACAACACAAACACACGCAAACGCACACACACGCACACGCTGCTACTACTCAGTTCTTTATTTTACTCTTATTATCATCTATTCTGATGCCTGGTCACTTTACCATGCCTTCATATACAGACACCTGATCTGGTACGGTTACTCCCTGTATATTCCTCTTACATTATATTTGCATCATTTTTTAAAACTCTGCATTGTTGGGAAGGGGTCAAAAGCAAGAATTTCAGAGGAAAGTCTACACCCATTGTTTTCGGTTGCATGTGACAAATACAATTTGATGTAAGTACTTCTTATACAAGCACACATTTGTAAAAAATAAACCATTTAAGAGCCAAAAGGTGTATAACGGAAATAAATTGTTATCCTTGACTTGCATGAAAAAAGTGAGCTATCTAGGCAGCTATCTACTTTTTGGGGCTATACTTATGAATAGGAAAAACCCACTCGGTCAAAACACCTAAATTATTCAGTACCAGTCAAAAGTTTGGACACATCTACTCATTCAAGGGTTTTTCTTTATTTTTACTATTTTCTGCATTGCAGAAATAACACATATGGAATCATATAGTAACCAAAAAAAAACAAATTAAAACATATTTTAGATTCTTCAAAGTAGCCACCCTTTGCCTTGATGACAGCTTTGCACACTCTTGGCATTTTCTCAACCAGCTTCACCTGGAATGCTTTTCCAACAGCTTCAAGACAAGTTCCCACATATGCTGAGCACTTGTTGGCTGCTTTTCCGTCACTCTGCAGTCCAACTCATCCCAAACCATCTAAATTGGGTTGAGGTCGGGGGATTGTGGAGGCCAGGTCATCTGATGCAGCACTCCATCACTCTCCTTCTTGGTCAAATAGCCCTTACATAGCCCAGAGGTGTGTTGGGTCATTTCCTGTTGAAAAAACAAATGATTGTCCCACAAAGCGCAAACCAGATGGGATGGTGTATCGCTGCAGAATGCTGTGGTAGACATGCTGGTTACGTGTGCCTTGAATTCTACATAAATCACAGACAGTGTAACCAGCAAAGCACCATCACACCTCCTCCTCCATGCTTCACGGTGGGAACCTCACATGTGGAGATCATCCGTTCACCTACTCTGCTTCTCACAAAGACACGGCGGCTGGAATCCAAAAATTATGAATTTGGACTCATTATTTTTATTGGTGTCCTTTAGTAGTGGTTTCTTTGCAGCAATTCGACCATGAAGGCCTGATTCATGCAGTGTCTGTTACTTGAACTCTGTGAAGCATTTATGTGGGCTGCAATCTGAGGTGCAGTTAACTCTAATGAATTATCCTCTGCACCAGAGGTAACTCTGGGTTTTCCTTTCCTGTGGTAGTCCACATGAGAGCCAGTTTCATCATAGCGCTTGATGGCTTTTGCGACTGCACTTGAAGAAATCCTTCAAAGTTCTTGAAATGTTCCAAATTGACTGACCGTCATGTCTTAAAGTAATGACGGACTGTCGTTTCTCTTTGCTTATTTGAGCTGTTCTTGCCAAAAAAAATGACTTGGTCTTTTACCAAAGGACTATCTTCTGCATACCACCCCTACCTTGTCACAACACAACTGATTGGCTCTAATGTATTAAGATGGAAAGAACTTCCACAAATGAACTTTTAACAAGGCACACCTGTTAGTTGAAATTAATTCCAGGTGACTGTCATGAAGCTGGTTGAGAGAATGCCAATCGTGTGCAAAGCTGTCATCAAGGCAAAGGCTAATTACTTTAAAGAATCTCAATTATAAAATATATATTTTTTTTGTTTAACACTTTTTTGGTTACTACATGATTATTATTATTCCATATGTCTCATTTCATAGTTTTGATGTCTTCACTATCATACCACAATGTAGAACATAGTAAAAATTAAGAAAAGCGCTTGAATGAGTAGATGTGTCCGAACTTTTGACTGTCTGAAGTTTACATACACCTTAGCCAAATACATTCAAACTCAGTTTTTCACAACTCCTGACATTTAATCCACTTGATTGTTTTTCAGCTTTTATTTCTTTCATCACATTCCCAGTGGGTGAGAAGTTATCATACACTCAATTAGTATTTGGCAGCATTGCCTTTAAAATTGTTTAATTTTGGTCAAATGTTTCACATGCATTCCTTAAGCTTCCCACAAAAGGTTGGATGCATTTTGGCCCATTCCTCCTGATAGAGCTGGTGTAACTGAGTCAGGTTTGTAGGCCTCCTTGCTCACACATGCTTTTTCAGTTCTTACCACAAATTTTCTATGGGATTAAAGTCAAGGCTTTGTGATGGCCACTCCAATACCTTGACTTTGTTGTACTTAAGCCATTTTGCAACAACTTTGGAAGTATGCTTGGGGTCATTGTCCATTTGGAAGACACATTTGTGACCAAGCTCCTGCAGTAAAGCAACCCCCACAACATGATGCTGCCACCACTGTGCTTCACGGTTGGGATGGTGTTCTTCGGCTTGCAAGCCTCCCCCTTTTTCCTCCAAACATAACGATGGTCATTATGGCAAAACATTTCTATTTTTGTTTCATCAGACCATAGAACATTTCTCCAAAATGTACAATCTTTGTCCCCATGTGCAGTTGCAAATGGTAATCTGTCTTTTTTATGGCGCTTTTGGAGCAGTGACTTCTTACTTGCTGAGCGACCTTTCAGGTTATATTGTTAAAGGGCTTGTTTTACTGTGAATATAGTTAGTTTTGTATCTGTTTCCTCCAGCATCTTCACAATGTCCATTGCTGTTATTCTGGAATTGATTTGCACTTTTCTCACCAATGTACGTTAATCTCTAGGAGACAGAAAGCATGGTCCCATGATGTTTATACTTGCGTACTATTGTTTATACAGATGAACGTGGTACCTTCAGGTGTTTGGAAATTGCTCCCAAGGATGAACCAGACTTGTGGAGGTCTTGGCAGATTTCTTTTGATTTTCTCATGATGTCAAGCAAAGAGGCACTGCGTTTGAAGGTAGGCCTTGAAATACATCCATAAGTACACCTCAAATTGACTGAACTTATGTCAATTAGCCCATCAGAAGCTTCTAAAGCCATAACATCATTTTCTGAAATTTTCCAAGCTGTTTAAAGGCACAGTCAACTCAGTGTATGTAAACTTCTGACCCTCTGGAATTGTGATACAGTGAATTATAAGTGAAATAATCTGTCTGTAAACAGTTGTTGGAAAAATGACTTGTGTTGTGCACAAGTAGATGTCCTAACCGACTTGTCAAAACTATACTTTGTTAACAAGAAATTTGTGGAGGGATTGAAAAACTAGTTTTAATGACTCCAACCTAAGTGTATGTAAACTTCCGATTTCAACTGTACTAAACAAAAATTATAAACGCAAAATTGAACAATTTCAACGATTTACAGTTACAGTTCATGTAAGCAAATGAGTCAATTTAAATAATTTCATCAGGCCCTAATCTATGGATTTCACATGACTGGGCAGGGGCGGGGTGGGCCTGGGTGTGCACCCACTTCTGTGAATGCTTGCAAAACAGACCAAACAGAGCAGGCTGGATTGACAAGTCAATGAGAGAAATACAAAATTATTATTTTGTTGTTAATTTGTTTTTAAATCTAAAGGCACAACCAGTGTCTTAAGTAATTGAACATGTTTTACTACAACCTCGAGAAAGTGACAAACTGCCAAGTTTTTGAGACCTGCACATGCTCAGTTCGTCGCGAGACGACCGTTAGACCCAATAACTTGTTTCTATGCATGAGCTTAGATAGCCAATGTTGCCATGACATCGCCTTCAAGTGTGATTGGGGATTTTTATTGGAGAAGCAGTTTTAACATATGTTCATACTGTACTGCCTTTGGCTAGAATGACAAGCTAACATTGTAAACACTACCATGTGAATACCCTCTATGCCCATGAAATAGGAAGCAATGTAACACCCATTCAAAACAGCTTTAATTTTTGAACTTTCAAACTACATTTCAATCGGATACAGGCTTTACTGAATGCACAACAAAGACAGAATGCAATATGGAATTTGTATTTACATAGATTGGGGTAGGCCTCCTCTCTGAAGAAATTATCCTTTGAGGTAGATGTGGATGACAGATAATCCCTTAGCATGGCAGCTGGAATCGAAAATTACTCACTAAGAAGTAGGGATACAGCAGAGCAAAGGTTGGATCTAAAGATTGAAGACAAGTTAATTAGATATCAAAGACATGCATGCAAAGTATAGAACAGACGTGCATTCTGCTGTCATGGAAATAATTCAATGTTTACTCATGCAAGGTGCGCTGAGCGTAGGATTAAAAACAACGTATTATGTGTTTTGTTCAAATAAGACATCTGCAAGTACATCTACCCAACAACATATTCCACAAAGCAAAAAGTATGATTAACATGAAACGCTAGCTGAGTGTTGAGCCCAATAGTACATGCCGAAATACGGCCCAATGCTAGCGTGCTCTGTGCTAGCGTTGTAACATTTGAAATGTATGATTATCAAATAACCATCAAACGACTGTAAGCGTGTTTGAGATTGGGTACTCACAAGATTGAGGTTCTTTAGCTATGTGTAGTTAGATTTGAGGGATCATTGGGCTGCGAGGATGGCCGATTGATTTGGCCTGACGTATGACGTGTAGGCAGAGAATGACCACCAGTTAGCTGACCCCCATAGTGCTGCTATCATTGGATTGTTTAGAACAGCAGCATTTCCGAGTGCATAGGCGGTGACACCGGAACCTGGCTGGTTGCTGGGCAGAGGCGAGGGAACTCCTGGGAATGGAAATGATTATGAATGACAGACTGCCATGTAAGCGCCTAAGAAGGGTAATGATTACATTGGCTGGCGAGCGTTCTTTATTAATTATGACAATTGCGGGTTAACTTTCACGGTGAACAGTTATGCGTTCCCTTGCCATACATGGCCCCCAAACCCCACAGATGGGGCACCATCCGTGAAGAACTTGAGGGAATCCGAGGACACAGGCATCTCATCAAAGAAAAAAAGAGATGCCGTTCCAGCTATTAAGCTACATAGACCAAAACCGGAGGTCTGAACGGCAGCCCTCATCCAGGATTACTCGGAACCTGGACTGAGGAAGCTAGCATTAGGAGCCATGATATAAAGGCCCGCCCTCGAGGGATGATCCGCATCACAAAGTTAAGATGTCCAGTAGAGACAATAAGTCACATTTCCTGATGGGCTGCCCATCAGTGAAGGACTACACTGATTCACAGATCCGTAACAGTTTATCTAGGGGGCGGGAGGTGCACATATTGGTTCTGTCTGGAATTATGCCTAGGAACTCAAGAGAAGTCAGGGGTCTGACAGTTTTCCCGTAACCACCAGCTTTATGAGCTTAATAGCATGATCCATGGCAGCATAATGCAGACAAAAGGCTTTGTGGGGAATGCTCTCATTAACGCTGGCTATCGGGTCCTGAGCAGGGCGTCAAAAATCGAGAATTTCCTCCCCGATTACTGACATTTTGAACTTAAAGAAAGGAGGGGAAGCAAAGGAGCCATTAAGGAACTTTTCTTGATCTTCTTATCCAACAATTGCTGCACTACCAGCAAATGGCTTATTGAGAGCGGACTGGAGATTCTGAACTTTGTGACTACCTACCTTAAAGCCCTGGAAAAGACCCGTGACCAAGTAATCTACAAAGGGGGTACCAGGATGGTACCACAGTTAGTGGCCAGGGCTTGGATGTTGACTGGAGTGGAAGTTTCTTTAGAATTTCTTTGAACCTTTCCCCTTCTAGGAGGCCTTCGGGGGGCATAACCGGCATGGGCAGACAAACTTGGGGTGAGGATCGAAGCATGAGTTGCAGATGTAGAGGAAGATGCTATTATAGAAGGTGCAGACATTCTCATTAAAATTACTGCATATGGGGGTGTTATTATGAAACTTCACCTGGTGTCCCTGGAGGTCAGACTTGACAATGAAACTTGGCGCTGGATCATGGAGGACCTCTGGAGGCTTAACTCTGAAAGCAGCTTTTAGGCACATCCCGGGGCCTACCCAGGCTGGCCACAATCTGGGCGGGTTAGGATCCTAGCAGTGTGTAAACATGGGCACTCCGGAGAAGAACATCTCAGGAATGGTTGCAGACCCCCACTGCTACTTTGGGCAGCGCAAGTGAGGCTGGAACTGATAACGGAAGCAGAGCTGCCTCCTTCGATCACTTCGAGTCATGCTTCAATAGAGCCCATGGTGTCAAGGGCACCGGGTCATTGGTCACGGCCACAAGAAGAGGGGCCTTGTTGAAGGTAGCCTCAGCGGCTGGGTGGGGAGTAGAAGAAGAAGGACCAGCCTGGTCAAGGGCACTTCTGCCCTCACGTCTTGGAATCTTCCCCTTTGCTGATGAAGCCGATTTCTGGAGTCTTTTGTTGCCTCTGGGTGAACCAATGACAGGATTCCATCATCTGGGCGTTAGAGCGTTGGACTAGTAACCGAAAGGTTGCAAGTTCAAATCCCCGAGCTGACAAGGTACAAATCTGCCGTTCTGCCCCTGAACAGGCAGTTAACCCACTGTTCCTAGGCCGTCATTGAAAATAAGAATTTGTTCTTAACTGACTTGCCTAGTTAAATAAAGGTAAGATAAGATAAATAAATAAAATCTGGGAGTTGCAGAGAAGAGCACATTTGTAGCCAGTTGGAGGAACTCATGGCTGGACATGCCTTCCACCACTGTGATACCCTTATCGGCCAGAATGCCCAGAAGTTGGGCGTTTCTCTCACTCCTTCTTGGTCGTAGAGGAATCACCTGGATTGCCTGGGCGTGGGAGTAGATTGATGTAGATTGATCGTTGAAACAAAGGGGATATTTCTCCGTCTGACACGGAAAGCACTGACCATCGTTTGGAAGACTGTTGCTGTAAACAACACTAGTGAGCCCATATTATGCTTACTGAAAAGATATACAAGTGACACCCGTTCAGACCAGCCTTGCTGATTGAAGTTTCGTAAACCACATTGTGTTTTTAATCCCGTATGGCATCACAATGCTTGAAATTCTGCATTGCACTGAAAGTGTTATTTTGACCAGCTTTTTAACCTGGGGGAGTCAATTATTAGGCTTCTGTGGTAAAATAGAGCTAGATTTGAACTTTCATCGATTATTTGCTACTTTATCAGCTATTTGTTTATCTGATCAGTGGCCCTTTGTTTTCCACTTTAAGTGTGTGTTAACACTTCCCCTGGAATCTTATTCCTTCTCTGTCTTTCATTAGAGAAACGCTTGGTCACCCTCTTATTCATAAGCCAGGGCTGAGTCCCAAATAGCACACTATTTCCTATATGGTGCACTACCCTGGCCAGAAGTAATGCACTATTATATAAGGGAATAGGGTGCCATTTGGGACACACCCAAGAAAAGCAGTATTCTCCTCACGGATGTTTCTCTTCATGTGTTCCCTCCAACAGGACACCGTGTACAGACGCTCTTGGCCACATGCAATGCGGGCAGCGAATACAGAGGCATTGAGGGCATATGCTAAGGGGTATTTCACAAATGACACCCTATTCCCTATATAGTGGCCCATACAAAAAGAGTACACTTCATAGGAAATAGGGGGCCATTTGGGATCAAACAAAAAGAGAGGGGGATAAACAGCAAGATGCCCAAAAGAACAGGTGGCCATCTTCAAAGAAATTGATATAGCATACATGATTTAATGCAATTGACAACTAGAAAACTTGCCCCCCTTCCAAAATGGATGGAAACAATTCAGTGTAGTGTTAATTTTGTAGAGTTATGTTATTTATATTTGGTAAATATGACTAAGGGGTTAATAAGCACATTGGCACTGCAGATAATGCGTCCACAAAGACAGTTAACGGCCAAACTGCAACACTTCAAACCACCACAGCAAGATGCGGACTAGCTCTGGACCAGTGCGTTACGTGCGGCTAGACGATGAGTCTTAAGCATCAGCAATACGCACGTAACACCCTGGACGAGAGCCATCATCGGACATGCTCGGTAGGATAGGCCATTGACGAAGTGCTGCCAATTACAGCAATTACATGGCCAGCCGAGAATAAGAGAGAGAGAGAGAGAGAGAGAGAGAGAGAGAGAGATCAACTGACCACTTATAAACCCAACACAAATCTTGTCACAAATCTACGGCTTGGTTCAAGAGAAGAGCCTGAGCTATCAATGATAGTTTTGTGTATTTTATATTTTAAAGAAGGTATAGGCTATCTATTTCTAGTTGACAATCTTACTGTAGTTTCTTCCAATACACCATCCAAGTTGGATTGCAATGACTGGGTTGCATGAGCATGCGTATGATAACAATGCAGACAAGTGCACTAGACAAATGTCAAGGAGTCTTACGGTTTAGTACTGGAAGAACTTTGCCTTCTTCTGACGCACTTTTCAATTAGTTTTTAAACGCGGCTTGCAAGACACATCAAGTCAAGGTAAGTTAAACTTTTTGGGGGCAAATAAGTATCACTTCAGATAAAGATATAAATGTATTTTGCTGATTGGCCTTTCAATTAGGCTCACTCTCCAAATAAAGATGGGGAAATATTAATAAGACGATCAACTACAGTATTACTAGCTAGGTTTCCATCCAATTGGCGACAGATTTTCTTGCAAATATTCTAAACCGTGTTTCCATCAAATTGCCTTGTTGCAGATAAAAAAAGATGTGTGATGACATGGGGCACCTAAAAACGTACCAATATTTTTGCGGTTAAAAAAATACAAGGAAATGGGTTTCCATCTCATGTTAAACTCTACAGGTCGTTTTGTCACAACAAAATTGCAATACGTAGCGAATGTGCCCACTCTGGTCTTTGCACTGGCCAACAGCTCACAGACACGGTGCGGGTGCCTACCTACAAGATGAGATTATTATGGAAAAAAGAGTCAAATCAAAAGGCCGCCAAACATCGATCATCATGTCACCAGAATAAGACCCACATCCCCGAAAAAAATCTAATAATAATAATATATATATTAATACAAAATATGAACAAAAGTAGAGTACCAGGCCTTTACTAGTCCTGTATATAGCTGTCTGTAGCAAAAAAAAAACATATTCTGCTGCAACACTATGCTATCAGATAAAAATGAAACAACAGGTATTTATTAGTTAATATTCAAGGTTGCTTAATTAAGGACTTACATCAGAGTAGCCTCCATTAATACCTCAATAAATATGAAGAGGAGATATTACATTTACATGATCAATTTCTCTAGTTTTCATTGACTACCTTTTCATTTCATAACTTGGCTCTTTTTGGATATTTTTAGTGAGGAGTCAGTGGGAGGGTTTTGCAGTTGATGAGCGACATATGACTGTTGATCAAAAGTCATGACCCTTCAACATCCTAAAAGGTGTTTATTTCAGATGTTTGTTAATGGTCCAATACACATCAACCTAATGCCTATCATTAAAAAAAAATAACCTGCTTAGTAATGTACTCTTATTTGGAGGTGATACATGACAAGGTGTGTGCCAGAGAGTTAACCAAAGAGTAGGCTAATAAGGGAAACCCATTTTCACCACAGCTTCGGGGATTCCTGCCCCATGTTACATCTCTACTGCATGGGTTGGGGTCAATTCAAATTGACGCCAATCAATTAAAGAAGTAAAATGAATTTAAGTTTTTGTAAAAAATTGCATCAATTTTCAATGATCCCTGAGTTAACCAAAACAATAGAGGAACAGAGGACAGCATATGGATTTAAAAATATATATTTTTTACATTTGATTTGATTTATTGGACAATATCAAACACAATTCAACCACAAATGTGGGTTCAGTACATTTACAATAATTGAGGATAACACAAAAAAATGTTTTACTACTTATTTCCATTGTGGTCCTGGAGCAGAGAATGGAACCTGAGGGGTTGTGGAGCTCTATGGTTTGGCCATCAGTTTGGTTATACAGAGGTTGTTGATTCTGCTCTTCACAAGTCCTCAGTGTCAGCCCTAGCTATATGGAAACACAATTTCCCTAGTATAACTTCAAGGTGAATTCCCCAGTGAAACACCGGTGTCACAGTCGAAGAGCAGCTTTAGGGTGGTCTGGATGGAATAGTGTTAGTCAATAATAACAGTAGCTAGCGATGAGAGGAACAGCTGTAAGTTAGAGCTGTATGGAACTATTCAGTATGGATCTGAAAGCACTGATCGGTGTAAACTGAGGTGGTAATTAACGTTATGTTATGACGGCTTCTTTCTATGCTGTGCAACAATGAACTACGATTGGTGTGTGTGTGTGTGTGTGAGAGAGAGAGATGGAGAGGGAGGGAGACGGCATGAGCAGTAAAGAACGAGAGCCGGGAAGAGAAAGAAAGCGAGGAAGAGAGAGATAGGGGTAGAAAGGGAGAGAGGGAATGGGGGCAACAGTGGGGGTAATAGCGTGTTTCAGTATCTACTTGTGGGGGATTACTCTACACTCTGGAATATTAACGAGGGCCTTTTGTCACAGATCTCTTTCTCTCTTTTCCTTTCACACACCAGGCACACACACACACACACACACACACACACACACGCGCGCGCACACGCACGCACGCGCACACACACACACACACACACACACACACACACACACACACACACACACACACACACACACACACACACACACACACACACACACACACACACACACACACACACACACACACCACACACGCATGCACGCACGCGCACTCATGCACGCACACACGCGCGCACACAGACAGTCGTTTTTGTCAATGGTCTCTTTTGTTCCTTTCATCTCTGACCCAAACAAAGCATTCCTGTGTACACAGGAGAGAGAGGAGAGATAGAGAGGGAGAGAGCGAGCGAGCGAGAGAAAGGGAGAGAGAGCAAGAGGGTGAGAGAGGGAGCAGGAGAGGGAAAGGAAAACGAGAGGGAGATCAGGAAAACATGCAAAACGCCTTTGTAGTTTAGAGGGAGAAGTTTTGATTCAGTTGATCATTCTGATATTAGAGTAATAATACCGTTGTACAAAAGTAGATGTGTTGTCATGGAGATGGAATACATCCTATTGGAAAGGTATTGATTGGTTACGCTTCTTCTTTTGTTAAAGTTTTTATTAATAAGATGTTATCTTCTTGTGTACAAGTTGTAGGCCTTGAGGCTGCACATTCAGAAAAAAGGGAGGATGAGAATGAAAGAGCGTGTGTGTGAGAGAGGGAGAGAGCTGATGAAGGGGGACACGGTGAAAGTTTTCAATACTGTCATTGTAACTATGAAAGAGTTGCATAACCAGAGATGTGTAATTAACAGTAATTGCTTACGTAAAACTCTGCATTGTTGCTGAGCTATTTCAGTGTTTATTTTTTACGTCACTTAGTTGGAATTTGTGTGTATGTCGTGCATTAGAACATTGCGTTTTTTTGTCAATGTGATTTTAAAAGGTCTTATTACCATACTCCTGTTGACTACAATCACTGCCTGGTAACATCAGTGACACACATTGGGGGAAATACTGTGTGTGTGTGTGTGTGTGTGTGTGTGTGTGTGTGTGTGTGTGTGTGTGTGTGTGTGTGTGTGTGTGTGTGTGTGTGTGTGTGTGTGTGTGTGTGTGTGTGTGTGTGTGTGTGTGTGTGTGTGTGTGTGTGTGTGTGTGTGTGTGTGTGTGTGTGTGTGTGAGAGAGAGAGAGAGAGAGAGAGAGAGACCAGCATGAGAGTTAAGAAGGGAAGGCCCATAAAAGCCTCCTTCATTTTCCATCTGTAAAACCCTGATGAAGGCTATGCTACGGGCGAAAGGGTATTGGTTTGAACAATAAAGAAGAATTTATATAATTCACTGACCTCTAGGAGTTGGTGAATTCCCTTTTGAATTCAAGAAGGGACACGGCTTGAAAGGTGCAGGGCAACCAGAAAGGGAATGTTGGCCTTCCTTGTTAACTCTTATCACCATATCCTGTTTCTAGACAGAAGTTCACTCTTTGTCCACTAAAGGGCCCTCTATTTGGAATCAACAGCACAGTCACGTCTCTTTTTACTTCATCTAGATAAACTCAGTGTTTTTAACAGAGCATTGGCCTTAATTTAATCGGCCCAGTTTCCCTTTTTGTACGGCTCACAAAGTGAGTCCCTGTATCTATTGTCTGTTTTGATGCAGTAATGTTAATCTGGTCATTCTAATTCTACACCTCCTTCTTATTCCCATTTCCCTTATCAAACTATTTTATCTCTCATTTGTGTCTCTCCCACTTCTCTTTGCCATGTTCAACTTCTGGCCTACGTGCTTTGTGGAAGTAAGTGAGAGAATGACATTAGCTCGGTTTCCATCCAATTGGCGACAGATTTCCATGCGAATATTCTAAAATCCGTGTAAATATGGAGTGCAAATTGTCACACTAGAGATGCCTTTCCATCAAACTGACTTGTTGTGGATAAAAGTCGTTGCGTGATGACACAGTGCACATAAAAGTAACTTTTGCAGTTAAATTGCGAGTGAATAAAAAAGATATAGTAACAAAACATACAAGTTAAATGGGTTTCCATCGTATTTTCAATGGCTTCGTCACAAAACAATTTGCGTTTCATAGCAAATGTGCCCACCCTGGTATTGGTTCATGTGCTCTAGTCAACAGCTTTGCAGATACAGTACG
Organism: Oncorhynchus mykiss; assembly: GCF_057628025.1. Classification (NCBI taxonomy): domain Eukaryota; kingdom Metazoa; phylum Chordata; class Actinopteri; order Salmoniformes; family Salmonidae; genus Oncorhynchus; species Oncorhynchus mykiss. Next base: position 2,294,490 of record NC_143049.1, read on the forward strand.
AGTATAGACTACATGATGAGATTATTATGGACAAAAGTGCAAGAATATGTTTATTTGTCAAATGGCAACCAAGCATCGATTATCATGTCGCTAGAAAAAGACCTTCGATATTTATTGGAAAGGAGCATCAAGCTCATCACCTGGCACTTTCACCACCCTGTGAAGTTCATTGTAACTTATTCCATCTGTAGCCTAATAAACTGCACGTCTTCCTGAGTCTTAGTGGGAGGACCACACACCATATCATCGCGACTCCAAGTTTACTTCGATATGATGGTTATTATATCAATATTTGCACATCAAAAAAGGGTGTGGTATGACTTTACTCGCACACAAACTGTGGATGGAAACGTTGTTACTCTGTAGGACTTTTTGCCTTTGTCCCAAATGACACCCTATTAACTATATAGTGTATTACTTTTGACAAGAGCTCATAGGGCCCTGGTCAAAATTAGTGAGGGAATAGGTTGCCATTTGGGACACACAGTGTGTGGAATCTGCATGTGCTTGTTTGGTCCCTCTTCATGTTGTGTTTGTGTCTTCATCTGTTCTGCAATCTTCCAGCAAAAGATGCATATATTTTTTTGAAACTTTAAGGCTACAGTGCAGTACTTTCGCATTACAATAGTAATGCGAAAGTGCAGTAATGCATTTTATAGTCCTACATTGCCATTTTGAGACTCAACTCTGACAACTGGTTTTGATGTTTGTCGATCAAAGATCGAGTGACTTTCTAAATGTTAATTAATTGCAATGCTCTTTTGTTGCTCTTGTGTGGTTTGAGAATATAATCTTAATAGCACTGGTTAACTGGTTAACATCTGTACTGCAGGATGTCTAAACTTTATTTACAGTTATTATTTCATGCCCTGTTACTGTGCCAAAGACGTCACCTAATCAGTCTCTCCTTCATTCCTGTTGCGTTGACAGATGACATCTGCCACGCCCCCTTCCTCCCGAAGCTGCTCCCCTCAAAAGGTGTGTCACTCGCAGACGCAGACAGACGTTCTAAAGCCCCTATTGGGCGCCGGGAGCCCCGGTGGGGGCGGGACCTTGAGGAGGCGGAGACGTGTTCTATCTAAGGATGGGCGGAGTAACGTACGCATCGAACACATCAGCGGGCGGTCGGCCCTGTACATGCGTGACCTCTGGACGACGTTCCTGGATATGCAGTGGCGGTGGAAGTTCTTTCTCTTCACCCTTACCTTCACGGGGACGTGGTTCCTGTTCGGGGTTCTGTGGTACCTGGTGGCATTAGTGCATGGAGATCTGCTGGGTGAGAGAGTGGAGAGAATGGAGACATTTTAAAATCCTCAGTACTACAGTACAATTCGCTGTCCCACTGTCGTTTTAGATCAGTACAACTAAACTAAAACCACCAACTCAGTTTTGTGTAACGTACATTGGCTGTCCAAAATGGCACCTTACTTCCTATATACAGTGCCTTGCGAAAGTATTCGGCCCCCTTGAACTTTGCGACCTTTTGCCACATTTCAGGCTTCAAACATAAAGATATAAAACTGTATTTTTTTGTGAAGAATCAACAACAAGTGGGACACAATCATGAAGTGGAACGACACTTATTGGATATTTCAAACTTTTTTAACAAATCAAAAACAGAAAAATTGGGCGTGCAAAATTATTCAGCCCCTTTACTTTCAGTGCAGCAAACTCTCTCCAGAAGTTCAGTGAGGATCTGTGAATGATCCGATGTTGACCTAAATGACTAATGATGATAAATACAATCCACCTGTGTGTAATCAAGTCTCCGTATAAATGCACCTGCACTGTGATAGTCTCAGAGGTCCGTTAAAAGCGCAGAGAGCATCATGAAGAACAAGGAACACACCAGGCATGTCCGAGATACTGTTGTGAAGAAGTTTAAAGTCGGATTTGGATACAAAAAGATTTCCCAAGCTTTAAACATCCCAAGGAGCACTGTGCAAGCGATAATATTGAAATGGAAGGAGTATCAGACCACTGCAAATCTACCAAGACCTGGCCGTCCCTCTAAACTTTCAGCTCATACAAGGAGAAGACTGATCAGAGATGCAGCCAAGAGGCCCATGATCACTCTGGATGAACTGCAGAGATCTACAGCTGAGGTGGGAGACTCTGTCAATAGGACAACAATCAGTCGTATATTGCACAAATCTGGCCTTTATGGAAGAGTGGCAAGAAGAAAGCCATTTCTTAAAGATATCCATAAAAAGTGTTGTTTAAAGTTTGCCACAAGCCACCTGGGAGACACACCAAACATGTGGAAGAAGGTGCTCTGGTCAGATGAAACCAAAATTGAACTTTTTGGCAACAATGCAAAACGTTATGTTTGGCGTAAAAGCAACACAGCTCACACCATCCCCACTGTCAAACATGGTGGTGGCAGCATCATGGTTTGGGCCTGCTTTTCTTCAGCAGGGACAGGGAAGATGGTTAAAATTGATGGGAAGATGGATGGCGCCAAATACAGGACCATTCTGGAAGAAAACCTGATGGAGTCTGCAAAAGACCTGAGACTGGGACGGAGATTTGTCTTCCAACAAGACAATGATCCAAAACATAAAGCAAAATCTACAATGGAATGGTTCAAAAATAAACATATCCAGGTGTTAGAATGGCCAAGTCAAAGTCCAGACCTGAATCCAATCGAGAATCTGTGGAAAGAACTGAAAACTGCTGCTCACAAATGCTCTCCATCCAACCTCACTGAGCTCGAGCTGTTTTGCAAGGAGGAATGGGAAAAAATGTCAGTCTCTCGATGTGCAAAACTGATAGAGACATACCCCAAGCGACTTACAGCTGTAATCGCAGCAAAAGGTGGCGCTACAAAGTATTAACTTAAGGGGGCTGAATAATTTTGCACGCCCAATTTTTCAGTTTTTGATTTGTTAAAAAAGTTTGAAATATCCAATAAATGTTGTTCCACTTCATGATTGTGTCCCACTTGTTGTTGATTCTTCACAAAAAAATACAGTTTTATATCTTTATGTTTGAAGCCTGAAATGTGGCAAAAGGTCGCAAAGTTCAAGGGGGCCGAATACTTTCGCAAGGCACTGTAGTTAGTGCACTACTTCTGACCAGAGCCCCTTTCCCAATCTCTCCTCTCACTCTCTGGCCTTTTCTTGTTTGGGCAAAAGTCCGTCCTCTGTCTATTCTCGTACGTCCTCTCTCCTCCGTGACCCAAAAACCAATAAGTGGTCGAGGAGTGTGTCAATTCTTTAGTAGGCAAGGTTAAGATGGTCCTCCCCTCCTCGATAGCCTCCTAAGTGGCGAGGAAGCACGAGTGTATCCTACAGCAGAATAGTTTTTATGTCTTCCACACCCCCTTTGAATCAGCTGTTGTATTGTCGAAGGAGAAAAGCATGCACATATTTAAAAACGATATGCTACTTATACCTTTATATCGACAAAATGGTTTTCACAACTAACTTAATTTGCTTTTATCACTTTACACATGTATTTTGGGATCCACCCCTGTAAATGCCCCGCGAGTGGAGAAGGACCTTCTCATTTCATACAAGCGCATTTTCGTCCACGTTCACTCTCCTCATCGCCTCTCTTCGATTACCTTTGACCATTTTCCAAAGGAGGCCAGAGAGGACAGAGAGAGGATGCAGGAGTTGAGCAAATCTAATTGAGAAAAGGCCTCTGTCCTCTCTCTCTTTCTTCCTCTCTATCTCCCTTTGCTCTCTCTCGTCTCCCTCACTCTTTCCTTCTCCTCTCTTTCTCTGTCCTCTCTCCTCTCTCTTTCTCACTTTCTCTCCTCTCTCTGTCTCCCTCTCTCTCTCTTCTGGGCCCTCTCAGAGTTCAACCCACCGTCGAACCACACCCCGTGTGTGCTGCAGATGCAGACGCTGACTGGTGCATTCCTGTTCTCGCTGGAGTCCCAGACCACCATTGGCTACGGCTTCCGTTGCATCACAGAGGAATGTCCAGCTGCCATCATCCTCCTGATCCTGCAACTCGTCATCACCATGGTGCTGGAGATCTTCATCACCGGAACATTCCTCGCCAAGGTAGAGTATGGCTTACTGAGCACTGCAATTGAGGACAAAACACACAGTGCCAATGAACGGTTAAAACTCAAGATACAATAGTCTTTACTGCTTTCCTCAGGTGGCTCGGCCAAAGAAGCGAGGTGAGACGGTGAAGTTTAGCCAGCACGCCGTGGTGTCCAGTCACGAAGGCCGACCCTGCCTCATGATCCGAGTGGCCAACATGCGGAAGAGCCTGCTGCTGGGGTGCCAGGTAACTGCTCAACTGTGTGTGTGTGTGTGTGTGTGTGTGTGTGTGTGTGTGTGTGTGTGTGTGTGTGTGTGTGTGTGTGTGTGCTTGTGTGTATGTGCGTGCGTGTGCGTGTGCGTGTGGGTGTGGGTTCATCAGCAAGTGTAAAGTACACTGAACAAAAAAATGAATGCAACATGCAATATATATATTTTTTACTTACTGAGTTATAGTTCTTATTAGGAAATCAGTCAATTGAAATACATTAATTTGGCACTAATCTATGGATTTCACATGATTGGGAATACATACAGTATATGCATCTGTTGGTCACATATACCTTAGAGAAAGGGTAGGGGCGTGGATCAGAAAACCAGCGCAATAAATCTCCTTCACATAGAGTTGATCAGGCTGTTGATTGTGGCCTGTGGAATGTTGTCCCACTCCTCTTAAAAGTTGCTGGATATTGGTGGGAACTGGAACTGTCGTACATATTGATCCAGAGCATCCCAAACATGCTCAATGGGTGACATGTCTGGTGAGTATGCAGGCCATGGAACAACTGTGGCACTTTCAGCTTCCAGGAAGTGTGTACAGATCCTTGCGACATGGTGCATGATGATGATGAAACATGAGGTGATGGCGGCGGATGAATGGCACAACAATGGGCCTTACGATCTCGTCATGGTATCTCTGTGTATTCAAATTTCCATCGTAAAATGCAATTCTGTTCGTTGGCCGTAACTTTTGCCTGCCCATAACATAACCCCACCACCACCATGGGACACTCTGTTAACAACGTTGGCATCAACAAACCGTTTGCCCAAATGACGCCATACCTGCTGCCTGTCGTCTGCCCAGTACAGTTAAAACCTGGATTCATCCATGAAGAGCACACTTCCCCAGCGTGCCAGTGGCCATCAAAGGTGAGCTTTTGTCCACTGAGGTTGGTTACGACGCCGAACTGCAGTCAGGTCAAGACCCTGGTGAGGATGACGAGCAAGCAGACGAGCTTCCCTGAAATGGTTTCTGACAGTTTGTGCAGAAATTCTTTGCTTGTGCAAACCCACAGTTTCATCAGCTGTCCAGGTCGCTGTTCTCAGATGATACCGCAGGTGAACAAGCCAGATGTGGAGGTCCTGGGCTGGCGTTGTTACACGTGGTCTGCGGTTGTGAGGCTGGTTGGAAGTGCAGTATTGCCAAATTCTCTAAAATGATATTGGAGGTGGCTTACGGTAGATAAATTACATTCTCTGGCAACAGCTCCTGCAGTCAGCATGCCAATTGCATGCTCCCTCAAAACATTGAGACCTCTGTGTCATTGTGTTGTGTGACAAAACTGCACATTTTAGAGTGGCCTTTTATTGTCCCCAGCACAAGGTACACCTGTGTAATGATCATGCTGTTTAAACAGCTTCTTGCTACGCCACACCTGTCAGGTGTATGGATTATCTTGGCAAAGGATCTATCCCACTTAGCTTTCTCTTTTACAACCTGGCTGTATAGTGAAGAAGAAGAAAAATATGAGCAGAGTTGATCCTCTCTAAAATCAAACGTGACGGGCTGTTGTCCCCTTAGCGCAGGGGTTTTCAAACGTTTTAACGTCAAGCACCCCAAATATTATGAGCCCCTTGGTGAGGACATGAGTCTGAGAGAAAATTGTGCAGTTTTAAAGCAAATGTCCAACTATTCTACACATACAGTATATGCTATCTGAGCAGGGCCTGCTCTAGCCTTTTGGGGCTAGAGTTTTGTTTGGGGGCCTTTGCACCCTGCCGCCGGAAATAATATTAATATTAGTTGGGGCCCCCTGGAGGTCAGGGCCCCAGGGCAGAGTGAGACACGAAAATGCAAAGGTTATTTGTATACTGATCAAAAAACATGTTCTGTAGGTATTATAAGGTATTATAAAAAACTACATTTAATTTAGTGTAAAAAAAAATAAGAAGAAAATGCTTTTTGTTTATTTATAAACATTTTCCACGGACCCCCTGGCACCCCCTTGTGGAACCCCGGGCGTCCGCAGACCTCAGTTTGAAAACACCTGCCCTAGGGATTGTGTGCGCCCCCTAGGTGACGGGGAAGCTGCTGCAGACATCTCATACTAAGGAGGGGGAGACGGTGCGTCTGGACCAGAGGAACGTTCCCTTCCAGGTGGACACGTCCAGCGACAGCCCCTTCCTCATCCTCCCCCTCACATTTTACCACATCATAGACGACAACAGCCCGCTCAGGGCCTGGGCCGCCAAGGGTACGCCTGGTTATTACTGTGGGAATGGATCTGTGTGTGGGAATGGATCTGTGTGGGAATGGATCTGTGTGTGCATCCCAAATGGCACCCTATACCCTATATAGTGCACTACTTTTGAACAGGGCCCTATGGGCTCTGGTCAAAAGCAGTGCACTGTATAAGGGATAGAGTGTCATTTGGGACCAGCCTAGAACTACAGGAATGGATCTGTGTGTTTGTGTATTTTTCAGGGCCTTTAATTTGAGATATTTGTGTCTCTCTCTCTCTCTCTCTCTCTCTCTCTCTCTCTCTCTCTCTCTCGCTCTCGCTCTCACTCTCACTCTCACTCTCACTCTCACTCTCACTCTCACTCGCTCTCACTCTCACTCTCACTCTCTCTCGCTCTCACTCTCACTCTCACTCTCACTCTCACTCTCACTCTCTCTCGCTCTCGCTCTCGCTCTCACTCTCACTCTCACTCTCACTCTCACTCTCACTCTCACTCTCTCTCGCTCTCTCTCGCTCTCTCTCTCTCTCTCCTCAGGCGGGGGATGGACAGATCCTGAGCTGGCGGACTTTGAGCTGCTGGTTATCATGAGTGCCACGGTAGAGCCCACCTCAGCCACCTGCCAGGTGCGTACCTCCTACCTGCCTGACGAGATCCTGTGGGGGTATGAGTTCCCCCCTGTGGTCTCCCTCTCCCCCTCAGGGAAGTACGTGGCCGACTTTGCCTTCTTCGACAAAGTGGCCAAAACCAAGACCACGCCCCTCTTCAAAACATCCCGCCCACAGAGCTACCATGGCAACGGAGGAGGAGGAGGAGGGGGGGTGGAGGGGACTGACCCGGAGAAGATCCGATTGGAGCAGAGCTACAGGGAGAGAGGAGAGGAAGGGAGAGGGAGGGTCAGAGACAGTAGCCCTCTCAGTGTCCGCATCAGCAATGTCTGAGAGCCTACACACTGAGACGCATACAATAGACCTGGGTTCAAATACTATTGGAAATCATTTCAAATACTTTTGTCCGTGCTTGATTGAGCTTTGCCTGGCTTAATGGATCCAATAGAATAGTCCGGAAACCGCTAACCCTGCCCACCTGGCACTTCAGTAAGACTAAAGCAAACTCAAACTATTTGAAAGATGTAAATAGTATATGAACCTAGGTATAGCATACACTGGATTCTAAGCAGGGTCTGTTACAGTTTACTACAAATATTGAAATGATAAATTCATTGCTTGTTGTTTATTTACATGAAATTGGTACGTATAGAAATATTGAGGGGCAAAGTGTGTTATCGCTGGAGAGGGGGAAGCCCCTGGAAAGGCTTTGAATGCTTAGCGTGGATCGCAAATGGCACCCTACTCCCTTTATATCCCCTACGGGCCCTGGTCAAAAGTAGTGCACTACATAGGGAATAGGGTGCCATTTGGGATTCAGACTTTGTACTGATGCTTCTCTGCCAACGTACTGGACACCCGTCCATAAATACACTGTAAAAACATACAAATATGTAACATTTTAGAATGTCTTGTGATTTTGTTATTTGTTATTGGTACGTGCCAATGTACTGTAGAATATGCTAGCTTAAAGCACTTTGGTGAAATGATAACACAAATGTATCAATACAAAAAAGAATGTAGACCTGTTGTGGACTTTGACTGGATATGAAGAAGACGAGAGAAGATGATTTTAAGGTGCTGTGTATAGAGTCGTCAGTATGCCTTTTCTGCACAGATATATCTGTTATTGTTGATACAGAGGACTGCAGTTAGCACTTTATTAAGTACCTTTGCACCTTAGGAGCGTTTGTAGCACTTAATATTACTGGAATGTATATAGATTTGTGCTTGTAACCCAACTAAAAGCACTTTAACACTGGATGAAATGTTTGAATGATGCTTTCTATTCATATTTTATGATTGGGATTTGAACAATTACGATTTTGTCCATTTTCCTCTCTTCAGTCAGTTTGCCATGTGTTGTTTCTGTGGCACATTGATAGAAAATAATATTTTTGTAAATAATCACAAACAGCCATTTAGAAGGTTCACCGCTAATAGCAGGATACGTTCTAGGCCTATTCTAGACACCAGATTGCCTTTACATAGAGTCTAAAAACACTCCATTCCCTATAGTGCACTACTTTTCACCTTTGATTAAGGCCCACAGGGCTCTGGTCAAAAGTAGTGCACTATATATGGAATAGGGTGCCATTTGGGATGCACACCCAGGGACTCACATGAGTACAGGCTTCTATTTCTTCCTCTGGTGGTAACCATGGCTTCATGTGTAAAGTAGGCTTCGGGGAAATTTGGGCGGGGTAACTTAAGTTGAGAGAGGTGTGTCAAGACCTAATCATGGCTTTAGATTAGAACATTAACCCTTGCCTTAATTTGGTTTACAGGAGAGAACGTACACGGACTGTTGGTATTGCTGAGGTGTTTTGAGAGGAAGCAAAAGTGATTATTGTGATTATGGTGTCCATGATTAGACTTGGGTTCAAATGCAATTGGCCTTGATTGAGCTTGCCTGGCACAAAGGAACCAATCGAATAGTCACAAAACTGCAAACTCCACCCAGACTCTGGCAGTCTAGACAGACTGAAGCAAATGCTAAGGGAAAGGTTTCCCAGACAAAGATGAATCCTAGTCTGAGACTAAAAAAACATTTTTAATGGAGAGATTCTCCATTGAAAGTGCTTCTTAGTCCATGACAAGGCTTAATCTGTGTCATGGAAACTGGTCAGAAAAGTAAATATTTGAAGCCAGGTCTGATCATGATTTTGCCATTGTGATCTCTCAGAGGCCTTGAAGCCTGAGTGCTTTGTTGATATGAACTATTAACTGTGGGAGAGGTTTGATATTTTGTCTTCAACTTGTCTAGGTTTTTCACTGGAAAACTTGAATGTTGTCTTCTAGATCTTTAACAGCATAAGCTAATTTGAAATAAAGAATTATCAAAGTATAGAGCAGTCATTTTTTAAGATTCATTTAAAATATTACACTGAATCCCCTATTTGTGTGTCAGTAATTTGGTAGGGGCTGCCCTACTGGAAATGTACATGTTGAAAATACTATAATTACACAATAACAAATCTCATTGTAACACAACTTGGCTTGTAACATGAAAATGCATTCTACCCTGTCTTTTCTTTCAGAAACACTTGCGTTTGGTGCTCATTTTCTGTTCCTAAGTACATTTAAAATGTATTGGAAACAGCTTATCAAATCATTTCGCATTCCACAGAACATGTTAGAATTGCAAACAGAATGTGTTAATCTTGTGTGAAATTTTCGGTCATGGATGTAAAAAGCTCGTGGAGGAAGAGGAAGTAACTTCAAGGCAAAAGTTTTTGAATATACTCTAGATTTAAACATATTTTGAAGCTGTACATGTCGGATTACGAAGACTCAAATTAAACAAAAACATAAACAATTGAGTAATATAGCAATTTTGGATTGTGATACTTTAATGTAGCCTCTTACTTGTGAGAAAAAGTTAACAAAGTGTTAGTTAGGCTACAGGAAAAGTCAGTAACAGGAAACTGCGCCACAAGGTCATTTGAAGGATGGAAACTTCTCACTACCAGAAAGTCACACCACAGACCGCTACGCATAGCTCAACTCATTTTTGGACATGTCTGTCAGTCGACCACAAATACATGGGCTGAAAAACCTGACACACTCTCTGTGCATCAAAGTGATCTACGCTTTTAGGCAGATTAGTTTTCCTTCATGGATTTCTACTTCATAAAGTTGCTGAAAAGCAATGTTTTCTGAAACGGAATAGTTGAAATCGTGTGCATCATATCCTTGTTCTTTATTGCCAAGGTACTTCTGTATTAGTTGTTAACAAAGGCAGCTCTATGATGCTCTAAAGGCAGCTCTAGGATGTTCTAAAGGGAGCTCTAGGATGCTCTAAAGGCAGTTCTAGGATGCTCTAAAGGCAGCTCTAGGATGTTCTAAAGGGAGCTCTAGGATGCTCTAAAGGCAGCTCTAGGATGCTCTAAAGGCAGCTCTAGGATGCTCTAAAGGCAGCTCTAGGGTGCTCTAAAGGCAGCTCTAGGGTGCTCTAAAGGCAGCTCTAGGATGCTCTAAAGGCAGCTCTAGGATGCTCTAAAGGCAGCTCTAGGATTCTCTAAAGGCATCTAACCTTTTTGATCAGTTCATCTTTAAACCATTTTGCAAATGGGTCTTTCTATAAATAATGGGTGACATTGGGTTAAACATTTCAACATGATTTGAAACAAACATTTCATAGATGTTTATGCAGTGTACATAGAGGAATAAAAGTGAATTCTGTATATGCAAATTGCTCTTAACTCCAGCTATACAACACCATAGGTCTACTGTGGGACTTTACATCCTTCAAGCAGGGTTCATACAGACATTGTCAAATTCAAGGACTTTCAGGGACTTTTTCAAGCACTTAATTGTAATTTTCACAGACCTCAATTTTATGCAATTGTTTAATTTATATATATGGACAAACTATATAGGACACACTTCCCCCCCAAAAAGTATGCAAAAGTGTAAATAAAAAGTAGGCCATTACCACTTTAAGAATAATAACTTTTTTAGACCTTGATATTCTAATTATTATTACATTCTAAAATATGTGAGAATAATGTGGAAATAGCCTGACCAAATAGATGGGATTCATGCATGGCGATTTTTCTTGACGCAGCTATATGGGCGACGCAGGCACACAATTAACGCGTGAATAGCGGTAGCATTAATCTCACCAGCGTTGTTTTATTAATGAGAAAGTGACCAAAAAGCAGGTTTCTTGGTTAAGGATTTGTTTGGAAAGCCAAGTTGAAGCCAACATTAGATGTGGTCGTTCCTCATAATAACCACACGTGGTTTCACCTCAACAAAGTAGCGTAATTATTATATATCTTTTTATTTAACCTTTACTTCACTAGGCAAGTCAGTTAAGAACAAATTGTTATTCACAATTACGCCTACCAAAAGGCAAAAGGCCTCACATGGGGGATGGGATAAAAAAATATATATATATATAGGTATAGGACAAAACACACATCACGACAAGAGAGACACCACAACACTACGTAAAGAGAGACCTAAGACAACAACACAGCAAATCAAATCAAATCCAAGTTTACTTGTCACGTGTGCCGAATACAACAGGTACAGTACAATACAACCTTACAGTGAAATGCTTTTTCAGGCTCTAACCAATAGTGCAAAAAAAGTATTAGGTGAACAATAGGTAGGTAAAGAAATAAAACAACAGTAAAAAGACAGGCTATATACAGTAGAGAGGCTATAACAGTATTGAGGCTACATACAGACACTGGTTAGTCAGGCTGATTAAGGTACTATGGACATGTAGATATGGTTAAAGTGACTATGCATATATGATGAACAGAGAGTAGCAGTAGCGTAAAAAAGGGGTTGGCGGGTGGAGGGCGGGACACAATGCAGATAGCCAGGTTAGCCAATGTGTGGGAGCAGTGGTTGGTCGGCCCAATTGAGGTAGTACGTACATGAGTGTATAGTTATAGTGACTATGCATATATGATAAACAGAGAGTAGCAGCAGCGTAAAAAGAGGGGTTGCGGGGGGGGGGGGGGGGGGTTTGGGGGGGCTCACAATGCAAATAGTCCGGCAGCAACACATGACAACACAGCATGGTAACAACACATGACAACATGAGTGATGAACTTGCTGTCTCTGCCTGGCCAGCTCCTCTCTCTCCACTGGGTTTCTCTGCCTCTGACAATATTACGGGGGCTGAGTCACTGGCTTACTAGTGCTCTTCCATGCTGTCCCTAGGCGGGGTGCGTCACGTGCCAGGCTTTTTTTCTCTATACTTGACTTGATTGGGTTGAGTCATTGACGTGATCTTCCTGTCCGGTTTTGCGCCCTCTCAGGCTCATGCGAAGGAGGAGATCTTCATGGCCTAAACTCAGCCTTGTCTCAGGGTAGTAAGTTGGTGGTGTGTTGATATCCCTCTAGTGGTGGGGTTATATCCTGCCTGGTTGGGCCACAGTGTCACCAGACCCTCCCTGTCTCAGCCTCCAGTATCTATGCTGCAATAGTCTATGTGCTGGGGGGCTGGGGTCAGTCTGTCCTAACTGGTGAAATTCTCCTGTCTTATCTGGTGTCCTGTGTGAACTTAAGTAAACATTACACTCACAAAAGTTCCAAAATAATTAAGACATGTCAAATGTCATATTATGTCTGTATAAAGTGTTGTAATGATGTGAAAATAGTTCAACTACAAAAGGGAAAATAAATAAACATAAAAATAGGTTGTATTTACAATGGTGTTTGTTCTTCACTGGTTGCCCCTTTCCTGTGGCAACAGGTCACACATCTTGCTGCTGTGACTGCACACTGTGGAATTTCACCCAATATGCGTTTATCAAAAGTGGATTTGTTTTCTAATTCATATTGGGTCTGTGTAATCTGAGGGAAATATGTGTACATTTGGCAGGTTAGGAAGTGCAGCTCAGTTTCCACTTCATTTTGTGGGCAGTCTGCACATAGCCTGTCTTCTCTTGAGAGGCTGGTCTGCCTTTCGGCAGCCTTTCTCAATAGCAAGGCTATGCTCACTGAGTCTGTACATAGTCAAAGATTTCATTAATTTTGGGTCAGTCACAGTGGTCAGGTATTCTGCAACTGTGTACTCCCTGTTAATGGCTAAATAGCATTCTAGTTCGCTCAGTTTTTTTTGTAAATTCTTTCCAATGTATCAACTGATTATATTTTTGTTTTCTCATGATTTGGTTGGGTCTAATTGTATTGCTGTCCTGGGGCTCTGTGGGGTCTGTTTGTGTTTGTGAACAGGACCAGCTTGCTTATGAGGCTTTTCTCCAAATTAATTTCTCTGTAGGTGATGGTTTTGTTATGGAAGTTTTGGGAATCGCTTCCTTTTAGGTGTTTGTGGAATTTAACGGCTCTTTTCTGGATTTTGATAATTAGCGGGTATCGGCCTAATTTTGCTTTGCATGAGATATTTGGTGTTTTACATTGTGCACTGAGAATTTTTTTGCAGAATTCTGCATGCAGTCTCAATTTGGTGTTTGTCCCATTTTGTGAATACTTGGTTGGTTTGCGGACCCCGGACCTCACAACCATGAAGGGCAATGGATTCTATAACTGATTCAAGTATTTTTAGCCAGATCCTAATTGGTATGTCGAATTGTATGTTCCTTTTGATGGCATATAACATCCTTCTTGCCTTGTCTCTCGTTCACAGCTTTGTGGAAGTTACCTGTGGCGCTGATGTTTAGGCCGAGGTATGTATAGTTTTTTGTGTGGTCTAGGGCAACGGTGTCTAAATTGAATATGCATTTGTAGTCCTGTCAACTGGACCCTTTTTGGAACACCATTAATTTTGTTTACTGAGATATTACTGAGATATACTGTCAGGGCCCAGGTCTGACAGAATCTGTGCAGAAGATCTAGGTGCTGCTGTAGGCCTGTCCTTGGATGGGGACAGAAGCACCAAATCATCAGCAAACAGTAGACATTTGACTTAATATTCTAGTTGGGTGCTGCAGACTATTCTAGTGCCCTCGCCAATTCGTTGATAGATACAGTATATCACAAAAGTGAGTACACCCCTCACATTTTTGTAAATATTTGAGTAAATCTTTTCATGTGACAACACTGAAGAAATTACACTTTGCTACAATGTAAAGTAGTGAGCTTGTATAACAGTGTAAATTTGCTGTTCCCTCAAAATAACTCAACAGTCATTAATGTCTAAACCGCTGACAACAAAAGTGGGTACACCCACTCTTGGAGGTGTGTTTGGGGTCGTTATCATGTTGGAACACTGCCCTGCGGTCCAGTCTCCGAATGGAGGGGGATCATGCTCTGCTTCAGTATGTCACAGTACATGTTAACAAAAAAAAACTGAGCGAACTAGAATGCTATTTGGCCATTAACAGGGAGTATACACTTGCAGAATAGCTGACCACTGTGACTGACCCAAATGGTTCCCTCAATGAACTGTAGCTCCCCAGTGCCGGCAGCACTCATGCAGCCTGTCGTAGCAGAATCAGAATTAGTTAGGTAACATTGAGAAATAAGATGTTTTATCTACTTTCATAAATATGCTTATGTGGGAAAGTCACTTGGGGCCCTGAGAGGGGAGAGGTCAGGATTGTCTTCATATGTGAGGGTATCTGTTAAACCATGTGAAGGGCTCCACAATGTCTGTACACCAGTCACTCCCTACTTTTCCCATTGGGGGGAGGAGTATGGCAGTGTCTGGAACCATTGTATGTCCCCTCTGATGTCGAAACTTGTCTTTCATGGTATATGACCTAGAGGCTCACTCCTCTCCGTGAGTTGTCCAGGAGGAGTTGTATTTGAGATGGGAGTATCTAGAATTGACAATTGATATATGCCATTGGATGAGGTAATGGTTTGGTAATATGAAGTACCAAGAACGAGAAGTAGAACCTCGTCTAAGAGAGCAAACTGAAGGATAATTTATAGCTAATGCTGTCTGGCTATGGGATACTCCTCTCTCAAGTAAAAGTCTTCCTTTGTGCATTTTTCCTAAGACCTGTGTTCCTAAGACCTGTGTGTCACAATCATCGTAGTGAGGAGACCAAAACGCAGCGTGGTGTGAATACATACTTTTAATGAATGACAAAAAAACACGAAGTACACTAAACAAACAAAATAACAAACCGACCGTGACCACTATCGAAACTGAGTGCTAACATGCAACATCACATAGACAATAACCCACAAAATACCCAAAGAACATGGCTGCCTAAATATGGTTCCCAATCAGAGACAACGATAAACAGCTGCCTCTAACTGAGAACCAATCTAGGCAACCATAGACATATATAAACACCTAGATGGTAAACAACCCCATAGACCTACAAAAACACCTAGACAGTACAAAAACACATACATCACCCATGTCACACCCTGACCTAACCAAAATATATAAAGAAAACAAAGAATACTCAGGTCAGGGCGTGACATTGGTTCGTCATTGTGAGTTGGGAGGGGTGGATCTTTGCTATGAAAGATCTCAGTTGCAATTATGTTGGCACTCTCAGAATTAATTTAAAGACACTGAATTAATCTGAGAGTCACAGGGATATGGTGAAGCTCATATTATTAAAAGATGAAGTTTAAAGTATAACTCTGACTTGTGTGTGGTTTGTAAACTCTCCTTTCACTTAGTAATACAGGAAATTACCGCGACAAGACCCAGACCATGACACTCCCACCACCATGCTTGACTGTAGGCAAGACACACTTGTCTTTGTACTTCTCACCTGGTTGCCGCCACACACGCTTGACACAATCTGAACCAAATAAGTTCATCTTGGTCTCCACAGGACATGGTTCCAGTAATCCATGTCCTTAGTCTGCTTGTCTTCAGCAAACTGTTTGCAGGCTTTCTTGTGCATCATCTTTAGAAGAGGCTTCCTTCTGGGACGACAGCCATGCAGACCAATTTGATGCA
Source organism: Oncorhynchus mykiss (assembly GCF_057628025.1). Classification (NCBI taxonomy): domain Eukaryota; kingdom Metazoa; phylum Chordata; class Actinopteri; order Salmoniformes; family Salmonidae; genus Oncorhynchus; species Oncorhynchus mykiss. The sequence continues at coordinate 2,310,416 of NC_143049.1, forward strand.
GTGTACGGCGTATGGTCTGAGCACTGACAGGCTGACCCCCCACCCCTTCAACCTCTGCAGCAATGCTGACAGCACTCATACGTCTTTTTCCCAAAGACAACCTCTGGATATGACGCTGAGCACGTGCACTCAACTTATTTGGTCGACCATGGCGAGGCCTTTTCTGAGTGGAACCTGTCCAGTTAAACCGCTGTATGTCTTGGCCACCGTGCTGCAGCTCAGTTTCAGGGTCTTGGCAATCTTCTTATAGCCCAGGCCATCTTTATATAGAGCAACAATTCTTTTTTTCAGATCCTCAGAGAGTTCTTTGCCATGAGGTGCCAAGTTGAACATCAAGTGACCAGTCAGTATGAGGGAGTGTGAGAGCGATGACACCAAATTTAACACGCCTGCTCCCCATTCACACCTGAGACCTTGTAACACTAACGAGTCACATGACACCGGGAAGGGAAAATGGCTAATTGGGCCCAATTTGGACATTTTCACTGAGGGGTGTACTCACATTTGTTGCCAGCGGTTTAGACATTAATACATAGTTTTTAGTTTTGGTGTGAGTCTAAAGACACATTGTGTGGGGCCCATACCCGGCCCTGTAGTCTCGGGGGGAGGAAAAGCACTTAGGCACTGTGGGGATAGTGTGCGCAAGTATTTCTTACAAAACAAGTCAGGTCCTCATGGGAGTTTCTACAAAACTGTTTGTTCAAACCATTTGGACTTGTGACTTTCCCTTCCATATCCATAAACAAAGAGTTGCTGTCACCCTGCAATTAGCGTGGCTGTCAACCGGTCTATCCAAATAGTATGCTAGACTTTAAGCTGTTTTCTACACCAGAAGAAGTAGACGTTTAATTAGTCTTGATGTTCCAGTTCCTGAGTGCTCCAGATCCGTTCGAGGTCCTTCCAAAAACATGCAGTCTGAATCCAGAGCCCCCCAAATAGGGTCTCATGCATAGTTGAAATTGGGAGTGTTTTGCAGAGTCACAAACTAAGTACAATTGATTTTGGCACCTCAGGTCAAATTTCTTTGTGATTTGGAGTATATCTTTGGAAAATCTTCTTTGGTTAGGCCCCAGCCACAAGAGTGTTACGTAATCTCTGTTCTGAGAGGACATATGTTTTCTCTAGAAGGTACCTACAGTAGAACACTGCAGTTTTGCAACATTGTATTGATATTTGGCCAGTTTGCAAGTAGTCAGAAAGTTATTACACAGAGAAGAGTGTGTGCTGATATGTGCAGAAAAGATTGTGGAGGAGATTATGGATTTTTTTTAAAGGAAATAAGATACTGTGATTCCTCAGACCACTTGGTTGAGCAAACTTGTAAAATCTTCTTTGGTTAGTCTTCAGTTACAGAAGAGTTACAGAACTGTTACAGCATCTTGTCTAGAAGGTACTTATACATACAGTATACTTGATACTACTACTATTACTGGGACATATGAGGTAGTGTTGTGTTATTACAGCTTGATTTGACAATATAAGTGCGTAAGAAAAGAGGGATCTCTGCCTTATCAATAGTGGGAGAGATACTGTTGACGACTTCAGTGAAAAACATATGGTATGTACTGTATCATGCAGTATATTGAACTAATACTAATATTGAACATGCACCTCTGATGCATAGGGAAACAGAATATTGAAGTTGTACATTTCCAGCAAGATGATTGTTGATTATTGTCCAATCTTTTGGCCAGGGTGACCGCAGACTGCTGCAGAGATTTGAGAATATGACAGCGCAACTCACAGCGCAAACCCACTTTTGTTCAGCTACATTCTATCGCAAACTAGACTCGAAGGTCTAATACTGCAACCCGCCTCACCAGTTTATATATATAAAAAAGAGAAAGTATTATTTACCTCAAATCTGTAATCCTCCATAGAAGCTAACTAGAAGCTAACCAGAAGCTAACCAGAAGCTAGCCAGAAGCTAACCAGAAGCTAACCAGAAGCTAGTTAGCTTCTTTACTGGCTAATCGTTAGTATTGTCGTTATCTGTCTTATCGGCTGCTATCTGAATAGATAGCTATCTGCTATCTAAATTTTTATTTTTTCTTGGGCCTCTATAACTATATCTATTTTTAAAAAAATTGCGAAATGGATTGATCCCCTCTACCACACGGAACTCCACTAATCCTACCGACAGAAACGCACGAGGTGGCTAAAAACAGACCTCCATCCTATGCTAGCTTGCTACCGATGGCCCGGCTAGCTGTCTGAATCGCCGTGACCCCAACCAACCTCACTACTCCCTGGACCCTTTTGATCACTTGAATAAGCATGCCTCTCCTTAATGTCAATATGCCTTGTCCATTGCTGTTCTGGTTAGGGTTTATTGGCTTATTTCACTGTAGAGCCTCTAGTCCTGCTCACTATACCTTATCCAACCTATTAGTTCCACCACCAACACATGTGATGACATCTCCTGGTTTCAATGATGTTTCTAGAGACAATATCTCTCTCATCATCACACAATACCTAGGTTTACCTCCACTGTATTCACATCCTACCATACCTTTGTCTGTACATTATACCTTGAAGCTATTTTATCGCCCCCAGAAACCTCCTTTTACTCTCTGTTCCAGACATTCTAGACGACCAATTCTCATTGCTTTTAGCCGTACCCTTATCCTACTCCTCCTCTTTTCATCTTGTGATGTAGAGGTGAATCCAGGCCCTGCAGTGCCTAGCTCCACTCCTATTCCCCAGGCGCTCTCTTTTGATGACTTAATAGCCTTGGTTTCATGCATGTTAACATTAGAAGCCTCCTCCCTAAGTTTGTTTTATTCACTGCTTTAGCACACTCTGCCAACCCGGATGTTCTAGCTGTGTCTGAATCCTGGCTTAGGAAGACCACCAAAAATTCTGAAATTTTCATTCCAAACTACAACATTTTCAGACAAGATAGAACTGCCAAAGGGGCGGTGTTGCAATCTACTGCAAAGATAGCCTGCAGAGTTCTGTCCTACTATCCAGGTCTGTACCCAAACAATTTGAACTTCTACTTTTAAAAATCCACCTCTCTAAAAATAAGTCTCTCACCGTTGCCGCCTGCCATAGACCACCCTCTGCCCCCAGCTGTGCTCTGGACACCATATGTGAACTGATTTCCCCCCATCTATCTTCAGAGCTCGTGCTGCTAGGGGACCTAAACTGGAACATGCTTAACACCCCAGCCATCCTACAATCTAAACTTGATGCCCTCAATCTCACACAAATTATTAATGAACCTAACAGGTACCTCCCCAAAGCCGTAAACACGGGCCCCCTCATAGATATCATCCTAACCAACTTGCCCTCTAAATACATCTCTGCTGTCTTCAACCTCAATCTCAGCGATCACTGCCTGCATCCGTAATGGGTCAGCTGTGAAACGACCTCCACTCATCACTGTCAAACGCTCCCTGAAACACTTCAGCGAGCAGGCCTTTCTAATCGACCTGGCCGGGGTATCCTGTAGGATATTGATCTCATCCCGTCAGTAGAGGATGCCTGGTTATTTATTATTATTATTATTTTTAAATGCCTTCCTAACCATCTTACATAAGCATGCCCCATTCAAGAAATGTAGAACCAGGAACAGATATAGCCCTTGGTTCTCCCCAGACCTGACTGCCCTTAACCAACACAAAAACATCCTATGGCGTTCCGCATTAGCATTGAACAGCCCCCGTGATATGCAGCTTTTCAGGGAAGCTAGAAACTTGCTTCCTGCAATAATAAGTCAAAAAAGTTCTGGGACACTGTAAAGTCCATGGAGAATAAGAACACCTCCTCCCAGCTGCCCACTGGACTGAAGATAGGAAACACTGTCACCACTGATAAATCCACTATAATTGAGAATTTCAATAAGCATTTTTCTACGGCTGGCCATGCTTTCCACCTGGCTACCCCGGTCAACAGCACAGCACCCCCCCCCCCCCCACAGCAACTCACTCCCCATTTCTCCTTCTCCCAAATCCAGTCAGCTGATGTTCTGAAAGAGCTGCAAAATCTGGACCCCTACAAATCAGCCGGGCTAGACAATCTGGACCCTTTCTTTCTAAAATGATCTGCCGAAATTGATGCCACCCCTATTACTAGCCTGTTCAACCTCTCTTTAGTGTCGTCTGAGATTCCCAAAGATTGGAAAGCAGCTGCGGTCATCCCCCCTCTTCAAAGGGGGTACACTCTTGACCCAAACTGCTACAGACCTATATCTATCCTACCCTGCCTTTCTAAGGTCTTCGAAAGCCAAGTCAACAAACAGATTACCAACCATTTTGAATCTCACCCTACCCTCTCTGCTATGCAATCTGGTTTCAGAGCTGGTCATGGGTGTACCTCAGCCACGCTCAAGGTCCTAAACGATATCTTAACCATCATCGATAAGAAACATTACTGTGCAACCGTATTCATTGATCTGGCCAAGGCTTTCGACTCTGTCAATCACCACATCCCCATCGGCAGACACGACAGCCTTGGTTTCTCAAATGATTGCCTCGCCTGGTTCACCAACTACTTCTCTGATAGAGTTCAGTGTGTCAAATCGGAGGATCTGCTGTCTGGACCTCTGGCAGTCTCTAAGGGGGTGCCGCAGGGTTCAATTCTTTGACCGACTCTCTTCTCTGTATACATCAATGATGTCGCTCTTGCTGCTGGTGAGTCTCTGATCCACCTCTACGCAGACGACACCATTCTGTATACTTCTGGCCCTTCTTTGGACACTGTGTTAACAACCCTCCAGGCAAGCTTCAATGCCATACAACTCTCCTTCCGTGGCCTCCAATTGCTCTTAAATACAAGTAAAACTAAATGCATGCTCTTCACCCGATCGCTGCCTGCACCTGCCTGTCTGTCCAACATCACTACTCTGGACGGCTCTGACTTACAATACGTGGACAACTACAAATACCTAGGTGTCTGATTAGACTGTAAACTCTCCTTCCAGACCCACATCAAACATCTCCAATCCAAAGTTAATTCTACAATTGGCTTCCTATTTCGCAACAAAGCATCCTTCACTCATGCTGCCAAACATACCCATGTAAAACTGACCATCCTACCAATCCTCGACTTCGGCGATGTAATTTACAAAATAGCCTCCAATACCCTACTCAACAAATTGGATGCAGTCTATCAGAGTGCCATCCGTTTTGTCACCAGAGCCCCATATACTACCCACCATTGCGACCTGTACCCTCTCGTTGGCTGGCCCTCGCTTCATACTCGTCACCAAACCCACTGGCTCCATGTCATCTACAAGACCCTGCTAGGTAAAGTCCCCCCTTATCTCAGCTCGCTGGTCACCATAGCATCACCCAACTGTAGCACGCGCTCCAGCAGGTATATCTCTCTGGTCACCCACAAAACCAATTCTTTCTTTGGCCGCCTCTCCTTCCAGTTCTCTTCCACTGCATCTACCCTTCTAGTGTTTTACTTGCTTGTATTTACTTTGCCACCATGGCCTTTTTTGCATTTACCTCCCTTATCTCACCACATTTGCTCACATCGTATATAGACTTGTTTCTACTGTATTATTGACTGTATGTTTGTTTTACTCCATGTGTAACTCTGTGTCGTTGTATGTGTCGAACTGCTTTGCTTTATCTTGGCCAGGTTGCAATTGTAAATGAGAACTTGTTCTCAACTTGCCTACCTGGTTAAATAACGGTGAATTAAATAAAAATATTTAGTATTTACAGTATATAACTTGGCATTTACTATCATCAGGTCATTCAGCTTTCACTGCCACCTGACCCTGATATTGATATTCAAATTCATCAAATTTTCATTTGATTTTAAATAGATTTTAGATTGAAAAAAACTGATGGAACCGGCGAAATGTGGTAAGGAAAATAAATACTAAAATCCCTTTGAACCTCTCACACACTAGAACATGTGGTAGTAGTAATTCATACAAAATTGACTAGAAGGCCAGCCTCCAGGAGTCGCTTCTTCACTGTTGACGTTGAGACTGGTGTTTTGCGGGTACTATTACTCAAAAATGTTGTGCACAAATTTCTTTACATCCCTGTTAGTGAGCATTTCTTTTTTGCCAAGGAAATTCATTCACCTGGCAGGTGTGGCATGTAAAGAAGCTGATTAAACAGCATTATCATTACACAATGCAACTTGTGCTGGGGACAATAAAAGGCCACTTTAAAATGTGCAGTTTTGTCACACAACACAATGGCACAGATGTCTCAAGTTTTGACAGAGCGTGCAATTGGCATGCTGACCGCAGGAATGTCCACAAGAGCTGTTGCCAGAGAATATGATGTTAATTTCTCTACCATAAACCGCCTCCAATGTCACTTTAGAGAATTTGGCAGTACATCCAACCGGCCTCACAACTGCAGACCACGTGTATGGAGTCGTGTGGGCGACCGGTTTGCTGATGTCAACGTTGTGAACAGAGTAACCCATGGTGGCGGTGGGGTTATGTTATGGGCAGGCATAAGCTATGGACAATGAACACAATTGCATTTTATCGATGGCAATTTGAATGCACAGAGATACCGTGACGAGATCCTGAGGCCCATCGTCCCGCCATTCATCTGCTGCCATCACCTCATGTTTCAGCATGATATAATGCTCTGCCCCATGTCGCAAAGATCTTTACAATTCCTGGAAGCTGAAAATGTCCCAGTTCTTCCATGGCCTGCATACTCACCAGACATGTCACCCATTGATTATGCTTGGGATGCTCTGAATTGACTTGTACGACAGCGTGTTCCAGTTCCCGCCAATATCCATCAACTCTGCCCAGTCAATGAAGTGGAGTGCGACAACATTACAAACAATCAACAGCCTGATCAACTCTATGCGAAGGAGATTTCAGGCAGTCTTTCCAAACAGCTCTTACACTAAAAGGATATTATCATTTTCACAATTTCAAGGTATTATTCCAACTTCAGCATGGATATACAGTGCCTTGCGAAAGTATTCGGCCCCCTTGAACTTTGCGACCTTTTGCCACATTTCAGGCTTCAAACATAAAGATATAAAACTGTATTTTTTTGTGAAGAATCAACAACAAGTGGGACACAATCATGAAGTGGAACGACATTTATTGGATATTTCAAACTTTTTTAACAAATCAAAAACTGAAAAATTGGGCGTGCAAAATTATTCAGCCCCTTTACTTTCAGTGCAGCAAACTCTCTCCAGAAGTTCACTTTCCATAGATTGAACAGCAATGGAATTTGTCATTATTTTTATCACATTTCTTGGGACCAACGTTAACACATTTTTGTATAAAGTTATTAACCAAAGTTATGGGCAGAGGTGTTGGTCCAATTTGTTAGATGACATTATATTGCTAAGTATTATGCTTTAAAAAGGACATGAATGTAACTATCAAATGTTTAATTTGTTGGTTGTGTGTTTTAACCTGGTTACCTCTGAGATGTTAGATCTTTAAAACATTACTTGTAAGTGTGTAACCTATGTTTGATTAACCCATTATGGGAGACATTCAACAGTCTTATATTTTCAAATGTCCATCTCAATAGAGGCATTGGAACACTAATATATACAGTGCCTTGCGAAAGTATTCGGCCCCCTTGAACTTTGCGACCTTTTGCCACATTTCAGGCTTCAAACATAAAGATATAAAACTGTATTTTTTTCTGAAGAATCAACAACAAGTGGGACACAATCATGAAGTGGAACGACATTTATTAGATATTTCAAACTTTTTTAACAAATCAAAAACTGAAAAATTGGCGTGCAAAATTATTCAGCCCCTTTACTTTCAGTGCAGCAAACTCTCTCCAGAAGTTCAGTGAGGATCTCTGAATGATCCAATGTTGACCTAAATGACTAATGATGATAAATAACATCCACCTGTGTGTAATCAAGTCTCCGTATAAATGCACCTGCACTGTGATAGTCTCAGAGGTCCGTTAAAAGCGCAGAGAGCATCATGAAGAACAAGGAACACACCAGGCAGGTCCGAGATACTGTTGTGAAGAAGTTTAAAGCCGGATTTGGATACAAAAAGATTTCCCAAGCTTTAAACATCCCAAGGAGCACTGTGCAAACGATAATATTGAAATGGAAGGAGTGTCAGACCACTGCAAATCTACCAAGACCTGGCCGTCCCTCTAAACTTTCAGCTCATACAAGGAGAAGACTGATCAGAGATGCAGCCAAGAGGCCCATGATCACTCTGGATGAACTGCAGAGATTCTTCACACAAAAATACAGTTTTATATCTTTATGTTTGAAGCCTGAAATGTGGCAAAAGGTCGCAATGTTCAAGGGGGCCGAATACTTTCGCAAGGCACTGTAAATGCACTCTCTATTTGTTTGTCTTTGGAAAGCAGGCAGCAGGGTAGCTTAGTGGTTAGAGCGTTGGACTAGTAAAAAGTTCAAAGCCCCGAGCTCACAAGGTCAAATCTGTTGTTCTGCCCCCTGAACAGGCAGTTGTTGAACAGGCACTGTTGGGTGCCATTTGAGATGGACATTGAGAAATTAGATATTTTTCAGGTAACTTGCACCTTCCCACCTGCCACAGCAGACACTGCTAGTACTCAATTACAGTTGTGGGTTGTGTTATGTAGCTGGCACCCTTGGGATTGCAAACAGAGGAAGATCTTCAAAGGTAAGTGATTTATTTTATCGCTATTTCTGACTTCCGTGACATCCTCTGCTTGTTTGGAAAATCTTTGTAATGTTTTTGTACGCGGGGCGCTGTCCTCAAATAATCGCATGGTATGCTTTCGATGTAAAGCCTTTTTGACAAAGCAGCTGGATTAAAACTTCTTGGTCCTACTTGAGACGTCTGCGTTAAAACTCAAACGTTCATTAAAATAGACATGTAGGGTATTGAATTGAAGCTACACTCGTTGTGAATCTAGCCAACAAGTCAGATTTTTAAAATGCTTTTCGGCGAAAGCATGAGAAGCTATTATCTGATAGCATGCACCCCCCAAAATACCAGCACGACACGTAAACAACAGATTTTGCGGTAGCCGGCGCTACCCAAAACGCAGAAATAAAATATAAAACATTCATTACCTTTGATGATATTCTTTGTTGGCACTCCTATATGTCCCATAAACATCACAAATTGGTCTTTTTCCCGATTAAATCCGTCCATGAATGCCCAAAATATCCATTTGTATGGCCTGTCTGCATCACGAAAAAAGCTATCTTCTAACACGCAACGTCATGTTTAAAAATGATATAAGTTGCCTATATTCTTTGACAAAAAACTTCAACCTACTTTTATAACCCAACTTTAGGTATTTGTAAACGTTAATAAGCGATCAAATTGATCACTGGGCGATCTGTATTCAATAGCAGCTACAAAAGAAAACAGTGTCCATTTTTCAATCTTCCAAAATCGATTGAGGTAGGCTGGATGGAATCAATGATCTATTCGTAATGTCTCAATAGATTTTTGTCAATGAAAATGACGTGGCGACATCGTGTGGAAGCTGTAGGAATTGCATCCGTCTCCATATTAAATTTGGTTTCCTTTAAATAATCCATGAAAGGGGCGCATGGATACTTTTTTCAGATTTCAGTGAGCAGTTTTTCTTGCGCTTTTCGTTGAAACACACGCTCTGTTATAGTCACAGCCGTGATTTAACCAGTTTTAGAAACTTCAGAGTGTTTTCAATCCACACATACTAATCATATGCATATACTATATTCCTGGCATGAGTAGCAGGACGCTGAAAAGTTGCGCGATTTTTAACAGAATGTTCGAAAAAGGAGGGGGTAGGATAAAGAGGTTAACAGGAAGTTAAGCTTTTAAACAATGTAAGACGCTTGTATTTTCATGAATGTTTTATATTACGAATATTGTATTTTGAATTTCGCACTCTGCAATTTCATCGGATGTTGTCGAGGTGGGGCGCTAGCGGCACACCTAGCCCAAAGAGGTTTTAAACAATTGTTTTAATAGTAATTTCAATTTCAATTTCACTGCACATGCAAATTCTTTGTAAACCATATTTTACTTCTTCAATTTCTGTATGTCACCTGTTATAATTTGTGCAAATAAATACAACTAACTTGAATTTAGCAGCTTGAAGTAATACAATCTACTGTGGGCTCAACCCACCTCTGTTCTCTCTACATCTGCCCTCTTCTGTCACTTTCTGTGTCTTGTCTGTTGCTGTCTGCTTCTTCCATTCTCATCGACAGGGCTATAGTGGAACAGGTTTAGAGCTTCAAGAACCTTGGCGTCTACATCACCAACAAACTAACATGGTCCAAGCACACCAAGACAGTTGTGAAGAGGGCACAAAAAACCTATTCCCCCTCAGGAGACTGAAAAGATTTGGCATAGGACCTCAGATCCTCAAAAGGTTCTACAGCTGCACCATCGAGAGCATCCTGATGGGTTGCATCACTGCCTGGTATGGAAACTGCTACAGAGGGTAGTGCGTATGGCCCAGTACATCACTGGGGCCAAGCTTCCTGCCATCCAGGACCTCTATACCAGGCGGTGTCAGAGGAAGGCCCAGAAAATTGTCAAACACCCCAGCCACCCTAGTCATAGACTGTTCTCTCTGCCACCACACGGCAACAGCTTCTACCCCCAAGCCATAAGACTCCTGAACAGCTAATCAAATGACAACCCAGACCTGTTGCATTGCCCCCCCCCCCCCCCCCCCCCCACACACACACACACACTGCTACTCTGTTATTATCTATGCATAGCCACTTTAATAACTCTACCTACATATACATAATTACCTCAATTACCTCGACACCAGTGCCCCTGCACATTGACACATTGACTCACATTGATTAACCTTTTGTTGGTTAAGGGCTTGTAAGTAAGCATTTCACTGTAAGGTGAAACCTGTTGTTTTCAGCGCATGTGACAAATAAAATGTGATTTGATTTTAATATAAATTTATGAACGTCTCAACAAATATTACCCAATTATCCACGTTGAAATGACATGGTGTGCCCAGTGGGATATCTCGTTGCATTGAATGCAATGTATTGACTTATGCATCAATACATTGATACATATCTTTTCCATTGAATGAAATGTGTTGACTTAGGTGTCATATTTTGTGATTAATATATTTTCGCAAAAGCCTTACAGACTGACTTACTCTTATAAGCTGATGCTGGGCTGGTAGGTCACAGGAGACAAGTCCGTCAGTCGAGGCTGCTGGGGGCAGGACGGCTCATAGTAATGTCTGGAACAGCGCAAATGGAAACCATGTATTTGATACCATTTCTTTTATTCTGGTCCAGCCATTACCACAAGCCCATCCTCCCCAATGAAGGCGTCACCAACTTCTGTGGAGTCAATTCTCTCCTATCCTCTTTCGGTTGTTACGTTCATTATGCCACCAGATGGCAGAAGCACGCTGCAGATTGGAAAAGGAACAGCCAGACACCCTGCCTCCCTCCCTGAGACTGTGACATAATCTGTAGAGAGACAGAGGAGGTGTGAAAGACAAATGTCTTGGAATGCATTACATCACTTTGAAATATTATCATCATATATTTCCACACCACAGCTGAACGGTGCAAAATATGAAAATGGTGACAGTCCGTATGATTCACAATATCCACATCTGAACGAAAGTGAAACGCTGAAGGTGATTCCAGTCACTGAAAAGAGGAGAAGGGGACTGAGGAGAGGGAAGGAGAGGAGAGGGGGACTGAAAAGAGGAGAAGGGGACTGAGGAGAGGGAAGGAGAGGAGAGGGGTACTGAAAAGAGGAGAAGGGGACTGAGGAGAGGGAAGGAGAGGAGAGGGGGACTGAAAAGAGGAGAAGGGGACTGAGGAGAGGGAAGGAGAGGAGAGGGGGACTGAAAAGAGGAGAAGGGGACTGAGGAGAGGGAAGGAGAGGAGAGGGGGACTGAAAAGAGGAGAAGGGGACTGAGGAGAGGGAAGGAGAGGAGAGGGGGACTGAAAAGAGGAGAAGGGGACTGAGGAGAGGGAAGGAGAGGAGAGGGGGACTGAAAAGAGGAGAAGGGGACTGAGGAGAGGGAAGGAGAGGAGAGGGGGACTGAAAAGAGGAGAAGGGGACTGAGGAGAGGGAAGGAGAGGAGAGGGGGACTGAAAAGAGGAGAGGGAAGGAGAGGAGAGGGGGACTGAAAAGAGGAGAAGGGAAATGAGGAGAGGGAAGGAGAGGAGAGGGGGACTGAAAAGAGGAGAAGGGGACTGAGGAGAGGGAAGGAAGAGGAGAGGGGGACTGAAAAGAGGAGAAGGGGACTGATGAGAGGGGAGGAGAGGGGGACTGAAAAGAGGAGAAGGGGACAGAGGAGAGGGAAGGAGATTAGAGGGGGACTGAAAATAGGAGAAGGTGACTGAGGAGAGGGAAGGAGAGGAGAGGGGGACTGAAAAGAGGAGAAGGGGACTGAGGAGAGGGAAGCACAGGGCTTTAGCATAATGACTGCTAAACCACTCAGGATGAATCAGTCACCCCTCCTCTCCACCTCCTGCTATCTCTCTATCGCTCTTGCTATCTCTCTGTCTCTCTCCCTTTCTTTTGCTTCCCTGCGCACTCTTTCTCTCTCTCCCTCCATCTTGCTCCCTGCTTCCATCTCTGTCTGTCTCCCTTTCTCATGCTCTCTCTCTCTCTGTCTGCTCCCCTGCACTGTCTCTCCCTCTCATTCTCTCCCTCTCTCTCCTGTGTATGTCGAAGAAGGGGGCTGTGGTTATCTGTAAAGACCTTTCTGAATGTACTGCTTACAGAAAAGCTATGAACACTATGTACTACACTCTTAGAAAAAAAGGTGCTACACTACATGTATGTGGACACCTTTTCGTCGAACATCTAATTTCAAAATTATTGATATTTTTTATTTAACAAGGCAAGCCAGTTAAGAGCAAATCCTTATATACAATGACAGCCTACCCCTGACAAACCCTCCCTTAACCCGGACGGCGCTGGGGCAAATTGTGCGGCGCCCTATGGGGCTCCCGTTCAGTGCTGGTTGTGATACAGCCTGGGATCAAACCCGGGTCTGTAGTGATGCCTCTAGCACTGCGATGTAGTGCCTTAAACCACTGTGCCACTCGCTCCCCAATTAATATGGAGTTGGTTTCCCCATTTTCTGCTATAACAGCTCACACTATTCTGGAAAGGCATTCCATTAGATGTTAGAACATTGCTGCAGGGACTTGCTTCCATTCAGCCACAAGAGCATTGGTAAAGTTGGGCACTGATGTTGGGCCATTAGGCTTGGCTCGCAGTCGGTGTTCCAATTCATCCCAAAGGTGTTCGATGGGGTTGAGGTCAGGGCTCTGTGCAAGCCAGTCAAGTTCTTCCACATCGATGTTGACAAACCAGTTATTATAATTCATAATTCCAGAGAACGCGTTTCCACTACTCCAGAGTCCAATGGCAGCGAGCTTTACACCACACCAGCCTATGCTTGCCATTGCACTTTGTGATCTTAGGCTTGTGTGCTGCTGCTCGGCCATGGAAACTCAATTCATGAAGCTCCCAACGAACAGTTCTTGTGATGACGTTGCTTCCAGAGGCAATTTGGAACTCTGCAGTGAGTGTTACAACTGAGGACAGACCATTTTTACACGCTACACGCTTCAACACTCAGCAATCCCATTCTGTGAGCGTGTGTGACCTACCACTTCGCTGCTGAAGAGTTGTTGCTTCAACACGTTTCCAGTTCACAATAACAGCACTTACAGTCAACTGGGGAAGCTCTAGAAGGGCAGACATTTTATGAACTGACTTGTGGAAAGGTGGCATCCTATGACGGTGCCACGTTGAAAGTCACTGAGCTCTTCATTAAGGCCAGTCTATGGAGATTGCATGTCTATGTGCTTGATTTTATACACCTGTCAGCAACGGGTGAGGCTGAAATAGGAGGACCCTTTGAAAAACTATTTTTGGTTTGAGGTAGAACTTTTTGGTTGTACAACTGACCTTTCACTTTCCCTTTGGGTTCCATGTAAAACCCTTTCTACATGGAACTGAAATTCTACACAGGGACACTCGAAGTCAATCTTAAATGACAAATTCCTTATTATCAGAGCGTTGGAGAGGTTGCAAATAGCTCAATGCACCAAATGCACATGTCGATCAGGAGCTCTACTGGGGCAGTTCCGTTAGTTCTCTTATATACTGCAGACAACTTATATTTACATGATTTAGCTTATTCATCACTCATAATTAATGAATCATTAATGTTTCTTCATTCATGTGACTGACCAATTCATTAATCATTAATGTTTCTTTATACATGTGACAGACCGTTACTTTCCCCAGTTTCTGTGTTGTTGTGGGTTTGTACGTGTGTGTATTTCAGGAAATGGAATCCTGGATTCCTCAAGCAGCTGATTGGTCGGCCCCATTGGCGCTCCGAACCCTCCCTCTCGTCAGGGGAAACAGCTGTCTTCAATTACCAACTCCTTCTCCAGCTGGATAAAAGCCAGTGCTCCTTTGTCAGGAGAGAGAGCTTCTTTGATGTTGGTTGTTAGTCTGTGGAAGTTTTGTTGAAGGTATTTTGTAGCAGCTACTCCTGGGGTATGTGTATGCCAATAGGACTTAGTGTTTTTGATTATTGAAATTGTTCCCTTAAAGTATTAGTAACTATTTTGTTTCATTTGTTCCCTCTTGCCTAAACGCACCTTGGGAGTGTTTAGGCAAGAGGCCTGCATGCGTACATAACCCGTAGTATTTACTGTCTATGCACACTAGGTAAGACCTGGCTGGACCACCCCTGTATTTTGGTTAGTGCGCCAGGTGATGCTAAAAGCTAGGTAAGTAGTGGGAAGGCAGGTAAGGTAGGAGAGGGGTCTCTTCAATTTTTACTTTCTTTGCTTTGGTTCCGTCCAGCCCCTTTTCCCACCTTACTGTGTTAAGGAAGAATAAATTCCCTATAAACTGTATTTTTCTCTGCCTCTGATGTCCTTCCCCGCACCTACGATCACATACTTTTTCACGCCACGGGGAGTTGAGATGTAGCAGGGTGTTGTGTTCCCTCCAAGAGGCGTACGTAACACAAACCAATATCTCACAAGGCTTCTTCTCTCTAAGCTGAGAGAAACTGAGATTTCGTTCTCAAAACAAGGGTCTGGGCGGACCGTCAAATTGCAGATGCTGATAGTGAGGATTTCACTTTTATGAACACAGAAATTGTTTCACTGTCAAAAATAAAATGAAACCATCTAGTGTTCAGTGAAATAACAACACAA
Organism: Oncorhynchus mykiss; assembly: GCF_057628025.1. Classification (NCBI taxonomy): domain Eukaryota; kingdom Metazoa; phylum Chordata; class Actinopteri; order Salmoniformes; family Salmonidae; genus Oncorhynchus; species Oncorhynchus mykiss. The sequence continues at coordinate 2,325,548 of NC_143049.1, forward strand.
TGTCACACAGGTAGCCTAGTCAAATAATTAACATCCAATCACATTAACTGTTACTCTCTCGCAGGAAATCCACTACGTATGTAGCCGAACGTAGCTGCTGCTCATTCAGTTTACTTGAAATTGGTTTTAAAAAAGTAAGGCCCACGTCCATAGAGACGCATTCCAGCTCTACTGCTAGTTCCAGCGCCGACAGAGATGGCTGCCTCACTTCACGTTCCCAGGAAACTATGCAGTTTGTTTTTTTACGTGTTATTTCTTACATTGGTACCCCAGGTAATCTTAGGTTTCATTACATACAGTCGGGAAGAACTACTGAATATAAGACCAACGTCAACTCACCATCAGTACGACCAGGAATATGACTTTCCCGAAACAGATCCTGTGTTCTGCCTTCCACCCAGGACAACGGAATGGATCCCAGCCTGCGACCCAAAACAAAGACGTTGTAAAAGAGGGAAACGAAGCAGTCTTCTGGTCAGGCTCCGGAGACGGGCACATCGCGCACCACTCCCTAGCATACTACTCGCCAAGGCCAGTCTCTTGACAACAAGGTTGATGAAATCCGAGCAAGGGTAGCATTCCAGAGGGACATCAGAGACTGTAACGTTCTTTGCTTCACGGAAACATGGCTCACTCGAGAGACGCTAACGGAATCGGTGCAGCCAGCTGGTTTCTTCAAGCATCGCGCCGACAGAAACAAACATCTTTCTGGTAAGAAGAGGGGCGGGGGCGTATGCCTTATGATCCTTCTGTTCACCTGACTTAGAATTCCTCACAATCAAATGTCGTCTGCATTATCTACCAAGGGAATTCTCTTCGATTATAATCACAGCCGTATATATTCCCCAAGCAGACACATCGATGGCCCTGAACAAACTTTAGCTATTCCCTCCGCAAGGCAATCAAACAAGCTAAGCGTCAGTATAGAGACAAAGTAGTCACAATTCAACGGCTCAGACACAAGAGGTATGTGGCAGGGTCTACAGTCAATCACGGATTACAAAAAGAAAACCAGCCCCGTCACGGACCAGGATGTCTTGCTCCCAGACAGACTAAATAACTTTTTTTGCCCGCTTTGAGGACAATACAGTGCCACTGACACGGACTGCAACCAAAACCTGCGAACTCTCCTTCACTGCAGCCGAGGTGAGGAAAACATTTAAACGTGTTAACCCTCGCAAGGCTGCAGGCCCAGACGGCATCCCCAGCCGCGTCCTCAGAGCATGCGCAGACCAGCTGGCTGGTGTGTTTACGGACATATTCAATCAATCCTTATCCCAGTCTGCTATTCCCACATGCTTCAAGAGGGCCACCATTGTCCCTGTTCCCAAGAAAGCTAAGGTAACTGAGCTAAACGACTACTGCTCCGTAGCAATCACTTCCGTCATCATGAAGTGCTTTGAGAGACTAGTCAATGACCATATCACCTCCACCCTACCTGACACCATAGACCCACACCCATCTGGACAAGAGGAATACCCATGTGAGAATGCTGTTCATCGACTACAGCTCAGCATTTAACACCATAGTACCTCCAAACTCGTCATCAAGACCCTGGGTCTCGACCCCGCCCTGTGCAACTGAGTACTGGACTTCCTGACGGGCTGCCCCCAGGTGGTGAGGGTAGGTAACAACATCTCCACCACGCTGATCCTCAACACTGGGGCCCCACAAGGGTGCGTTCTGAGCCCTCTCCTGTACTCCCTGTTCTCCCATGACTGCGTGGCCATGCACGCCTCCAACTCAATCATCAAGTTTGCGGACGACACTACTGTGCTAGGCTTGATTATCAACAACGACGAGACGGCCTACAGGGAGGAGGTGAGGGCCCAGGAAGGTGTCTGGAAAATAACCTCACACTCAACATCAACAAAACAAAGGAGATGATTGTGGACTTCAGGAAACAGCAGAGGGAGCACCCCCCTATCCACATCGATGGGACAGTAGTGGAGAGGGCAGTAAGTTAAGTTCCTCGGCGTACACATCACGGACAAACTGAATTGGTCCACCCACACAGACAGCGTCGTGAAGAAGGCGCAGCAGCGCCTCTTCAATCTCAGGAGGCTGAAGAAATTCGGCTAGTCACCTAAAGCACTCAAACTTCTACAGATGCAATCGAGAGCATCCTGTCGGGCTGTATCACCTCCTGGTACGGCAACTGCTCCGCCCACAACCGTAAGGCTCTCCAGGACAAACTACCTGCGCTCCAGGACACCTACACCACCTGATGTCACAGGAAGGCCATAAAGATCATCAAGGACAACAACCACCCGAGCCACTGCCTGTTCACCCCGCTATCATCCAGAAGGCGAGGTCAGTACCGGTGCATCAAAGCAGGGACCGAGAGACTGAAAAACAGCTTCTATCTCAAGGCCATAAGACTGTTAAACAGCCACCACTAACATTGAGTGGCTGCTGCCAACACACTGACTCAACTCCAGCCACTTTAATAATGGGAATTGATGGATATTGATGTAAAATATATCACTAGCCACTTTAAACAATGCTACTTCATATAATGTTTACATACACTACATTACTCATCTCATATGTATATGTATATACTGTACCCTATATCATCTACTGCATCTTTATGTAATACAAATATCACTAGCCACTTTAAACTATGTCACTTTGTTTACAGACCCTACATTACTCATCTCATATGTATGTACTGTACTCGATACCATCTACCGCATCTTGCCTATGCTATTCTGTAACATCACTCATTCATATATCTTTATGTACATATTCTTTATCCCTTTACACTTGTGTGTATAAGGTAGTAGTTTTGGAATTGTTAGGTTAGATTACTCGTTGGTTATTACTGCATTGTCGGAACTAGAAGCACAAGCATTTCGCTACACTCACATTAACATCTGCTAACCATGTGTATGTGACAAATAACTTTGATTTGAGTTATTGGTAGTACCGCTTGACATCATGGGAAAATCAAAAGAAATCATCCAAGACCTCAGAAAAAAAAGTCTGGTTCAACCTTGGGAGCAATTTCCAAACCTCTAAAGGTACCACGTTCATCTGTACAAACAATAGTATGCAAGTATAAACACCATGGGACCACGCAGCCGTCACACCGCTCAGGAAGGAGACGCGTTCTGTCTCCTAGAGATGAATGCACTTTGATGCAAAAAGTGCAAATCAATCCCAGACCAACAGCAAAGGACCTTGTGAAGATGCTGGAGGAAACAGGTACAACAGTATCTATATCCACAGTCAAACGAGTCCTATATCGACATAACCTGTAAGGCCACTCAGCAAGGAAAAAGACACTGCTCCAAAACCACCATAAAAAAGCCAGACTACAGTTTGCAACTGTAGATTGTACTTTTGGAGAAATGTCCTCTGGTCTGATGAAACAAAAATAAAACTGTTTGGCGATAATGACCATCATTATGTTTGGAGGAAAAAGGGGGAAGCTTGCAAGCCAAAGAACACCAACCGTGAAGCATGGGGGTGGCAGCATCATGTTGTGGGGGGGCTTTCCTGCTGGAGGGACTGGTGCAATTCACAAAATAGATGGCATCATGAGGGGGGAAATTATGTGGATATATTGAAGCAACATCTCAAGACATCAGTCAGGAAGTTAAAGCTTGGTCGCAAATGGGTCTTCCAAATAGACAATGACCCCAAGCATACTTCCAAAGTTGTGGCAAAATGGCTTAATGACAACAAAGTCAAGGTATTGGAGTGGCCATCACAAAGCCCTAACCACAATCCTATAGAAAATGTGTGGGCAGAACTGAAAAAGCATGTGCGAGCAAGAAGGTCAGGAATGGGCCAAAATTCACCCAACATATTGTGGGAAGCTTGTGGAAGGCTACCCGTAACGTTTGACCCAAGTTAAACAATGTAAAGGCAATGCTACCAAATACTAATTGAGTGAATGTAATTATCTGACCCACTGGGAATGTGATGAAAGAAATAAAAGCTGAAATAAATCATTCTCTCTACTATTATTCTGACATTTCACATTTTTAAAATAAAGTGGTGATCTAAACTGACCTAAAACAGGGAATTTTACTAGGATTAAATGTCAGGAATTGTGAAAAACTGAGTTTAAATGTACTTGGCCAAAGTGTATGTAAACTTCCGACTTCAACCGTACCTTAAACCGTGATAGTATAAGCTAATGATAGGATGCCATTTGGGACACAGACAAAAGTAGTTCCCTACATAGGGAATAGGGTACAATTTCAGACATACATTGTGTGTTTGTTGGTGATTATTTAATTTAATTTCAAATGTGAAATAAGGCAGGTTATCCTTGTCTTATGAAGGCTGTGTCTTTTTATTTTCTGCAATACTGTGGAAAAATAATTACATACAATTTGAAAAAAATGAAATAAAACAAATGTAAATAAAAGCACATTATTATAATATCTTTGTTTTTGTAAAATAATCAAGTAGAACCGTTATACAGAGGAGTATTACTTAATGTTAAATCATAATTACAATAATACAAGGTATACAGTACCGTCGGAGAAATGAAAGAATATACAATTATTGTGAACGTATGATATGAAAGAAATGCACTCACGCCAAACCAAATGGCACCCTATTCCCTTTATAGTGCACATCTTTTTACCAGTGCCCAAAAGGCTCAAGTCAAAAGTAGTGCACTATACAGGGAATAGGGTGCCATTTGGGAAACATCCCAAATCTCAATCATGGATGTTCTTGGAGCATAAACACACTCAACAGCAGCATGAAGGATGAGTGGACTCAGTCTGCTAATTCTTCATGTCCTAAGGCCACATATTGGCTCCATGACTGCATCCCAAATGGCCCCCCATGGGTTCTGGTCAAAGGTAGTGCACAATGTTGGTGATAGGGTACAATTTGGGATGCTGCCCACACCTCTGTCCCTCATCTGTCTCTTTCCTACATTTTCTTCACAGCCCAACATCCCATTTCCACACACACACACACAGATCAAAACATTAGGGTCAGAGGTCATACACACACAAATGGCTGCTGCATTTTTTGTCTGCTTTGTTCATTTTAGTTTTTGCTGCAGTCTTTTGGCACCCATTAGATTAGCGATTTCAAACACAAGACTGCTACCAAACCATGTACATCAGTCCGTGCTGGTCAGGGATAGCACAGAACAGTTCTGAGCACCTTAGTGCTGTCTACTGGGACCAAGGACCAGAGACCATGGCCTGGGTTCAGCCTGGGTAAGATCGCTATCTATCCCTCCTGGTGTGGCCTGGTTGTGCAGTCACTTTGGCCACATACATGTATCACCACTCCCTACGTACCAAACTTATTCCATACATAGAGCACTAATACTGACCAGAGTCCTGTGGGCCCTGGTGTAAAGCATTGCACTATATAGGGAATAGGTTGCCATGGTCTTTCTATGATAATAACCACCTTTAAATACATACATACATCAAAAACGAAGTAAAGGATACAGTCTGTGTATAAAAGTTTAAACACGGTAGTATAACCTCAATCATCACTTTGTTGGTGGCATAATAATACCATGAATATAATATGCTGATAAAAAAACAGATTTCAAACAGGGAAGGCATTTATTTAGAAAAAAAATGCATGAGGAAGTAAAAAGATTGTAACGAGTTTATGAATGAAGCGGAATCTTTGAACAGAGGGCCCCCATCCTCATCCCTTCCGTCCTACCAACCCCGCCCCATCAAACACGTGTTTATTTACAGAAATGTACTCTAATCTACTCCTATGTTTTCATTTGGAAGGAAAGGTGAGAGCTGGAAGAAAGATATATAGAAGAAAGCCAAGAGGTCTCTAGGAGAAACAGAGATCTAAGAAGGACATTTCTTTCTCTTCTGATCCGTGGCTGGCAGCAACATTATGTCCCCCAAATGGCACCCTATTCCTTATGTAGAGCAATACTTTTGACCAGTACCCATAAGTATTTGAGCAAAAGTAGTGCACTATATAGGGAATAGAGCACTGAGATCCTATATGTTATACTGTATATGGGTTCTATATGTAATTTTATAGGGTGCCACTTGGGACACACAGAAGTCACAGTAGAGTATTGAAACATGGCCCCTACAGATGGACCACGCCACCTCCTTCCTCCAGCATGTATACCTTGTCCTCCTGTATGCATTCCAAATGGCACCTTATCCCCTGTGTAGCTCACTTTTTTTTATCAGGACCCATAGGGCTCTGGATAAAAGTAGGGCACTATATAGGGAATAAGGTGCCATTTGGCATGGAACTCATGGCCCTCCTCTCTCCTCCATAGTGGGTTCGATTCCCGGGACCACCCATACGTAAAATGTATGCAATGCATAAGTTACTTTGGCTAAAAGTGTCTGTTAAATGGCATATTATTATTATTATTATTATATTATTAAGTCAAATCAACAATGATTGTCAACGTCTTAAGTGAATAATGAGGGTGGATGACATAATCAGAGTTAGCCTACAGCCACAGGTTAGCCTCTGTGTGTAGGCCTACACATCCACCACTACAGAGCACTGTATCAAATACCCAAATGGGGTAAAGCAAAGTAACAACTACTATATTATACGTACCAACATCAAAACTGTACCATAGCCAGCATCAAACTGAAGAGTACACTAACCAGTACCATATTGGGCCACGTCCTCGATCTGTATCTCTTGATAAACGTATACCGTTCCCCCCAAGACCTCGCAAAACTTTAGAGTGAACCATATCCTCCTCTCGATCACCCCAGAGCCCATCATTACCTCCCAAATGGCATCCTATTCCCGATATCTTATGGTGAGGCTCTGGTCAAAAGTAGTGCACTATATAGGGGATGGGGTGCCTTTTGAGACGCTACCTTAGTCTACAACAACAGGCTGCTACATCAAAACTTTAACAATGGTTGAACCTGGACACAGAAGCCTCAGGACATTGAATTTTAAAAGTGAATGTCACTCAAAACTCTGAACCTTTGGTCCACAACTCCATATAAAAATACTAAAAAATGTTTCTAAATGCCTTTTTCTTCTTCTTCTATTTAGGTATAAATATGGATATTCTACTGTGCAAGTGAGATAAACCAATACAATAATATTTGAGGATGGGGGACTGAGGGTATTTTGTACGAATTGTAGAGATTTATTTAAATACAAAAGCTCTTTCACCCGCTTCCCAAACACACAGCATTGACCTCAGGTGGGTGAAATGTGGGGTAGTCGTAGATACGTAATGAGATGAGATAGAAAATTACAGAGGAGGAAGGAGCATTTGAAGAAGCTTGCTACAGCTCCATCCTTCCCCCATTATTTTACCTTATATAAGTGGCATACTGTATAAAAAAACTGTATTTCATTATATAGTCCACACATTACAGTGCCTTGCAAAAGTATTAATTCCCCTTGGTGTTTATCCTATTTTGTTTAATTACGACCTGTCATTTAAATGGATTTTTATTTGGATTTCATGTAATGGACATACACAAAATAGTCCAAATTGGTGAAGTGAAATTTTTAAAATTACTTATTTTTTTAATTTTTTTTTTTTTAAAATTAAAACGGAAAAGGGGTATGTGCATACTGTATGTATTCACCCCCTTTGCTATGAAGCCCCTAAATAAGATATGGTGCAACCAATTACCTTCAGAAGTCACATAATTAGTTAAATAAAGTCCACCTTTGTGCAATCTAAGTGTCACATGATCTGTCACATGATCTCAGTATACCTGTTCTAAAAGGCCCCAGAGTCTGCAACACCACCAAGCAAGGGGCACCACCAAGCAAGGGGCACCACCAAGCAAGCGGCACCATGAAGACCAAGGAGCTCTACAAACAGGTCAGGGACAAAGTTGTGGAGAAGTACAGATCAGGGTTGGGTTATAAAAAAATATCAGAAACTTTGAACATCCCACGGAGCACCATTAAATCCATTATTAAAAATTGAAAGAATATGGCACCAAAACAAACCTGCCAAGAGAGGCCCCCAACCAAAACTCACAGACCAGGCAAGGAGGGCGTTTAAACAGAGAGGCAACAAAGAGACCAAAGATAAACCTGAAGGATCTGAAAAGTTCCACAGCGGAGATTGGAGTATCTGTCCATAGGACCACTTTAAGCCGTACACTCCACAGAGCTGGGCTTTACGGAAGAGTGGCCAGAAAAAAGCCATTGCTTGAAGAAAAAAATAAGCAAACATGTTTGGTGTTCACCAAAAGGCATGTGGGAGACTCCCAAAATATATGGAAGAAGGTACTCTGGACAGATGAGACTAAAATTTAGCTTTTTTGGCCATCAAGGAAAACACTATGTCTGGCGCAAACCCAACACCTCTCATCACTCCAAGAACCCCATGCTGTCAACACCATGCTGTGGGGCTGTTTTTCATTGGCAAGGACTGGGACACTGGTCAGAATGATGGATGGCGCTAAATACAGGGAAATTCTTGAGGGAAACCTGTTTCAGTCCTTCCAGCAGGACAATGACCATAAGCATACTGCTAAAGCAACACTCGAGTGGTTTAAGGGGAAACATTTAAATGTCTTGGAATGGCCTAGTCAAAGCCCAGACCTCAATCCAATTGAGAATCTGTAGTATGACTTAAAGATTGCTGTACACCACCAGAACCCATCCAACTTGAAGGAGCTGGAGCAGTTTCTCCTTGAAGAATGGGTAAAAAGCCCAGTGGCTAGATGTGCCAAGCTTATAGAGACATACCCCAAGAGACTTGCAGCTGTAATTGCTGCATAAGGTGGCTCTACAAGGTATTGACTTTGGGAATGAATAGTTATGCACGCTCAAGTTCATTTTTTAAAAACTTATTTCTTGTATGTTTCACAATAAAAATATGTTGCATGTTGTGCTAATCAAATGATACAAACCCCCCAAAATCAATTTTAATACCAGGTTGTAAGACAACAAAATAGGAAAAATGCCAAGGGAGGTGAATACTTTCGCAAGCCACTGTACCCCTCTTCTGGTAATGGTGAGTCGCACTCCACCGTACCATGAAGAGTCGAACCCCACCGTACCATGGAGAGTCGTATCCCACCGTACCATGGAGAATCATACTCCACCGTACCATGGAGAGTCGTATCCCACCGTACCATGGAGAGTCATACTCCACCGTTCCATGGAGAGTCGTACTCCACCGTACCATGGAGAGTCGTACCCCACCGTACCATGGAGAGTCGTATCCCACCGTACCATGGAGAGTCGTACCCAGCCGTACCATGGAGAGTCGTACCCCACCGTACCATGGAGAGTCATACCCCACCGTACCATGGAGAGTCATACAGCACCGTACTATGGAGAGTCATACTCCACCGTACCATGGAGTCGTATCTCACCGTACCATGGAGAGTCATACTCCACCGTACCATGGAGAGTCATACTCCACCGTACCATGGAGAGTCGTACCCCACCGTACCATGGAGAGTCGTACTCCACCGTACCATGGAGAGTCGTACCTCACCGTACCATGGAGAGTCGTACCTCACCGTACCATGGAGAGTCATACTCCACCGTACCATGGAGTAGTATCCCACCGTACCATGGAGTCGTATCCCACCGTACCATGGAGAGTCGTACTCCAAAGTACCATGGAGAGTCGTACCTCACCGTACCATGGAGAGTCATACTCCACCGTACCATGGAGTAGTATCCCACCGTACCATGGAGTCGTATCCCACCGTACCATGGAGTCGTACCCAGCCGTACCATGGAGAGTCATACTCCACCGTACCATGGAGAGTCGTACCCCACCATACCATGGAGAGTCGTACCCCACCGTACCATGGAGAGTCATACCCCACGTACCATGGAGAGTCATACTGCACCGTAATATGGAGAGTCATACTTCACCGTACCATGGAGAGTCATACTCCACCGTACCATGGAGTCGTATCCCACCGTACCATGGAGAGTCATACTCCACCGTACCATGGAGAGTCATACTCCACCGTACCATGGAGAGTCATACTCCACCGTACCATGGAGAGTCGTACCCCACCGTACCATGGAGTCGTACCCCACCGTACCATGAAGAGTCATACTCCACCGTACCATGGAGAGTCGTACCCCACCGTACCATGGAGAGTCATACTCCACCGTACCATGGAGAGTCATACCCCACCGTACCATGGAGAGTCGTACTCCACCGTACCATGGAGAGTCATACCCCACCGTACCATGGAGAGTCGTACCCCACCGTACCATGGAGAGTCATACTCCACCGTACCATGGAGAGTCGTACTCACCGTACCATGGAGTCGTACCCCACCGTACCATGGAGTCGTATCCCACCGTACCATTGAGAGTCGTATCCCACCGTACCATGGAGAGTCATACCCCACCGTAAATGGAGAGTCATACTGCACCGTACTATGGAGAGTCATACTTCACCGTACCATGGAGTCGTATCTCACCGTACCATGGAGTCGTACCCCACCGTACCATGAAGAGTCATACTCCACCGTACCATGGAGAGTCGTACCCCACCGTACCATGGAGAGTCATACTCCACCGTACCATGGAGAGTCATACCCCACCGTACCATGGAGAGTCGTACTCCACCGTACCATGGAGAGTCATACCCCACCGTACCATTGAGAGTCGTACCCCACCGTACCATGGAGAGTCATACTCCACCGTACCATGGAGAGTCGTACTCACCGTACCATGGAGTCGTACCCCACCGTACCATGGAGTCGTATCCCACCGTACCATTGAGAGTCGTATCCCACCGTACCATGGAGAGTCATACCCCACCGTAAATGGAGAGTCATACTGCACCGTACTATGGAGAGTCATACTTCACCGTACCATGGAGTCGTATCTCACCGTACCATGGAGTCGTATCCCACCGTACCATGGAGAGCCATACTCCACCGTACCATGGAGAGTCGTACCCCACCGTACCATGGAGAGTCGTACCCCACCGTACCATGGAGAGTCGTACCCCACCGTACCATGGAGAGTCAAACTCCACCGTACCATGGAGAGTCGTACCCCACCGTGCCATGGAGTCGTACCCCACCGTACCATGGAGAGTCATACTCCACCGTACCATGGAGAGTCATACTCCACCGTACCATGGAGTCATACTCCACCGTACCATGGAGTCATACTCCACCGTACCATGGAGAGTCGTACTCCACCGTACCATGGAGAGTCGTACTCCACCGTACCATGGAGAGTCGTACCCCGCCGTACCATGGAGAGTCGTACCCCACCGTACCATGGAGAGTCGTACTCCACCGTACCATGGAGAGTCGTATCCCACCGTACCATGCAGTTGTACCCCACCGTACCATGGAGAGTCATACTCCACCGTACCATGGAGTCGTATCCCACCGTACCATGGAGAGTCATACTCCACCGTACCATGGAGAGTCGTATCCCACCGTACCATGGAGAGTCATACTCCACCGTACCATGGAGAGTCATACTCCACCGTACCATGGAGTCGTATCCCACCGTACCATGAAGTCGTATCCCTCCGTACCATGGAGTCGTATCCCACCGTACCATGGAGTCGTATCCCACCGTACCATGGAGTCGTATCCCACCGTACCATGGAGTCGTATCCCACCGTACCATGGAGAGTCATACTGCACCGTACCATGGAGAGTCGTACCCCACCGTACCATGGAGAGTCGTACCCCACCGTACCATGGAGAGTCATACTCCACCGTACCATGGAGAGTCGTACTCACCGTACCATGGAGTCGTACCCCACTGTACAATGGAGTCGTATCCCACCGTACCATGGAGAGTCGTATCCCACCGTACCATGGAGAGTCATACTCCACCGTACCATGGAGAGTAATACTCCACCGTACCATGGAGTCGTATCCCACCATACCATGGAGTCGTATCCCACCGTACCATGGAGAGTCATACCCCACCGTAAATGGAGAGTCATACTGCACCGTACTATGGAGAGTCATACTTCTCCGTACCATGGAGTCGTATCTCCCCGTACCATGGAGAGTCATACTCCACCGTACCATGGAGTCGTGTCCCACCGTACCATGGAGAGTCATACTCCACCGTACCATGGAGAGCCATACTCCACCGTACCATGGAGAGTCATACCCCACCGTACCATGGAATCGTACCCCACCGTACCATGGAGAGTCATACTCCACCGTACCATGGAGAGTCGTACCACACCGTACCATGGAGAGTCGTACCCCACCGTACCATGGAGAGTCGTACCCCACCGTACCATGGAGAGTCATACTGCACCATACCATGGAGAGTCGTACCCCACCGCGCCATGGAGTCATACCCCACCGTACCATGGAGAGTCATACTGCACCGTACTATGGAGAGTCATACTTCACCGTACCATGGAGTCATACTCCACCGTACCATGGAATCGTATCCCACCGTACCATGGAGAGTCATACTCCACCGTACCATGGAGAGTCGTATCCCACCGTACCATGGAGAGTCATACTCCACCGTACCATGGAGTCGTATCCCACCGTACCATGAAGTCGTATCCCACCGTACCATGGAGTCGTATCCCACCGTACCATGGAGTCGTATCCCACCGTACCATGGAGTCGTATCCCACCGTACCATGGAGTCGTATCCCACCGTACCATGGAGAGTCATACTGCACCGTACCATGGAGAGTCGTACCCCACCGTACCATGGAGAGTCGTACCCCACCGTACCATGGAGAGTCATACTGCACCGTACCATGGAGAGTCGTACCCCACCGTACCATGGAGAGTCATACTCCACCGTACCATGGAGAGTCGTACTCACCGTACCATGGAGTCGTACCCCACTGTACAATGGAGTCGTATCCCACCGTACCATGGAGAGTCGTATCCCACCGTACCATGGAGAGTCATACTCCACCGTACCATGGAGAGTAATACTCCACCGTACCATGGAGTCGTATCCCACCGTACCATGGAGTCGTATCCCACTGTACCATGGAGTCGTATCCCACCGTACCATGGAGTCGTGATCATTTTATTTATTAACGGAAAAAAGCTATCCGAACCTTCATGGCCCTATGTGAAAAAGTAATTGCTCCCTAAACCTAATAACTGGTTGTTTGCGGTAACTGACAATGAGTCTTTCACATCGCTGTGGAGGAATTGTGGCCCACATGAACCTCCTTTTTAAGGTCATGCCACAGCAACTCAATCGGATTCAAGTCCGGACTTTGACTAGGCCACTCCAAAACCATTTGTTTTTTTTAAGCCATTCAGAGGTGGACTTGCTGGTGTGTTTTGGATCATTGTCCTGCTGCAGAACAGAAGTGCGCTTCAGCTTGAGGTCACGAACGGATGGCCAGGCATTCTCCTTCAGGATATTTTGGTAGATAGCAGAATTCATGGTTCCATCAATCACAGCAAGTCGTCCAGGTCCTGAAGCAGCAAAGCAGCCCCAGACCATCACACCACCACCACCATATTTGACTGTTGGTATGATTTTCTTTTTCTGAAATGCTCTATTACTTTTATGCCAGATGTAACACACCTTCCAAAAAGTTCAACTTTTGTCTCCTCAGTATTTTCCCAAAGGTCTTGGGGATTATCAAGATGCCAAAAGTGAGACAAGCCTTTATGTTATTCTTGGTCAGCAGTGGTTTTCGCCTTGGAACTCTGCCATGGATGGCATTTTTGCCCAGTCTCTTTCTTATGGTTGAGACATGAACACGGACCTTAACTGAGGCAAGTGAGGCCTGCAGTTCTTTAGATGTTGTTGTGGGTTCTTTTGTGACCTCTTGGATGAGTTGTCACTGTGCTCTTGGGGTAATTTTGGTAGGCCGGCCACTCCTGGGAAGGTTCACCACTGTTCCAAATGTTCTCCATTTGTGGATAATGGCTCTCAACGTGGTTCGCTGGAGTCCCAAAGCTTTAGAAATGGCTTTGTAACCCTTTCCACGCTGATAGATGTCAATTACTTTGTTCCTCATCTGTTCCTGACTTTCTTTGGATCGCGGCATGATGTCTTGCTTTTTGAGATCTTTTGGCCTACTTCACTTTGTCAGACAGGAAATCACTTCAATAGAACCTGAGTCAACAGGTCTGGCTGTAATCAGGCCTGGGTGTGGCTAGTGAAATTGAACTCAGCTTTCCAAAAAATGTGATTAACCACAGTAAATTCATGATTTAACAATGGGGGAAATTACTTTGTCACATAGGGCCATGAAGGTCCGGATAGCTTTTTCCCTTAATAAAATAAAATGATCACTTAAAAACTGCCTTTTGTGTTTACTTGGGTTATCTTTGTGTAATATTAACATTTGTTTGACGATCTGATACATTTAAGTGCGACAAATGTGCAAAAAAATAAGAAATCAGGAATACTTTTTCACAGTACTGTACACTTAGGTTGGAGTCATTAAAACCACCACATCAACCACTCCACAAATTTCTTGTTAACAAACTATAGTTTTGGGAAGTCGGTTAGGACATCTACTTTGTGCAGGGCACAAGTATTTTTCCAACAATTGTATGCAGACAGATTAATTCACTTATAATTCACTGTATCACAAGTCCAGTGGGTCAGAAGTGTACATACACTAAGTTGACTGTGCCTTTAAACAGCTTGGAAAATTCCAGAAAATGATGTAATGGCTTTAGAAGCTTCTGATAGGCTAATTGACATCATTTGTGGATGTATTTCAAGGCCTTCTTTCAAACGAAGTGCCTCTTTGCTTGACACCATGGAAAATCTAAAGAAATCAGCCAAGACCTCAGAAAAAACATTGTAGACCTCCACAAGTCTGGTTCATCCTTGGGAGCAATTTCCAAATGCCTGAAGGTACCACATACATCTGTACAAACAATAGTACGCAAGTATAAACTCCATGGACCATGCAGCCGTCATACCGCTCAGGTATGTCTCCTAGAGATGAACGTACTTTGGTGCGAAAAGTGCAAACCAATCCCAGAACAACAGCAAAGAACCTTGTGAAGATGCTGGAGGAAACAGGTACAACAGTATCTATATACACAGTAAAACGAGTCCTATATCGACATAACCTAAAAGGCCACTCAGCAAGGAAAAAGACACTGTTCCAAAACCACCATAAAAAAAGCCAGACTACGGTTTGCAACTGCACATGAGGACAAAGATTGTACTTTTTGGAGAAATGTCCTCAGTTCTGATGAAACAAAAATAGAACATTTTGGCCATAATGACCATCGTTATATTTGGAGGAAAAAGGGGGAGGCTTGCAAGCCGAAGAACACCATCCCAACCGTGAAGCACGGGGGTGGCAGCATCATGTTGTGGGGGGGCTTTGCTGCAGGAGGGACTAGTGCACTTCACAAAATAGATGTCTTCATGAGGGAGGAAAATTATGTGGATATATTGAAGCAACATCTCAAGACATCAGTTAAAGCTTGGTCACAAATGGGTCTTCCAAATGGACAATGACCCCAAGCATACTTCCAAAATTGTGGCAAAATGGCTTAAGGACAACACAGTCAATGTATTGGAGTGGCCATCACAAAGCCCTGACCTTTCAGCAAAACTGAAAAAGTGTGTGTGAGCAAGGAGGCCTACAAACCTGATTCAGTTACACCATCTCTGTAAGGAGGAATGGGCCAAAATTCACCCAACTTATTGTGGGAAGCTTGTGGAAGGCTACCCAAAACGTTTGACCCAAGTTAAACTTCTGATCCACTGGGAATGTGATGAAGCTGAAATAAATAATTCTCTACTATTCTTCTGACATTTCACATTCTCAAAATAAAGTGGTGATTCTAGCTGACCTAAGACAGGGAATTTTTACTAGGATTAAATATCAGGAATTGTAAAAAACTGAGTTTAAATGTATTTGGCTAAGGTGTATGTAAACTTCTGACTTCAACTGTAGATACAGAGATGGGTTGAGAGGAAAGAGAGAGAGAGAGAGTCAAACTGAGAGGATGTGTGAAGGTGAAGAGATATATCTAGGATGCTTTCTATCAGCATGTAAATAATCACACTCTGTGAAACACCCTCCTCTCCTCGTTTAAGAAAAGTACTCCCAGCTCTTTCTCTTATCATTTCATGTCTTCCCTCCCTTGATTGTGGCTTTCGCTTTATCAGCTCTCAGAGCTTAAGATTGTACACAATAGAGTGTTTGAGAGAAACTGTGCAAGATTGTTTGTGTATATGGGATAGAGCAAGTGTGTAGAGAGCAGACATGTGTTGAGTGCATAGACCCCAAAAAATATGGACGAAGCCATCAATGACGTCATCCCATAGTTTCCTATGAGAATGCTCAGTGGCGCATTTGATGAAGAGGAAGTGTCATTTCAGTGTGTCGCAATCTTGCTACATGGAAGAGTTTTTGGAAACATTGCATGGGCAATTTGAGCTACTCTAGGAAGTGATGTTGCAGACTAGCCCCCTCTCATGGAGTTTATCAAGTTAAAGGCTGACCGAGGTACTGCAGGCTGACATTAGCAACGAAATGATCCCATAACTTTGTCTGTGTGTTATTTAAAGTAGTCGGTTCAAGGATATACATCTGGTGAAAAATAATACATTATTGGTACCAATATTTGTGTATATAACAAAAATGTATATTCACAAATATTGACCACGAAGATCGGCACTTCCCCAGTCACTTTAATTAGGGATCCTGTTATCTGGAAACAATGACTGCAGTATTACGTCGGTCTTCAAATCCTCAATGCCAGGAGACAGTCGTTCTCCCCGGGTGAGTGTATCTTTCTGCTTCACTCTGACAAGTACGTTTGTTTTTAGGTGTATACAGTACATTCGGAAAGTATTCAGACCCATTGACTTTTCCACATTTTGTTACGTTACAGCCTTATTCTAACATGAATTACAATTATTTATTTCTCATCAATCTACACATAATACCCCATAATAACATAGCAAAAACAGGTTTCTATACATTTTTGAAAATGTATTACGAATAAAAAACAAAATTACCTCATTTACATAAGTATTCAGACCCTTTGCTATGAGACTCAAAACTGAGCTCAGCTGCATCCTGTTTCCATTGATCATCCTTGAGATGTGTCTAAACTCCACCTGTGGTAAATTCAATTGATTAGACATGATTTTGAAAGTCACACACCTGTCTATATAAGGTCCCACAGTTGACAGTGCATGTCCGTACAGACCGAGATATGTTTGTGTCGGGACACAGATATGGGGAAGGGTACCAAAATATTTCTGCAGCATTGAAGGTCCCCAAGAACACAGTGGCCTCCATCATTATTAAATGGAAGAAGTTTGGAACCACCAAGACTCTTCCTAGAGCTGGCCACCCGGCAAACGGAGCAGTCGGGGAGAAGGGCCTTGGTCAGGGAGGTGACCAAGAACCCGGGGTCAAGGGGTCACTCTAATAGAGCTCCAGAGTTCCTCTGTGGAGGTGGGAGGACCTTCCAGAAGAACATCCATCTCTGCAGCACTACACCAATCAGGCCTTTATGGTAGCGTGGCCATACGGAAGCCCTAGTATCAAAATATATCAAATTGACATGGAAAATTACTCAATGTCCCCCTCAGGTGGCGAAGAAGTATAATACACCTAAACTAACAAAACCAGGCTGATAAACTGGCTGGTGTTCCTCAGTAAAAAGCACATGACAGCCTGCTTGGAGTTTCCCAAAAGGCACCCAAAGGACTCTCAGACCATGAGAAACATGCCAAGCGTCACGTCTGGATGAAACCTGGCACCATCCCTACGGTGAAGCATGGTGGTGGCAGCATCATGCTGTGGGAATTTTTTTCAGCGGCATGAGAGAAACTCCCCCCTATACAGGTGTGCCAAAGTTGTAGCATCATTCCCAAGAGGACTCAAGGCTGTAATAACTGACAAAGGTGCTTCAACAAAGTACTGAGTAAAGGTTCTGAATACTTATGTAAATGTGATATTTCTGTTTTTTATAAATGTGCAAAAATGTTTAAAAACCTGTTTTTGCATTATGGAGTATTGTGTGTAAAATATTGAGGGAAAAAATGATTTCATCAATTTTAGAATAAGGCTGTACCATAACAACATGTGGAAAAAGTCAAGGGTTCTGAATACTTTCCGAATGCACTGTATGCATGTATCTGTGTGTACGAAAACCACTGTGTACTACACAATACATCAATCACACGTGTGTCTGCATCCTCTGCGTGTGTCTCTGATTGTAGTCCGTACCAGGAGGAGAGGAGTAGGAGAAGCGGGTGGAGGTACCATACTTCCCAAGCAGAGTTTCTGGACCAGGACCTAGTCCTTGGACTGGCCCTGGTCCCACCCCTTGTCCAGTTGGGTACATCTCATAGGCTGGCCCTACTTCCGGGGGCGGGGCAAAGCCCATCCGATAGGTGGGATACTTGGCGGGGTAGCCGTAGTTGTCATAGGTGAGCTGAGTGTTGCTGTCCAATAGGCCGCAGTCACCGGGGAATTCGCTGGTCTGTGAAGTGGGATGGTAAGGATGGGTGATGTTGGGCGGGGCTTGGCTCTGCCCAGCCCTAGTGAAGGTGTTGAACTGGGCGTAGCTAGTATGAGACATCCTGGAAAGAGGTCGGGGGTCGTAGCACCCTGCCCGTGACCCCGGATTCCCCGGGACCCCTCCTGCCACCACCGCCCCCCCGGGGCCCCCTGGTGGTCCACTGGAGTTAGCTCCTGTAGCTCCCCCCGGAGGGTTGGAGTTCCGGAACTCTCCCTGGTACATCATAGAGCGGGACGACGGCCTGGCATCGTCGTGGGTGGTCGCGCGGACATTGTAGTAGCCGTTCGTTGGATCCTAAGAATAGAGATGAGGAAATAGTGAGATTTTTACATGGGTTAAAATGTGAGGTTTGAGCATTATTTGAGGTGTGAGTTAGTCATGTTTGATATGTTGTGTGTTAGTTGTGCATTGTACTGTCCTAAGGATAGAGGTGAGGCGATAGTGAGCTTTTTTCAAGCTTACATGAGTGTTTACATTTGAGATGTGAGCATATTTGAGGTAGTCAATGTGATAATTTGTGTGAAATGTTATGTGTAAGTTGTGTATTGTGATTTCCTAAGGATAGTGAGCTTTTTACATGTGTTTTAATTTGAGGTGTCAGCATATTTGAGGTGTAAGGTAGTCATTGTGATATTTTGTGTGATGGGTTTATGTGTATTGTGTTGTATACAGTCACCCATCTACACACAATAAATACCCCATAATAACAAAGTGAAAACTTTTTTTTTGAAATGTTTGCAAATTTATTGAAAATGAAATACAGAAATATCTCATTTTCAATACATGTTAGAATCCCATTTGGCGGCAATTACAGCTGTGAGTCTTTCTTGGTAAGTCTCTAAGAGCTTTGCAGACCTAGATTGTACAATATTTGCACATTATCATTAAAAAAATGTAAGCTCTGGCAAGTTCATTGTGGATCATTGCTAGACATTTTCTAGTCTTGCCATAGATTTTCAATCCGATTTAAGTCAAAACTGTAACTAGTATATTTGGCCATGCGTTTTAGGTTACTGTCCTGCTGAAAGGTGAATTTGTCTCCCAGTGTCTGTTGGAAAGCAGACTGAAGCAGGTTTTCCTTTAGGATTTTTCCTGTGCTTAGCTCTATTATCCTAAAAAACTCCCTAGTCCTTGCTGATGACAAGCATACTCATAACATGATCTAGCCAACACCATGCTTGAAAATATGAAGAGTGGTACTCAGTGATGTGTTGTGTTGGATTTGCCCCAAACATAACATTTTGTATTTAGGACATTAAGTTAATTTCTTTGCCACATTTTTAGCAGTTTTACTTTCAAACAGGATGCAGGTTTTGCAAAATGTTTATTCTATACAGGCTTCCTTTTCACACTGTCAATTAGGTAAATATTGTGGGAGTAATTACAATGTTGTTGATCCATCCTCAGTTTTCTCCTATCACAGCCATTAAACTCTGTAACTGTTTTAAAGTCGCTTGTGCTTCTAGTTCCGACAATGCAGTAATAACCAACGAGTAATCTAACTAACAATTCCAAAACTACTACCTTATACACACAAGTGTAAAGGGATAAAGAATATGTACATAAAGATATGTGAATGAGTGATGGTACAGAACGGCATAGGCAAGATGCAGTAGATGGTATTGAGTACAGTATATACATATGAGATGAGTATGTAAACAAAGTGGCATAGTTTAAAGTGGCTAGTGATACATGTATTACATAAAGATGCAGTAGATGATATAGAGTACAATATATACGTAGACATATGAGATGAATAATGTAGGGTATGTAAACATTATTTTAAGTAGCATTGTTTAAAGTGGCTAGTGATATATTTTACATCAATTTCCATTATTAAAGTGGCTGGAGTTGAGTCAGTATGTTGGCAGCAGTCACTCAATGTTAGTGGTGGCTGTTTAACAGTCTGATGGCCTTGAGATAGAAGCTGTTTTTCAGTCTCTCGGTCCCAGCTTTGATGCACCTGTACTGACCTCGCCTTCTGGATGATAGCGGGGTGAACAGGCAGTGGCTCGGGTGGTTGTTAGGAAGGAAGCCCTGTATATTTGTAGTGACTGGGTGCATTGATACCCCAACCAAAGTGTAATGAATAACTTCACCTTGCTCAAAAGATATTCAATGTCTGATGTTTTTTTTACACGTCTACCAATAGGTGCCCTTCTTTGCAAGACATTGGAAAACCTCCCTGGTCTGATTGAATCTGTGTTTGAGGGACATTACAGATAATTGTATGTGTGGGGAGATGCGGTAAAACACTATTATTGTTAAACATGTTAAACACTATTATTGTACACAGAGTGAGACCATGCAACTTATTATGTGACTTGTTAAGCTATTTTTTCTTATTTAGGCTTGCCATAACAAAGGGGATGAATCATACTTATTGACTCAAGATATTTCAGCTATTCATTTTTGATTAATTTGTTAACCTTTCTAAAAACAAATATTCCACTTCGACATTGTGGGGTATTGTGTCAATGACATTGTGGGGTATTGTGTCAATGACAATTTTAAATTCAGGCTGTAACACAACTAAATGCAGAAAACCTCAAAGTGTGTGAATACTTTCTGAAGGCATGAGATTTATTTTATTTCACCTAGGCAAGTCATAAGAACAAATTCTTATTTTCAATGACGGGCCTAGGAACAGTGGGTTGGTTAACTGCCTGTTCAGGGGCAGAATGACAGATTTGTACCTTGTCAGCTCGGGGGTTTGAACTTGCAACAAATGCTTTAACCACTAGTCCAACGCTCTAACCACTAGGCTACCCTGCCGCCCCAGATGTTTGTTGTTTTGAGGTAGGTTGTATGAAGTGAGTAGCAGAGAGAGAGAGTTGCTCACCTTCAGTTCGTACTCCTCACAGGTATCGAGCTCACTGCGCAGGTCCTGCTTCAGATCCATATCGTCTTTGAATGGCTGAGTGGAGGGAGAGAGGGAGACAGAGGGCAGAAACTAAACCATCAAACAACAAAAAACACACAGGGAGAGAGAGAAAGGAGGGAAGGAAGAGGAAAACAGAATATCCGGTTTTTCATATGATGAAAACAATATAAAATGTTATTTGATAAATGTTTGTTGACTACAGTTAAAAATGTTATAGACAGGGCTATGCAGCTCATAAGGGGGAACTCAGTCAGTGGTTTGTTCTCAAACAACAATTAAATGCTTCAGCACCTTATAGCTTCTATAACACTTTCTGTCTTAAAGCGGCAATAGGTAACTTTTTGGGCGACCCAACCAAATTCACATAGAGGTGTGAGTTGTAGATCTGTCATTATCATTGAAAGCAAGAATAAGAAGCCGTAGATCAGTTCAATGTGTGCTATTTCTATGCTTCCCGTTCTTAAAACCAGTTGGGGGCGCTATTTCATTATTGGATAAAAAAACGTGCCCATTTTAAGCGCAATATTTTGTCACGAAAAGATGCTCGACTATGCATATAATTGACAGCTTTGGAAAGAAAACAGTCTGACGTTTCCAAAACTGCAAAGATATTATCTGTGAGTGCCACAGAAACCAAGATGAAACTTCAAACAGGAAATGAGCAGAATTTCTGAAGCTCTGTTTTCCATTGTCTCCTTATGTGGCTGTGAATGCACCACGAACGAGCCTGCCCTTTCTGTCGTTTCTTCAAGATGTCTGCAGCATTGTGACGTATTTGTTGGCATATCATTGGAAGATTGGCCATAAGAGACTACATTTTCCAGGGGTCCGCCCGGTGTCCTTTGTCTAAATTGGTGCGTAATCTTCAGGTGCGGGCATTTTCTCCTGGGATTCAGGAGAGAAAGCACACTTCCACGAACGATATATCATCGAAGAGATATGTGAAAAACACCTTGAGGATTGGTTCTAAACAACGTTTGCCATGTTTCAGTCGATATTATGGAGTTCATTTGGAAAAAAGTTTGGCGTTTTGATGACTGGATTTTTGTTTTTTTTTGGTAGCCAAACATGGCGCACCAAACGGAGCGATTTCTCCTAAACAAATAATCTTTCAGGAAAAACTGAACATTTGCTATATAACAGAGTCTCCTCATTGAAAAAATCTGAAGTTCTTCAAAGGTAAATGATTTTCTTAGAATGCTTTTCTGTTTTTTGTGAAAATGTTGCCTGCTGAATGCTAACGCTAATGCTAACGCTAAATGCTACGCTAGCTAGCTACTGTTACACAAATGATTGTTTTCCTATGGTTGAGAAGCATATTTTGAAAATCTGAGATGACAGTGTTGTTAACAAAAGGCTAAGCTTGAGAGCTAGCATATTTATTTCATTTCATTTGCGATTTTCATGAATAGTTAACGTTGCGTTATGGTAATGAGCTTGAGGCTGTATTCACTATCCGGGATGACTAAGTGCTAGAGGTTAAGTTTCGTTTTTGAGTCTTTTACTTTCGGTTTTGTAGTTTCAACCAGATGAAATATAATATTTTTGGTTATGGAAAAGGTATTTCACAGCGGTTAGATGGCACAATAATTCTTTACACTATACTTGCTTGTTTTGTCACAGGGAATAGAGTGCTATTTGGGACACACCCTCAGCCTGTGAGAAGTCTTCAGGTAAAAAATAACATAAACCCTCTATCCATGTCCCGTTTATCCTTAATTGTATTGTTTTACTATAAAGTCTAAATGCACTTGAAATAAACAGCAAAAGTAAAGAAAGGTTCAGGACTGCACTTTGATTCCCTTCAACATGGTATAGTTGGCACATTTTTTTTTTTTTTGAGGAGACGCGCTCCTTTGTCAAAACAATTGCCCTTTAAATAAAGTTTGATTTGTATTATAGAGGTGGGTGTTGTGGGGTACTCACGGAGTACATGGTCTTGACCATGCGTGTTGCCGTGGAAATGCTCCCTGACTCCTCCTCCAGACTGTGTGTCTCCTTGTTGACCGTTTCCACCTTGATGTCTGGCTTCCCCAGAGTGACCCCACGTCGACCTGGAACCCAAACAAGACAGAGGCTGCTGTCAAACACACACATGTACGCATGCGCATGCACACACACACACACACACACACACACACACATACATATACAACAAAACACACCTATTCAATGACAGACATATGTCCTGTATCAAATGGCACCCTGAACAAAAATAGTACACTGTAAAGGGAATCAGGTGATTTTTAGGACACGTCCTATATGAATGACACACAGACATGTACACACAGAGAGATGTTGCATGCAGAGGGCGTGGTAGCTGATTGGTACAATACGGCCTACAGGGAGGAGGTGAGGGCCCTCGGAGTGTGGTGTCAGGAAAATAACCTCACACTCAACGTCAACAAAACTAAGGAGATGATTGTGGACTTCAGGAAACAGCAGAGGGAACACCCCCCTATCCACATCGATGGAACAGTAGTGGAGAGGGTAGCAAGTTTTAAGTTCCTCAGCATACACATCACAGACAAACTGAATTGGTCCACTCACACAGACAGCATCGTGAAGAAGGCGCAGCAGCGCCTCTTCAACCTCAGGAGGCTGAAGAAATTCGGCTTGTCACCAAAAGCACTCACAAACTTCTACAGATGCACAATCGAGAGCATCCTGGCGGGCTGTATCACCGCCTGGTATGGCAACTGCACCGCCCTCAACCGTAAGGCTCTCCAGAGGGTAGTGAGGTCTGCACAACGCATCACCGGGGGCAAACTACCTGCCCTCCAGGACACCTACACCACCCGATGTCACAGGAAGGCCATAAAGATCATCAAGGACATCAACCACCCGAGCCACTGCCTGTTCACCCCGCTATCATCCAGAAGGCGAGGTCAGTACAGGTGCATCAAAGCTCTGACCGAGAGACTGAAAAACAGCTTCTATCGCAAGGCCATCAGACTGTTAAACAGCCACCACTAACACTGATTGGCTGCTGCCAACACACTGACACTGACTCAACTCCAGCCACTTTAATAATGGGAATTGATGGGAAATGATGTAAATATATCACTAGCCACTTTAAACAATGCTACCTTATATAAATGTTACTTACCCTACATTATTCATCTCATATGCATACGTATATACTGTACTCTATATCATCGACGGTATCCTTATGTAATACATGTATCACTAGCCATTTTATACTATACTATGCCACTTTGTTTACATACTCATCTCATTTGTACATACTGTACTCGATACCATCTACTGTATCTTGCCTATGCTGCTCTGTACCATCACTCATTCATATATCCTTATGTACATATTCTTTATCCCCTTACACTGTGTACAAGACAGTAGTTTTGGAATTGTTAGTTAGATTACTTGTTATTACTGCATTGTCGGAACTAGAAGCACAAGCATTTCGCTACACTCGCATTAACATCTGCTAACCATGTGTATGTGACAAATAAAATTTGATTTTATTTGATTTGATTTGATTTACTCACTGCCTTTTCGTTGGCGGTAGAGGAAGAAGGCCAGAGCCAGCAGAAAGATCAGGAGCAGGATGGAGGATCCTACTGTTCCACCAGCTATAATCCCCACTGGAACAATCTCTGTACACAGAGACGAGACAGACAGAGACACATGGTTATACCAACATATAATGCTAATATATGCCATTTAGCAGACACTTTTATCCAAAGTGACTTACTTTTTAAGGTGTGGATGGAGAGTGGAATTCCCTCTTTATGTATTTTATTTAGATATTGATAGATACATACATAAATGAGAGATGGAGATTAGTGTTGGGAACAGAGAGGAAGGGGGAAAGTGATGGACCCGGGGATCGCCTCTTCAGGGGATGAAGCCAGGCAGCTTTAAGGTGTACCTTTCTCCTCCAAGGTGATGATCATAGTCCCTGGTCCGAAGGCGTTCCAGGCGGTGCAGTTGTACGGAGAGTGGAAGTCAGACTGCATGACGTTGTTGATGGTGAGGGTGGAGAGGACAGCCCCTCCCTGGGAGTGAGGTTTACTCTGTTCCACCGTGTACCTCTCCAGCAGAGTCCCCTTCTCCTTCTCCCACACGTTCTCCTTCCACGCCCACACCTGGGAGGAGTCAAACACACATGCACGCACAACAATAAAAACTGTGAGTCAATGGAGAATAGAACATCTGTTTATACAGCCATACTGTATATTCAAACACAACATATACAGTGCCTTGCGAAAGTATTTGGCCCCCTTGAACTTTGCGACCTTTTGCCACATTTCAGGCTTCAAACATAAAGATATAAAACTGTATTTTTTTGTGAAGGATCAACAACAAGTGGGACACAATCATGAAGTGGAACGACATTTATTGGATATTTCAAACTTTTTTAACAAATCAAAAACTGAAAAATTGGGCGTGCAAAATTATTCAGCCCCTTTACTTTCAGTGCAGCAAACTCTCTCCAGAAGTTCAGTGAGGATATCTGCTTTTCTTCAGCAGGGACAGGGAAGATGGTTAAAATTGATGGGAAGATGGATGGAGCCAAATACAGGACCATTCTGGAAGAAAACCTGATGGAGTCTGCAAAAGACCTGAGACTGGGACGGAGATTTGTCTTCCAACAAGACAATGATCCAAAACATAAAGCAAAATCTACAATGGAATGGTTCAAAAATAAACATATCCAGGTGTTAGAATGGCCAAGTCAAAGTCCAGACCTGAATCCAATCGAGAATCTGTGGAATTAACTGAAAACTGCTGTTCACAAATGCTCTCCATCCAACCTCACTGAGCTCGAGCTGTTTTGCAAGGTGGAATGGCAAAAAATGTCAGTCTCTCAATGTGCAAAACTGATAGAGACATACCCCAAGTGACTTACAGCTGTAATCGCAGCAAAAGGTGGCGCTACAAAGTATTAACTTAAGGGGGCTGAATAATTTTGCACGCCCAATTTTTCAGTTTTTGATTTGTTAAAAAAGTTTGAAATATCCAATAAATGTCGTTCCACTTCATGATTGTGTCCCACTTGTTGTTGATTCTTCACAAAAAAATACAGTTTTATATCTTTATGTTTGAAGCCTGAAATGTGGCAAAAGGTCTCAAAGTTCAAGGGGGCCGAATACTTTCGCAAGGCACTGTAAGTACTCATATAACCATACATACACCCCACCCCCCCACCCACCCACCCACCCACCCACCCACACACACACACACAATACATTAGGTTCCGTGTCTTTAACACAAACACACCTAAGGACACACACATGCATGCAGACACACACACACACACCTGGTCGAGGCAGGTGTACACAAGCAATAAAGAATCTAGCAGATTTTCTACCGTAAATCTGCTGAAGTAGTTAAACTATTAAATATGGAGCATAAATACATCAAACATGTTGTACTAATGTACCTTTAAACCCCCAAAAATGAAAAAGGCAAAGAGACTGGAGGAGGCAGAAAAAGAAATAAAAGATTTGAACTTATCCCCTCCTCTTCCCTCCCTCCCATTCACCAGCCCCCTGTTTCCTCACACGTACACAGCGCCATATGTCATAGGTCCTCTTTCTCTGCATTAAGTTAAAACTATAATGTCGTATCACACTATATGCTCCTAGCTCCCACTGGCTGTCACAAATGGCTCACTATTCCCTTTATAGTGCACTACTTTCAGAGCTCTGGTCAAAAGTAGTGCACTATAAAGGGAATATGGTGCCATTTGTAACCACTAAAAGGCAGGAGTGGAGACTTTTTTAATAAAGCACAGATTTCTGTCATGTCTCTGCTGGTGTAGTGGATAATCGATACTGAAAGGTACAGAATTTTACTCTCCCCTTCACTCTCACATCATCCCCTTCTCACACCACGTGTTGTCAGTACAGTTACTATTCATGCATTCACTCGCTCTTTTCACAAAGACTTACAATTAATAAGAAATTTACAAAGCATTTCGAGGCATTTATAAATGCATATACATGAAATGTATTATGAAGTGTTGCAGACATTTCATAGGATATCTCACAGAGTTCACTTCACTTACAATCTTATCGGGTGGAGGGGTGCTAGCGATATAGCACTTGACCTCTCCTCTCTCCCCTCTCACTGCGTACTGCACTGGTTCGCTGGAGATAATGGGAGGGCCTGGGGGAGACAGACAGATACAGCTATTTAGACTCCACTCATGACAAAACAAGTGATAATGAGGGGAAATTTGTGCTAGACAAGGGGAACCTGATCCTATATCAACACTCCTATTCTGAGACACTTTATGAATATGGGCCCAGAAGTAATAACAGCAGAATCGAAAGGGCAGTAATGTTAAAAGTAAAACTGTATGTGTGTGTGTGTGTGTGTGTGTGTGTGTGTACACTATACACGGCTGTACTCTAACTGACCGTTGACTATAAGATGGACCTCAGTCTCTCTCACTCCGATCCTGGGGACGATAGCCTTACACACATACTGGCCCGCATCTGCCTGGCTCACGGACTTCAGGACCAGCTCCTCATTGTTACTAAGGACCTGAAAAGGACACACACAGGCACGCACACAAGTACGGGAAGGAGATTAGATGGAACCGAGTTGTAAAGGGAGGGAGGGAGGGAGATATTTAATTAATAAAACATGTTGATTTTCTCAGCAGCAGGCTCCAGTATATTTTTTTATTACAGTAGTTATAAAGCATTCATAAAATATTTAGGGCATAGGTTAGGAGTTCAACATTAGTTGATTTGGGGGGGTTAGATTTAGGTTTGGGGAGAGTAAGAAGTGCAGGTGGGACAAGGTTCAATGTAGTGCTGCTTTTATGGGTTTAGGGTATTTAAATTCGGCCGGTGGGCAATATTAACCTTAAATGTGATGATTACCAGGACCTAAATATAAAGAGTACCAGCACCCAAAATGAGTTACATCTGGCACCTCTTTCAGTCCAAGTCAAGCACTGGTAGAATGGATATGGACGTCCCGATATGGGGTTTCAGGGTCCTGGATAGCAGCAGTGCTGGGGTCAATTCCATTTTATTTCAGTCAATTGTGGAAGTAAAGTGAAATTCCAATTAGAATTATTTACTGAATTGAATTCATTTAAATGGATTTGAGCTCAACCCAGGATTTATAGCAGAGTATAGCTTCTCAGTTCTCACCATGTTCGATCCCTTCTTGGTCCAGGTGAGTGTGAGTGGAGGGTTTCCGGCCCACTTGCAGTTGAGTTTGGCATCAAAGTCAATGTCCACTGTAATCGGTGTGAGCGCCCCCGTCAGGATAGGACCATCTGACAGACAGACAGATACAGTCGTTAAACAGGTATATAGAATTTGTTCTTAACTGACTTAACTGACTTGCCTCAGCACTGTAGGTGCGTGAGACAAGTGTTATTTGACATGTATCTTTTTGGACACGCAAAGACCCAAATGGCGTTCAATAGAAATCCTCGTTGAGAATGAAACGACGGAACAAATGAACAACGAAAAAGCACAGCAAGTAAGTGAAAGAAATAGGTTCTGATTATGTTTTACTGGTAATGGGGACATACGTAAATGCCAACAAAATAACTTTTTGGTCAGTGTGGTGTGTGTGTGTATAACCTTTATTTAACTAGGCAAGAAGATTAAGAACAAATTCTTATCTACAATGATGGCCTGGACGATGCTGGGCCAATTTTGCGCCGCTCTGTGGGACTCCCAATCACGGCCTGATGTGATACAGCCTGGATTCGAACCAGGGACTCTTGCACTGAGATGCAGTGCCTTAGACCGCTGCATCCATGTGTGTCTGTTAACTATTTAACTGTACTAGAATGCTTAAAAGGCAGCAAAAAAATGTAATATCTGATACCAGTATCAGCCACAAATGTCATATCGGTGCATCACTACATTAAATTTACCAGCTTCAGAAATTGCAGCCCAAATAAATGCTTCACAGAGTTCAAGTAACAGGCACATCTCAACATCAACTGTTCAGAGGAGACTGTGTGAATCAGTCCCGAATTGCTGCAAAGAAACCACTACTAAATTACACCAATAATAAGAAGAGACTTGCTTGGGCCAAGAAACATAAGCAATGGGCATTAGACTGGTGGAAATCTGTCCTTTGGTCTGATGAGTCCAAATTTGAGATTTTTGGTTCTAACCGCCGTGTCTTTGTGAGACGCAGAGTAGATGAACAGATGATCTCCGCATGTAGGTGTTGAAGCTAGAAGCAAAAGCATTTCGCTACACCCATAATAACATCTGCTAATCACGTGTATGTGACCAATAAAATTTATTTTATTTCTGTGGTTCCCACCGAGAAGAATGGAGGAGGTGTAATGGTGTGGGGGTGCTTTGCTGGTGACATTGTCTGCAGCGATACGCTATTCCATCTGGTTTCTGCTTAGTGGGACTGACATTTGTTTTTCAACAGGACAATGACCCAGCACACCTCCAGGCTATTTGACCAAGAAGGAGAGTGATGGAATGCTGCATCAGATGACCTGGCTTCCACAATCACCCGATCTCAACCCAATTGAGATTTGTATTTCTATTGAACCTTTATTTAACTACGCAAGTCAGTTAAGAACAAATTCTTATTTACAATGACGGCCTACCCCTGGCCAAACCCGGACAACGCTGGGCTAATTGTGCGCCACCCTATGGGACTCCCAATCACAGCCAGATGTTATGCAGCCTAGATTCTAACCAGGTACTGCCACTCGGCAGCATGGTTTGGGACAAGTTGGACCATGGGGGCTGAGATAAAATGTTGCTGTTTTTAAGCTAATTTACTGCAATTCTACAAATGAGGGGGGTGGGGTCACGTGCCCTGCATGCCCTGGGATAGATGGATGGACAGACAGACAGATACAGTAGAAAAGAAAGCAGATAAACAGACAACAGACTATTATGCTGCCTCAGTCTTCTATCTGTTTATCTGCTGTCTTAAGTGTATGGAGGTTTGGAACTGTAAATGACAAGTCTAGGTGATGTGTTTGTTGGTCTTGATATGTAAATGTATGAGCTGTGGAAATGAATTTCCTCTTCAGAGGACAATAACATCTATCTAATAGTCAGACTCACAGTGTACATCGACCACGATGCTGAGGTTGGTGTGTCCCACAGCGTTGAACACAGAGCAGGAGACCGGCTCGGTGTGAAAGGAGTGGTCTACTGGGGTCACAAACACACTCTCCCTCGCCCCCTCCAGGAGAACACCACCCTTCGCCCACCTGAGAGAGACACAGGTGTCACATAGCAACACTGATCTTCACTACAGTACATGTTCACATAGCACAAACACACCCAAACAGATACACTTTCACAGGTTGTATTCACAAGACACCAAATGGAAGAAAACAGACTGAAACGGGGAGGGACTACCTGAACTTGTCCAATATGAAATGCTTGTTTTTGGTTTTCTGTTGCAAAATGTTTTACTACGTTTTGCTGATAGGGGAGAGTGGGGTAAATTAAGCCAAATGGTTAGTTGAGCCACCCATTGTTTCTAGGAAACCATACACAGCATTTATAATTTAACCAAATATTTAGGAAGAGGTCATCATTTCATGGAGGTCCAAAAAAACAGATTTTCACAAAGTCAAATTAATGTATTGTGTTATAGGTTTCATGAGGCTACCATCTAAACCAACGTAGATAGTTTTAATATTGTTTTGTACATCAGTTGGGGTCTCCATAAGATAAAGTATGAGGTCCTAAACCTAGCATTAAAGTGTATCCTTGTAGCTGTGTTGGCTAATATAGTCAAAATGTTTGCATTTGGGTTAGTTGAGCCAATGTTCATGGAGTAAGTTGAGCCAATGGGAACCATACCCCATACAAATGAGGATGGCATTTTGTCAGTTTTA
The DNA here is from genome assembly GCF_057628025.1 of Oncorhynchus mykiss. Taxonomy (NCBI): domain Eukaryota; kingdom Metazoa; phylum Chordata; class Actinopteri; order Salmoniformes; family Salmonidae; genus Oncorhynchus; species Oncorhynchus mykiss. The sequence goes on from NC_143049.1 coordinate 2,356,665, forward strand.
TGCTTAATATGCGTAACAAGTATAGTATTTTTGCAATGATTAATGCATATGAACTCAAGATAGTGCATTTGTATTGTAACAGAGCAGAAATCATCGTGCCCCGTGTATGCCAAACATAAAACCAGCAGGGGTCTAGCCCCCCTTGACATCCTTGAGAGAGCATCCAAGGAAGTGAGAGAAGGGAAGAAGTCCATTTGAGCAGCAACAATGGATGAAATACATTGACTGAATGACACTGAAGAAAAAGAAAACAAACATGAACCCGTGTAAAAGATGACATGGAGTCTGAGCTTGCTAAACATATCAAGAATCTTGTTTTATGGACTTAGTGGCCTCAACTAGAATTTGCCTACAAATTGGCACATTGAAACAACCTCCCTGTCCCAAACAACTGGTCGCAAAATGGAAGAGTAAGTGATATTGAACAAAGATATCTATATCTGAATGTAGGCATATATATTATTTACAATATACATTACAACAGGGTAGGAGTAAAAACAAAAACCTAACAAAAGATAACTATTGTAAAATAGATTGTGTCTGTAAAATGTATATAGTATGTATAAGCTAAGCGTTGTTTTTCATAAGTTTACTCCAATTAGGGGTGGGGTGGTAGGGTTAGTGGAAAATAATAAAGCAAAACATATTTTTAAAAGATGTCAATATATACAGTAGCAGTCAAGTTTGGACACACCAACTCATTCAATGTTTTTTTTTTTTACTACACTGCTCAAAAAAATAAAGGGAACACTAAAATAACACATCCTAGATCTGAATGAATGAAATATTCTTATTAAATAGTTTTTTCTTTACATAGTTGAATGTGCTGACAACAAAATGATCAATGGAAATCAAATTTATCAACCCATGGAGGTCTGGATTTGGAGTCACACTCAAAGATGGAGCGAGACATGTCCCAGATGTGCTCAATTGGATTCAGGTTTGGGGAACGGGCGGGCCAGTCCATAGCATCAATGCCTTCCTCTTGCAGGAACTGCTGACACACTCCAGCCACATGAGGTCTAGCATTGTCTTGCATTAGGAGGAACCCAGGGCCAACCGCACCAGCATATGGTCTCACAAGGGGTCTGAGGATCTCATCTCGGTACCTAATGGAAGTCAGGCTACCTCTGGCGAGCACATGGGGGGCTGTGCGGCCCCCCAAAGAAATGCCACCCCACACCATAACTGACCCACCGCCAAACCGGTCATGCTGGAGGATGTTGCAGGCAGCAGAACGTTCTCCGCGGCGTCTCCAGACTCTGTCACGTGCTCAGTGTGAACCTGCTTTCATCTGTGAAGAGGACAGGGCGCCAGTGGCAAATTTGCCAATCTTGGTGTTCTCTGGCAAATGCCAAACGTCCTGCACGGTGTTGGGCTGTAAGCACAACCTCCACCTGTGGATGTGGGGGCCCTCATGGAGTCTGTTTCTGGACGTTTGAGCAGACACATGCACATTTGTGGCCTGCTGGAGGTCATTTTGCAGGGCTCTGGCAGTGCTCCTCCTGCTCCTCCTTGCACAAAGGCGGAGGTAGCGGTCCTGCTGCTGGGTTGTTGCCCTCCTACGGCCTCCTCCACGTCTCCGGATGTACTGGCCTGTCTCCTGGTAGTGCCTCCATGCTCTGGACACTATGCCGACAGACACAGCAAACCTTCTTGCCACAGCTCGCATTGATGTGCCATCCTGGATGAGCTGCACTACCTGAGCCACTTGTGTGGGTTGTAGACTCCGTCTCATGCTACCACTAGAGTGAAAGCACCGCCAGCATTCAAAAGTGATCATAACATCAGCCAGGAGGCATAGGAACTGAGAAGTGGTCTGTGGTCACCACCTGCAGAACCACTCCTTTATTGGGGGTGTCTTGCTAATTGCCTATAATTTCCACCTGTTGTCTATTCCATTTGCACAACAGCATGTGCAATTTATTGTCAATCAGTGTTGCTTCCTAAGTGGACAGTTTGATTTCACAGAAGTGTGATTGACTTGGAGTTACATTGTGTTGTTTAAGTGTTCCCTTTATTTTTTTGAGCAGTGTATTTTCTAAGTTCTATACATGGGGTGGCCAAGGCTACTTCAGGGGGTCATTAGACCATGACAGAAAAGTTGTGTGTAACCCTAATGTGGCATCCAAGGAGCATGAATGAATCCTATGATTGCTGATTAGAGGTAGAAGTGATAATTTACTTAACCCAGAGTCCTTCAATGTGGCAGATAGTGTGGTCCAAAAGGGTTACTTCACTAGAATTCTTTAACATAATATGAATAGTCAGTGTCTCTACCTCGGAACTGCAGCTCAATATCGCACGCACGCACACACACACGAGACTTGGATCACTTTGTTTTCATGAATATAATCTGAATCTATGAGTGATGAACATCCAAAATATTTTCAGAAAACAAAGCTCAAGCACCAAGGAGATAAGATAGCATTCGTGTGTTACATAAATTGCATAGTTTATTTACAACAAAAAAAACACACTGCAATTTGACATACCAGGTATCAAGCAGAAATGGAATTGAAAAATAAAAATAATTTTGGTGCCCATCAAAATTACAAACGTATCATATTTATGCTCATATATATTATGTTAACTAATAGCAAAGAAAGTTTTGGAATTGGCCTAATCAAGACCAAATTAAATCTGTGTGATGTGATACCCTTTGGATGTATCATTTTAGAATGTCAGTGTAGCTAGCTAGTAGCTAGTACACAGTGCAGGTTTTAATCATGACGAGAGGGACCACCTAAGTGACAAATGATCCTAGGTAGATTTAAAACAGCATCATTCTGTGGTTCTGGGAACTGGCTAAATGTTTCACAAACTCATCCATGTTGAGGGAGCGGGCCCTCCTTGACTCAACACTGAATTCAGAGGTGACTTAACCTGTCATCAACCATTGTTGTCCTAAAGTGGGTTTTAATCCATTTTAAAGCTGAGAAGCTTCTCTCACAAGAAGCACTGCTGACTGGTGTAACAACATAAATCTTACAGCGTGGAAATAGCTCATGGAAGACCTCTTTATAAGGTTCAAGAAACACAACAAAGTCAAGGAGAGTAGACGGTCTGTCCCTTCCACTTTTCTCCTATCAAGAAGCCGCTTGGTTTGATGAACCTCATGTTTGGGGTCCTCTAAATCTGACTCAAAGGTCTGAGCAAAGGAAAACAGAGGCTCCGCATTCAAGAATGTTGTACTCTTTGGGTTGAGAGACTGGACCTCTTGCATTATCTTGCAATTCTTCCTTGGAAACGCCTCTGCAGCTCAGCTGTGAGACTGTCAAGCACCTGATAAAAGACAGCTCTATGGAAGCTCTCACCATCACTTTAGTCACAATTTTCTGTGATTACAGTGCTCATCATCAAAAGGTTGTGAAATCTTAAGCTTGTTTTAGGCTCTTTTACACACTGTTTGTACATTTATTTTGCAGTGCTCTGCAATATCTTCAACTCTTTCCATAGTAACCCTCACTTCTGTAGTCCTGTAATGTGTCTGTAAGGGCACGTACTAGATCCACAGCCCTTGCTAGGTCAAGAGAGCTTGATTGGAGCATGTCAGAAAGACATTTGGCATCACCAAGCACTTTACAAAAGGTAACTTAAAGTCCTATGAAATATAAATCTATCTGAGAAAGAAGGCCCCTTGCATCCACTGATCTATCACCACTCTTTTCAAGTGTGATATCCTGTAGCACTCTCAGAACTGCTGGAAGCATGTCCCTCAGATTACGGCATGCCATGTATCTGCATGCCCACCTTACATCCGTAAGTCTCTGTAGTTCCCTGGGCTGCTGCTGTGGATACAGCACTTTCAGAACTGCAAGCCACTTGAGATGAACGTTCGAGACAGATACAAAGTAATAAAGCTTCTGCAGGAGAGCAAAAAAGTGATCTGCCTGTTTGTTAATGGAACCAAAGGTCTAACGTTAACTTACACAGCGACTCAACTTTCGTAAAAGTTGTTCAGGAAACCTAAACCCGATGCTAAACCTTAAAACGTACTTGATGATGCTTTCGCCAATCGTGAAAAGAGCTTGTGGAGCTGTGAAAATATTCTCTCTTCTTCTTCTGTATGTTCTTCTTATTCTTCTGTATCTCACTACTAATGTTAATATTCTCTCTTCCTCATCCTCGACTTGAAAAATGCGCCACAGAACGTCATAAATCTTTTTCAACAAGAGATGAAATGAGATGTGAATCAGCATCATACTGCCAGTAGCGAATAAAATTTTGACTGACACCACTCTGGCTTCACCCCTGCCCATACACAGGGTAAGTTGTGCCAAGACACCACTTTTTTTGGACATCTACAGTATGTTTTCAAAAGGGAGCAGGCTAGATGGCGGACTGAACAGCAGTGTAGATCACCTCAAGATAAAAACGTAATATTCAATAGCGGTAAGTTAGACTAAATATTAGCACTTCACAAACTGGTTGGTTATAACCTTCAATCTGGATAACAATACAAAACAAATCATGAGACTAGAGAAATATATCAACACATATTACGAAAACAAGTAACATCCAAACATGACAGAGAGTAAAACAGGGGAACTAATGCCGAAACAAAAACAGGACTTTTCTACAGACAATTTAACATTTTCACCACCGAGAATGGTAAAGGTCAAAACCGATCTGTTAAAATCAATAAATGACAAACTGGGCATACTTGAATTAGTCAGTAAGGATACAAAGGAGTTGAAGGCGAGCCTCAAGATGAGTGACGAAAAAGCTGCGACATTGGAGAAAGAAGTTCCTGAATCTGTAGTTAGGGAGTTCCTCCTTACAGCGCTTCAGATCCCACGCGAAGCTGTCGACGAAATCCAACTCGAACGTGTACACCGTTTCAGACAGAGAGACGACTTTTCTTTAAAAATAAAACCTAGGTAAAAGACTTGCTGGCACGAAAATAGGCATGAAGGATCAGTTCCCGAAGGAAAAAAGTGTAGCTCACGTTGTCGATTAACCGTTTTATTGATAACCAAATGCTCAGAGACACAAAGACTACTCCATGGCTATTCTAAATATTACAACGTTCCCATAGATTTGAATAATGGAACACACACTACTAGATGTGTTAGAGATTGCATATACAGTGCCTTGCGAAAATATTCGGCCCCCTTGAACTTTGCGACCTTTTGCCACATTTCAGGCTTCAAACATAAAGATATAAAACTGTATTTTTTTGTGAAGAATCAACAACAAGTGGGACACAATCATGAAGTGGAACGACATTTATTGGATATTTCAAACTTTTTTAACAAATCAAAAACTGAAAAATTGGGCGTGCAAAATTATTCAACCCCGTTACTTTCAGTGCAGCAAACTCTCTCCAGAAGTTCAGTGAGGATCTCTGAATGATCCAATGTTGACCTAAATGACTAATGATGATAAATACAATCCACCTGTGTGTAATCAAGTCTCCGTAAAAATGCACCTGCACTGTGATAGTCTCAGAGGTCCGTCAAAAGCGCAGAGAGCATCATGAAGAACAAGGAACACACCAGGCAGGTCCGAGATACTGTTGTGAAGAAGTTTAAAGCCGGATTTGGATACAAAAAGATTTGCCAAGCTTTAAACATCCCAAGGAGCACTGTGCAAGCGATAATATTGAAATGGAAGGAGTATCAGACCACTGCAAATCTACCAAGACCTGGCCGTCCCTCTAAACTTTCAGCTCATACAAGGAGAAGACTGATCAGAGATGCAGCCAAGAGGCCCATGATCACTCTGGATGAACTGCAGAGATCTACAGCTGAGGTGGGAGACTCTGTCCATAGGACAACAATCAGTCGTATATTGCACAAATCTGGCCTTTATGGAAGAGTGGCAAGAAGAAAGCCATTTCTTAAAGATATCCATAAAAAGTGTTGTTTAAAGTTTGCCACAAGCCACCTGGGAGACACACCAAACATGTGGAAGAAGGTGCTCTGGTCAGATGAAACCAAAATGGAACTTTTTGGCAACAATGCAAAACGTTATGTTTGGCGTAAAAGCAACACAGCTGAACACACCATCCCCACTGTCAAACATGGTGGTGGCAGCATCATGGTTTGGGCCTGCTTTTCTTCAGCAGGGACAGGGAAGATGGTTAAAATTGATGGGAAGATGGATGGAGCCAAATACAGGACCATTCTGGAAGAAAACCTGATGGAGTCTGCAAAAGACCTGAGACTGGGACGGAGATTCGTCTTCCAACAAGACAATGATCCAAAACATAAAGCAAAATCTACAATGGAATGGTTCAAAAATAAACATATCCAGGTGTTAGAATGGCCAAGTCAAAGTCCAGACCTGAATCCAATCGAGAATCTGTGGAAAGAACAGAACACTGCTGTTCACAAATGCTCTCCATCCAACCTCACTGAGCTCGAGCTGTTTTGCAAGGAGGAATGGGAAAAAATGTCAGTCTCTCGATGTGCAAAACTGATAGAGACATACCCCAAGCGACTTACAGCTGTAATCGCAGCAAAAGGTGGCGCTACAAAGTATTAACTTAAGGGGGCTGAATAATTTTGCACGTGCAATTTTTCAGTTTTAGATTTGTTAAAAAAGTTTGAAATATCCAATAAATGTCGTTCCACTTCATGATTGTGTCCCACTTGTTGTTGATTCTTCACAAAAAAATACAGTTTTATATCTTTAGGTTTGAAGCCTGAAATGTGGCAAAAGGTCGCAAAGTTCAAGGGGGCCGAATACTTTCGCAAGGCACTAATATATATATATATATATATATATATATATATATATATATATATATATATATATATATATATATATATATATATATATATATATATATATATATATATATATATATATATATATATATATATATATATATATATATATATATATACACACACACACACACAATCAAATACAACAATTGTTAAAGAAATACACTATAACTACAATATACCATTTTAGATAGGGAATGTTAGAAAATAATTAGTTTTAGAGTTTCCATTTACAGTATTTCATAAATTGATAAGACATTATTAGAAGAAACGGTAATTAGTGAAATAATACATCATCAAATATAAATACAGAACAAAAATAATTTACATGGTAGAGATAAAACACAGAGGTACATAGAAGGCACAGTACGTGGGTATGTGTTGTGATCGAAGGTGGGGTATGTGTTTTTGTGTTTGGAAAAGTGTGGAGTTAAGTGACTGAAAAAATATGCAGGTTGCAAATCCCAGAGTCCATGTGTGTTTGTGAGCAGGGGTTCTAAGAGAGAGCATTCAATTGTGTGCAAATATGGGATATACATTTTAAAATATATTATTAATATGTATTTATTTACTGCCCTATCATGATGGAATGGTCCCCAACCCTATACCCTAGACACCCACCTGAGAGACCCATACACGAAGGAGAAGTCCTTATCTGTTTTATGGGCCTACTGTAAGTAGCCGATACGCAGCCAATTCAGAAAGATGAATGTGGTGAAAGACCTGCTAAGCAACACCGTCCCCTCAAGATTCTGAGTCTGTCTGGCAGGGTTGGTCCTACAAAGCAACACCACCCCCTCAAGATTCTGAGCCTACCTGGCAGGGTTGGTCCTACAAAGCAACACTGCCCCCTCAAGAGTCTGAGCCTGTCTGGCAGGGTTATTCCTACAAAGCAACACCACCCCCTCAAGATTCTGAGCCTACCTGGCAGGGTTGGTCCTACAAAGCAACACTGCCCCCTCAAGATTCTGAGCCTGTCTGGCAGGGTTGGTCCTACAAAGCAACACCGCCCCGTCAAGATTCTGAGCCTGTCTGGCAGGGTTGGTCCTACAAAGCCAAAGCCCTCTCAAGATTCTGAGCCTACCTGGCAGGGTTGGTCCTACAAAGCAACACTGCCCCCTCAAGATTCTGAGCCTACCTGGCAGGGTTGGTCCTACAAAGCAACACTGCCCCCTCAAGATTCTGAGCCTACCTGGCATGGTTGGTCCTACAAAGCAACACCACCCCCTCAAGATTCTGAGCCTACATGGCAGGGTTGGTCCTACAAAGCAACACCGCCCCCTCAAGATTCTGAGCCTACCTGGCGGGGTTGGTCCTACAAAGCCAAAGCCCTCTCAAGATTCTGAGCCTACCTGGCAGGGTTGGTCCTACAAAGCCAAAGCCCTCTCAAGATTCTGAGCCTACCTGGCAGGGTTGGTCCTACAAAGCAACACTGCCCCCTCAAGATTCTGAGCCTACCTGGCGGGGTTGGTCCTACAAAGCCAAAGCCCTCTCAAGATTCTGAGCCTACCTGGCAGGGTTGGTCCTACAAAGCAACACTGCCCCCTCAAGATTCTGAGCCTACCTGGCAGGGTTGGTCCTACAAAGCTTTGGCTTTGTAGGACAAATGCTCTCCCCCCTCATGGGAGAGCATAATATTCAAGTAAATTCTCAAAGCTGCTAATGAGAACCTTGACAACCTTGTACCTAGCCGGTGGGGATTCCAGTGGGGTACACCCACCCAGGCAGTGGCAGTACTGGCAACACTAGCTGCAGTAACCCATGGGGAGGGGGTTCACACTTGGACATTTAGAGAGCATATTATTGTGACCCTGGTGGCATAAAATCATCAAAGGTCTGACTGCACAGAGATGCTTGGGAATATGGTCACAATTTATTTTTATTTTACCTTTATTTAACAAGGCAAGTCAGTTACAAACAAATTCTTATTTTCAATGGCGGCCTAGGAACAGTGGGTTAACTGCCGTGTTCAGGGGTAGAACTACAGATTTTTACAATGTCAGCTTGGGGATTCGATCTTGCAACCTTTCGGTTACTAGTCCAATGCCCTAACCCACATGTGGGGGACCGCATGTGAGTGTTTCAGGGGAAGGGGGTATATCTGATCTCCATCACCTAAGACGTAACAATCGTTAATTGTCAAAGCCTTTCTTAGGTTGGGGTCTGGGATGGTGCAACTGTTGAGAATCTGAGTATATGGTTGTTTGTGGGGGAAAGGGGTTGAGTGTGTATGAGTGTGTATGAGAGTGTGTGTGTGTGTGTGTGTGTGTGTGTGTATCCCACAACTGTTGCGAGGGAGTGACAGATGTTAGGGACAATATAGGATGAATCACAATAATTGTTTCCTAAAATAATAATTGCTTGCCAAAATTTTATTTTTGTGATGGCAATACTGGTAAGAGGTAACAATCCTTTGAATAAACTGCCTACATTACTACAAATATTAATGGCTAATCATGGAAATTTAGATAAGCAGGATTTTTTAAGTATATATTTTTGAATATGTATATTAAAATACAAATCAAGGTGAGGGCGTTGGAAATGCTTTCTGCGGTTGATCTGCTTCTGTTCTGTGGGTGGAACTGTGTGCGATTTTTGAAGGTCTCCTGGTCTCTCGGGAGCCATGGGATCCGGGGGGTTGGGGTTGATCTGCCGGTCATTGGGGTGACAACCAAACTTGGGATGAGGAGGGGTTTTAGAGGGTAGAATAGTGGGGACCAATTTGAGGTAGCAATGCAAATATCATGGTACAGCCATATAGACACTCAATCATCATGTTACTTTATAATGGTACATTTACAAACATATATTATGATAAATAGAAATGAAACTTGTCGCATGATTGTAATTGGTGAAATAAGTATATCTAGTTGTAATTGTAATGGCTTAGCAGATAGTATTTTCTTACTATCAGTATTTACCTGGCTAAAAGAGAAGGAATATAATATCTATTTGTTTACAGGAAACTCATTCAACAATTTTAGATTAAGTTTTGTGGAAAAAGAACTGGGGGGGGGGGCGAAATATACTTCTCCCATGGGCAAAGAAATTCAAAAGGCGTGATGATATTAAATAATAGTAAATTTGATCCAAATGTGCAAATTGTCCAAGCAGATCCTCAAGGTAGATGGATGAGTTTAAATATGTTATTGGATCATAAACAGATATGACTTAACCTATACGGTCCAAATAATGATGATCCACGCTCCTTTGAAAATATATATAATAATTTATCAACCCTACAAGCAACACAAGACTGTATTATTATGGTGGGAGATTATATAATACCGTTTAAATACCTCTATAGACCGGAAAGGAAAACACACTACAAACTAATCACCCTCATGCACTTAAGGAAATTATGAATGTCATGGATATATTAGTGGATATATGGAGGCTTAAATACCCTGACCTAGTGAGATATACATGGTGAAGGTTTAATTAAGCTAGTCTTCTTGATTACTTACTTATGTCATTCTCTCGGTCGAACCATCACATAATTAGCATATATATATTACTCTTAGATAATTTCCACGTGGGTGAGGACATTGGACATTTAATCAAAGCCTACTGGATCATAACTTGTTTTTAACTAAGACAGAAGAATTTATAACTGACTTTTTCCCGACATAACACACCAGCGTTCGAAAGTTTGGGGTCACTTAGAAATGTCCTTGTTTTTGAATGAAAAGCAAAAAGAATTGTCAATTAAAATAACATCAAATTTATCAGAAATACAGTGTAGGCATTGTTCATGTTGCAAATGACTATTGTAGCTGGAAACGGCAGATTTTTTTATGGAATATCTACATAGGTGTACAGATGCCCATTAACGGCAACCATCCCTCCTGTGTTCCAATGGCACATTGTGTTAGCTAATTTATCATTTTAAAAAGGCTAATTGATCATTAGAAAACCCTTTTGCAATTATGTTAGCAAAGCTGAAAACTGTTGTCCTGATTAAAGAAGCAATAAAACTGGCCTTCTTTAGACTAGTTGAGTATCTGGAGCATCAGCATTTGTGGGTTCGATTACAGGCTCAAAAAGGCCAGAAACAAATAACTTTCTTCTGAAACTCGTCAGTCTATTCTTGTTCTGAGAAATGAAGGCTATTCCATGTGAGAAATTGCCAAGAAACTGAAGATCTGGTACAATGCTGAGTACTACTCCCTTCACAGAACAGCGCAAACTGGCTCTAACCAGAATAGAAAGAGGAGTGGGAGGCCCTGGTGCACAACTGAGCAAGAGGACATGTACATTAGAGTGTCCAGTTTGAGGAAACAGACGCCTCACAAGTCCTCAAATGGCAGCTTCATTAAGTAGTACCCGCAAAACACCAGTCTCAATGTCAACAGTGAAGAGGCGACTCCGGCCTACTAGGCAGATTTGCAAAGAAAGAGCCCTATCTCAGACTGACCAATAAAAAGACACGTTTAAGATGGGCAAAAGAACACAGACACTGGACAGAGGAACTCAACTCTACAATTAGTTTGGTCTCAAATAATCACGGTCTGTGAAGAGAGTTTAACTAAAATAAGTGGAGAGTCAGGCGGAGAGCGACCTGTTTAAATTATTTGAGCAACAAATATTCAATTTTATTTGGAATGGCAAGCCAGACAAAATTAAAAGGGCTGATTGTCTCACCCAATGTTTAAGAATGGCCTTTTCCATTTATTCAGATTACAACCGCTCACTCTCGGTTATTTGAAAACAAAATCATCTCCAAAATATGGTAAATGACTGTAATTAATACATTAATTCAATACATTTGAATAAAAAGTAGCCATCCATCTACCTGTTGATGGAATTTATAGGTTTAAATAAATGATTAGAATACTCCACCCTGAAACCATATACAGTGGGGCAAAAAAGTATTTAGTCAGCCACCAATTGTGCAAGTTCTCCCACTTAAAAAGATGAGACGCCTGTAATTTTCATCATAGATACACTTCAACTAGGACAGACAAAATGAGAAAAAAAATCCAGAAAATCACATTGTAGGATTTTGAATGAATTTATTTGTAAATTATGGTGGAAAATAAGTATTTGGTCACCTACAAACAAGCAAGATTTCTGGCTCTCACAGACCTGTAACTTATTCTTTAAGAGGCTCCTCTGTCCTCCACTCGTTACCTGTATTAATGGCACCTGTTTGAACTTGTTATCAGTATAAAAGACACCTGTCCACAACCTCAAACAGTCACGCTACAAACTCCACTATGGCCAAGACCAAAGAGGTGTCAAATGACACCAGAAACCAAATTGTAGACCTGCACCAGGCTGGAAGACTGAATCTGCAATAGGTAAGCAGCTTGGTTTGAAGAAATCAACTGTGGGAGCAATTATTAGGAAATGGAAGACATACAAGACCACTGATAATCTCCCTCGATCTGGGGCTCCACGCAAGATCTCACCCCGTGGGGTCAAAATGATCACAAGAACGGTGAGCAAAAATCCCAGAACCACACGGGGGGACCTAGTGAATGACCTGCAGAGAGCTGGGACCAAAGTAACAAAGTCTACCATCAGTAACACACTACGTCGCCAGGGAGTCAAATCCTGAAGTGCCAGACGTGTCCCCCTGCTTAAGCCAGTACATGTCCAGGCCTGTCTGAAGTTTTCTAGAGAGCATTTGGATGATCCAGAGGAAGATGGGAGAATGTCATATGGTCAGATGAAACCAAAATATAACCTTTTGGTAAAAACTCAACTCGTCGTGTTTGGAGGACAAAGAATGCTGAGTTGCATCCAAAGAACACCATACCTACTGTGAAGCATGGGGGTGGAAACATCATGCTTTGGGGCTGTTTTTATGCAAAGGGACCAGGACGACTGATCCGTGTAAAGGAAAGAATGAATGGGGCAATGTATCGTGAGATTGAGTGAAAACCTTCTTCCATCAGCAAGGGCATTGAAAATGAAACGTGGCTGGGTCTTTCAGCATGACAATGATCCCAAACACACCGCCCGGGCAAAGAAGGAGTGGCTTCGTAAGAAGCATTTCAAGGTCCTGGAGTGGCCTAGCCAGTCTCCAGATCTCAACCCCATAGAAAATCTTTGGAGGGAGTTGAAAGTCCGTGTTGCCCAGCAACAGCCCCAAAACATCACTGCTCTAGAGGAGAACTGCATGGAGGAATGGGCCAAAATACCAGCAACAGTGTGTGGAAACCTTGTGAAGACTTACAGAAAACATTTGACCTCTGTCATTGCCAACAAAGGGTATATAACAAAGTATTGAGAAACTTTTGTTATTGACCAAATACTTATTTTCCACCATAATTTGCAAATAAATTCATAAAAAAATCCTACAATGTGATTTTCTGGATTTTTTTTTTCATTTTGTCTGTCATGGTTGAAGTGTACCTATGATGAAAATTACAGACCTCTCTCATCTTTTTAAGTGGGAGAACTTGCACAATTGGTGGCTGACTAAATACTTTTTTGCCCCATTGTAATTGTATGAAATTGATTAAAATCATAATTAATTAATGATGGGTGTAGTTTTAGTCAGTAAAACAGTATATCTGTACGAATATGTCTCTACAGTATCTTAAACACAGACTGTCTGAGCAAAATTTGGTGCCGACCTTGGCTGGGGGCCACAGAGTACTTCCCAGGGTCTCCCTATCTTGAGGGAGGACGGGGAGTGATTCTCACGGACTCCCCTAATCTTTGTGGGCTGGGTAGCAGGACAGTGTGTGCGTAGGATACCTAATGTTTGTGTGTGAAAGTATGTGCGTAAGAAGCCAGTATAAAATGAATGGTTTTCTACAACAGACCAGCGCTCTCGTGAATAAACCTTATTGACTATTTTAGCTGGGCCTCCGTCTGTTTCATTTCAATCAGTATCTTACAAATCCTGATTAGCAGACTGAGTAGTTTAATTGAATTGGTTTATGAACATCGAGAACATAATTCTCATGACACTACCCATTATGGGCAATTAGCTCTTGCCAAGGAGGGTAGGGGGAGAATTGTATCGTCAATGTCTCAAGCCAAAACGTCTCGATGGCCTTCACCAGTTCATATTTGCTTGTACTGTAGGATTGGCAGAGTTACGGATGAATGTTTTCAGTTGAAGCCAAACAAGTTTGATCGGGTTTAAAGTCGGCAGACCTACAATAATATTTTTAGATATGCTGTAGGCCTACCGTCTGTGTTGTAGGTATTTCATTTATTTATTTTGAACTAACCTTTGTTTTACTACATAAAGGTCTACTTACTCTGCTGGTGTCTTGACCCAGTTTATGCCCTCATTTGCAATGCAAACCCGGGCAGCAGTGTGTTTTGGTCCGAGCAGACCTTTTTCCGGCTTACAGCCAGTTTTCATCAAGCCAGCTTCTTTCTATGGTGCTACCCGTTCCAGGGTTAGGACTGTAAACACCAGAGGACTTGAAAATGAGTCCGAGCTGAGAGGTTTCAGTACATTTTCTTTTAAAAAATGTATATAGCCTATCAATGTATAGGCATACTGTTGTAATAAAATCGAAAATTGTGTACTAAAAACACAAATATGTTTTTTCAGAGCATAGAACCATGCCAACAACCATCCGTGGAGATCAGTGGACAAAGGGCTGGAAAAAAAATATAAAGTTGAAGTCGGAAGTTTACATACAGTTTATGTTGGAGTCATTAAAACTCGTTTTTCAACCACTCCACACATTTCTTGTTCACAAACTATAGTTTTGGCAAGTCGGTTAGGACATCTACTTTGTGCATGACACAAGTCATTTTTCCAACAATTGCTTACAGACATATTATTTCACTTATAATTCACTGTATCACAATTCCAGTGGGTCAGAAGTTTACATACACTAAGTTGACTGTGCCTTTAAACAGCTTGGAAAATTCCAGAAAATGATGTCATGGCTTTAGAAGCTTCTGATAGGCTAATTGACATCATTTGAGTCAATTGGAGGTGTACCTGTGGATGTATTTCGAGGCGGACCTTCAAACTAAGTGCCTCTTTGCTTGACATCCTGGGAAAATCAAAAGAAATCAGCCAAGACCTCAGAAAACAAATTGGAGACCTCCACAAGTCGGGTTGATCCTTGAGAGCAATTTCCAAACGCCTGAAGGTACCACGTTCATCTGTATAAACAATAGTACGCAAGTATATACACTATGGGACCACGCAGCTGTCATACTGCTCAGGAAGGAGACACCTTCTGTTTCCTAGAGATGAACGTACTTTGGTGTGAAAAGTGCAAATCAATCCCAGAATGACAGCAAAGGACCTTGTGAAGATGTTGGAGGAAACAGGCACAAAAGTATCTATTTCCACAGTAAAACAAGTCCTATATCGACATAACCTGAAAGGCCGATTGGCAAGGAAGAAGCCACTGCTCTAAAACTGCCGTAAAAAACCCAGACTACGGTTTGCAACTGCACATGGGGACAAATATCATACTTTTTGGATAAAATTCCTCTGGTCTGATGAAAGAAAAACAGAACTGTTTGGCCATCATGAGCATCGTTATGTTTGGAGGAAAAAGGGGGAGGCTTGCAAGCCGAAGAACACCATCCCAACTCTGAAGCACTGGGGTGACATGTTGTGGGGGTGCTTTGCTGCAGGAGGGACTGGTGCACTTCACAAAATAGATGGCTTCATGAGGTAGGACAATTATGTTGATATATTGAAGCAACACTCTAGACATCAGTTTGGTCACAAAGGGGTCTTCCAAATGGACAAATACCTCAAATGGACAATGACCCGAAGCATATTGTTGTGGCAAAATATCTTAAGGACAACAAAGTCAAGGTATTGGAGTGGCCATCACAAAGCCCTGACCTCAATCGCATTGAACATTTTTGGGCAGATCTTAAAAGCGTGTGCGAGCAAGGAGGCCTACAAACCGAACTCAGTTACACCAGCTCTGTCTGGAGGAATGGGCCAAAATTCACCCAACGGAATGTGGAAAGGTTGTGGAAGGCTACCCGAAGCTCTTGACCCAAGTTAAACCATTTAAAGGCAATGCTACCAAATACTAATTGAGTGTATGTAAACTTCTGACCCACTGGGAATGTGATGAAAGAAATAAAAGCTCTCTACTATTATTCTGACATTTCACATTCTTAAAATAAAGTGGTGATCCTAACTGACCTAAGACAGGTAATTTTACTATGATTAAATGTCAGGAATTGTGAAAAACTGAGTTTAATGTATTTGGCTAAGGTGTATGTAAACTTTCGACTTCAACTGTATATATTGGTCATATTGGTCATGGCTCCAGAGTTGCGCAGCGGTCTAAGGCACTGCATCTCAGTGCAAGAGGCATCACTACAGTCCCTGGTTCAACACAAGGCTGTATCACATCGGCCGTGATTGGGAGTCCCATAGGGTGGCGCACAATTGGCTCAGCGTCATCTGTGTTTTGCTGGCGTAGGCCGTCATTGTAAATAAGAATTTGTTCTTAACTGACTTGCCTAGTTAAATAAAGGTATACATAAATAAAGGTATAAAGATATATATATATATATATATATATATATATATATATATATATATATATATATATATATATATATATATATATATATATATATATATATATATATATATATATATATATATATATATATATATATATATATATATAGTCTTACAGAGCCTTTCCATAAGTCCACTCAAGTTCCTTCAACTGTCTTCTGACTGTGATTAGAGCGATATTGATGTTGTGCTGTGATGCCAGCATATTCCAGACTGCATTTGCCGATCGCCCATCATCTTCAACCATAAGTGAGTCGATGGCTTGAATAGTCTCGCTGGAAATTGAACAAAATGTAAAAATCACCAGCGGGGTCAAATAATATAAACAGTGGTTATTGAGGGTGCAACCGGTCAGCACCTTATGAGTAAATTTCAGTTGGCTTTTCATAGCCGAGCATTCATAGGCCAAGACAGCAAGTGCGCGAGAGAGAGAGAATATCAAAACACACACAGTAACGCCTGTTAATGAGTAATGAGAGCCGATCTGCTATCCAACGATTCGTTTAATAGCCCGGCTACTGTAGGTGTGAAAATTTGTATGTAGAGGGGTAACTTCCTTCACCAGTTCTCTTACCATTTTGTACAATTGTGTGATTAGCCTACCAGTTGGTGTAACTAATGTTAATTCTCTTGAGAGGAATTTTGCTCTTCACTATCACAATATTCAAAACTTTTAAAAGCATTCATGAATTAAATCTCTTTAGCCGACATGTTGTGGTTCATCTGATGAAGGATTGACTCGACCTATAAGCCCAGGACGATAGTAAAACGGGCAATAAGACACTACAAGAAAGGGAATACATATATATAACCGTAGAAAATGGTTGCAGGTCGGAGGGCCATCTAATAAGTGCGGATCGGAGGGCCATCAAGCGAAACAGACCAATGAAGCATGGTGGGAGTATCTATCTCTCTGAGGACTGGGTAGGGTAGGGGGCCCACGCCCTCCGCTTCTCCCTTCCCTCGGAGCAGGGTTCTGGGCCGGGAGGTTGGCTTCGGCTCTCGCTCGAGCTCGGTTCCCCGCACCTCCATGTCGCATGGGTTGCGCCCGACCAGTTCCATCTCCCCTTTCAGTTAGGCACAGCCGCATGGCGCACCCCCTTTCCCCGTTAGGCACGGCCGCGTCCGAAGGGGATCAGGGGTTGCTGGTGAACCGGGTCGTCCCGCCTCCGTCTCAAACATCAAGGTGCACATGGGCCTATTTATATAATGAATATTAATTTTGGGGGACAGAAATTATTAAATATTAAAGCATTAGACCTCTCACTAAAGGCGTCAGTCATACAAAAGTTATACTTAAATCCAAACTGGTTCTCTAGCAAATTAATAAGAATGTCTTACCCCATGTTCAAGAATGGCCTTTTCCCCTTTATTCAGATTACAACCGCTCACTTTCGGTTATTTGAAAACGAAATCATCTCGACAATATAGTTGGTTGCAAATTCAGGTTAATACACCAGAAAAGACAGAACAAATAATACAACAAATATTGTGGTTAAACTCAAATATACACATTTTTTTGATTAAATGTTTAAATGATATCATAAATAGGACTGGTGGAGTTATGTCACACATGCATCTAACACAGATATATGGAAATGTCTATGCGTGTAACAAAGGGATGGTTAAAAACTTCTTAGGGCTGCAATCCCGTTAACGGGATGATATGACAACAGCCAGTGAAAGTGCAGGGCGCCAAATTCAAAACAGAAATCTCATAATTAAAATTCCTCAAACATACATGTATCTTATACCGTTTTAAAGGTAATCTTGTTGTTAATCACACCACGGTGTTCGATTTCAAATAGGCTTTACAGAAAAAGCACCACAAATGATTATGTTAGGTCACCACCAACTCACAGACAAATTCAATTTTTCCAGACAAAGAGAGGAGTCACAAAAAGCACAAATAGAGAAAAAATGTATCACTAACCTGATGATCTTCATCAGATGACACTCATAGGACTTCATGTTACACAATACATGTATGTTTTGTTTGATAAAGTTCATATTTAAATAAAAAAATCTCAGTATACATTGGCGCGTTACGTTCACTAGTTCCAAAAACATCCGGTGATATTGCAGAGAGCCAGAAATACAGAAATACTCATTATAAATGTCGATAAATACAATTGTTAGACATGTAAATATAGATATACCTCTCCTTAATGCAACCGCTGTGTCAGATTTCAAAAGAACTTTACGGAAAAAGCATACCATTCAATAATCTGAGATGGCAGTCAGAAAATAAATACAATTATCCGCCATGTTGGAGTCAACAGAAATCACATTATAAATATTCCCTTACCTTTGACGATCTTCATCAGAATGCACTCCCAGGAATCCTAGTTCCACAATAAATGCTTGATTTGTTCGATAATGTCCATTATTTATGTCCAAGTAGCTACTTTTGTTAGCGCGTTTAGTACACAAATCCAAACGCTCCTGCAGGTCCATCCGAACGTCAGATGAAAACTTCAAATAGTTATATTACAGGTCGAAGAAACTTATCAAACTAAGTATAGAATCAATCTTTGGGATGTTGTTATCATAAATCTTCAATAAAGTTCCAACCGGAGAATTCCTATGTCTATAGCCATGGAACGCAGGTCGCTAACATGTGAAATGCGCGTGACCAGGACCTGGCTCTCTGCCAGACCACTGACTCAAAGAGCTCCCATCCGGTTCCACAACACAGTAGAAGCCTCATTCAAGTTTCGAAAGATGGTTGACATCTAGTGGAAGCCCTAGGAAGTGCAACTTTATCCATATCCCACTGTGTATTCAATAGGGTCTGGGTTAAAAATCAACCAATCTCAGATTTTCCACTTCCTGTTTGGACTTCTTCTCAGGTTTTTGCCTGCCATAAGAGTTCTGTTATACTCGAAGACATCATTCAAACAGTTTTAGAAACTTCAGATTGTTATCATTACTATTAATAATAATAATAATAATATGCATATATCAGCAACTGGGACTAAGAAGCAGGCCGTTGACTCTGGGCACCTTTCATCCAAGCTACTCAATACTGCCCCTGCAGCCATAAGAAGTTAATGTGATCTGAATGGTTACCATGACCTAAATCTGGGAATAAAGTAGGTTAATGAAGGCAACTAATTGTAGCTTCCTGAAAGTTCCAAAGTCATACAATTGTTATAATAGGATTTGAAGCAGTATTCTACCCGCGTGTTGTTAACTATTACAGCACCGTTTCGCGCTGCTCTGAGACAAACATGGAGACTGGTCTTGGTAAATCGATCAGATTTTTATTTTCACTGAATCTCCATTTGGGTATTGGTTAGACTACAATTAGGGTGTGGAAATGTTAGGACTATTTTGCTCTTAGTACTGTAGCCTACTCCCGACCGGTCACGTTGTACAGCGCCATATTTGGCGGTAGGGGTGGAAGTGGCCACACACACACACATCAGACTACTACTGACCGGATACCCATGATGGGAGGGTTGGCGGTGGCCTGGCAGGTGAAGATGACTCTCTCTCCCTCCAGGACAGACCGAGGCTCCATGGATAGGTTCACCTTGGGGGGGTCTGCAGGATGGAGGGAGGGAGGGGGAGCGGGAAGGAGGGAGTTGGAGAAAGAGAGAAAGATTCAATTATCTTGAAACACATTCACACAGACCTACACACATACAAACACACTTACGGTGCACGTTGAGGGTGACAGTGGTGCGTTTTCCCATTGGGACAGCCTTGTTGCTGGCCACACAGGTGAAGTTGTGTCCCGTGTCTTTGTCCTCTGGGATGATGGGCAGGAAGCTCCTTGTCGTCACCCTCTTTCTGTCTGGGAGAACCTCCTGGGGTGGGGGTTTCGAGGAGGGGAGAGAGAGAGAGAGAGGAGGGACAGGGGGGCGTGGTCAATGAGGTAGAGAGAGAAAGAGTGAGAGGGTGAGAGAGTCAAAACATGAACATTTTACATTTGGCTAGAAATGAATAAGGAAATTATCTCAACACAGAAAAATGTCCTCATGTGCGCTACCTATATCCTCCCAATAGAATCCACATATTTTAACGATGACAGCTTCCATCCTAGAGGGGGAGATCAATCATTTCCAGGCAAAGGGACATGTACTAGTCTGGTGACCTACATGCCAGAACTGAACAAGAACCTGATACTCTCAGCACACAGGGGGACAAACACCTAGGTGACAGTATACCCTCCCAAATATGCCCCCCTAGAAACAACTATGACAAAAAAAAACTACAGAATGGGTCACAACTCCTGCATCTGTCGTACGCTGCGTCTGTACATAGTAATTGGTAGGCTTCGGGGGGACTCCTATGGTAGGTACACCTACAGCTCATCCCTTGGCAGTAGTACTGTAGATTACTTTATCACTGATCTCAACCCCGAGTGGCTCAGTATTCTAAGGCACTCCATCTCAGTGCTAGAGGCGTCACTACAGACCCTGGTTTGATTCCAGGCTGCATCACAACCGTCCGTGATTGGGAGTCCCATAGGGCGGCGCACAATTGGCCGGGGTAGGGCCATCATTGTAAGTAACAATTTGTTCTTAACCGTCTTGCCTAGTTAAATAAAGGTTCAATAATAATGTATAAAATAAAACAACCCAGAGTCTCTCAGAGCGTTCACAGTCAGCCCACGAACACCCCTATCAGATCATTGCAAAATCACTGTCCACCTGAACAGAGCAATACTCATAAGGCATCAAAGCCAAAGGAACTGCACAATGCTAAGAAATGCTATAGATAGAAGGAAGGTAATGTAGAAACCTACCAAAATACAATTAGGCAACAACAAATTCAATCCCTTTTAGACAATCCCCCCTAAACAGTATATTTGACCTTTCAGCTTCCCTATCAAATGAAAACATATCAAGCAGACAACTTAAGAAAATGAAAAACAATGACAAATGGTTTGATGAAGAATGAAAAAAACAAAGAAATTGAGAAACCTATCCAATCAAAAACATAGACACCCAGAGAACCTGAGTCTACACCTTCACTATGATGAATAACTAAAACAATACAGAAATACAATACGGAAAAAGAAGGAATAGCACATCAAAAATCAGCTCAATATAACTGAAGAATCAATAGAATCTAACCACTTCTGGGAAAATTGTAACACAAAACAAACACGAAGAGTTAATCTATCCAAAATAGAGATGTATGGATAAACCACTTCTCCAATCTGGTTGGCTCTATAACAAAGAACAAACAGCAAAAACATATACATGATAAATAAAAATGTTAGAATCCACTTGTTAAAGATGATCAGAACCCACTGGATTCTCTAAATTACATGAAATGAACAACAGGAGAAAATACAAAAGTTCCACCCAAAAAGGCCTGTTTTGTTGATGGTATGTATCCTAAATGAATTGATAAAATATAAAGACCACAAATTCCAATTGGCTATATCCCAATAACTACCATGGTATATGCGTCAACAGCAACCTTGGGAACATCCTCTGCATTATCATTAACAGCAGACTCGCACATTTCCTCAGTAAAACAATGTACTGAGCAAATGTCAAATTGTCTTTTTATCAAATTACCTTATGACAGACCACGTATTCACCCTGTATACCCTAATTGACAAACAAACAAATCAAAACAAAGGCAAAGTATTCTCATGATTTGTTGATTTCAACAAAGGTTTTGACTCAATTTGGCATAAGGATCTGCTATACAAATTGATGGAAAGCGGTGTTGGGGGAAAAACATTAAACATTATAAAATCCATGTACACAAACAAGTGTGTGGTTTAAAATGAGCAAAAAAACACACATTTCTTTCCACCGGGCTGTGGGGTGAGACCTGGATGCATCTTAAGCCCAACCCTCTTCAACATATATATCAACAAATTAGCAGGGGCACTAGAACAGTCTGCAGCACCCGGCCTCACCCTACTAGACTTTTACGTCAAATCTCTTCTGTTTGCTGATGATCTGGTGCTTCTGTCCCCAACCAAGGACGGCCTACAGCAGCACCTAAATCTTCTGCACAGATTCTGTCAGATCTGGGCCCTGACAGTAAATCACAGTAAGACAAAAATAAATGGTGTTCCAAAAAGGGTCCAGTTGCCAGGACCAGAAATATAAATTCCATCTCGATGCCATTGCAATAGAGCACATAAGAAACTAAGACTGCTGAACAATTAATCAAATGGCCACCCGGACTATTTGCATTGACACGCATAGTCACTTTACCCCTACCTACATATACAAATTACCTCGACTGACCTGTACCCCGCGCAATGACTCGGTACCGGTACCCCCATACCTTAAGGGAACATTTTGACATATTGTGTATGGTTAGTGAGAAAGTCCATATTGGAAATGTACGGTCCCTTACTAGACGTCCGAAAACGTTTGTAAAATTTGCGGTCGGCGTCGGGCCGTGCGGTAGGGCCGGACCTACCGGGAAGTCATCAAAAGAACTTTGTCGGACATTCGGTTTCCGTTTTATAAAATAAACAAGTTTTGGTCCATTTTTCCGCTATCCCGGAAATTCCCACAAGAGGGCATAAGGAATCATATGGCAATTGTAGTAAACATCACGAATCACGATGGGGCCTTATCTCGAAAATGGAAAATATTTCGAAGCTGAAACTTGGTGAGCGTAGGTTTGGCATAATGGGCAGTTGGCCCCGAACAAGATGGCGTCTAGGCCTCAACGGTTTTTGAGTTATGGCCATTTTTCTGGGATTAAAGGTCCAAAATGGAAATAGAGAAATTATTTTTCCACTTCACGTCAAAGTCAAGGAGCCTCCGGTGTCAATAAAAAAAGAACCAGCCATTTATCTATCGTCATTTAAGAGAAATCGTACAATGACAAATTGGTGATGTTCACAAATAGGCGTTTTTTTTTTTTTCAACAGTTACAGATCCAGTTGCAGGGTGTTCATACGAATCTTTTTAAAGTGTGCTGCGGAGCTCTGCAAGATTTCAGTGATTTTCTATGATTTTCTGAAATAACACACACTCACTAAACCCTCCGTAAATAACTCAGTTCTTAACGTAAAGACTTAACTCAGGATTCTGTAAAGGCATACCCCAATCAGGATATGAGTTCATTTATAGCTTCCTGTGCCAACCGGAAGTGCCTTAAATGGTGTCATAGTGGCAGTTCCCAAGGGTTAAAAAGGTCAGATCTTTTCAAAACTTCATTTGTGTGATTAGGCAACCCCCATAAACTGTAAGTCAGTCATTTCTCCCAACAGATGTCAAAGAAAAGCTCTCACACACACAAACAGCAAGAATGGAGAGACAAAGTGCGGTGCTTAAAGACACAGAGAGCAGGCAATGACATTACCATAATCCCTAGGCCGTGCCGAGTTCAACGAGATATCCCGCTTGACCGTAGCTCGCTCGGTCTAGGCGCAGCGACCATTAGAAAAGTAGGCCCAAAATGAAGCCTGCCCCACAATGTCATTTGCTTTTGGGTGACAGTGAGAGAACCGTTAGGGTGAGAAGAAAAATTCCACCACAGGAATGTTCCTAAGGTCCTCCCGATCTGTGCAAGCCTAACCTTGACCGTGTGGCATTAACCCTTAACAGTAAAACAGGGTTTTTTGATCTCACAGATTACAATGACTTCTCTCCCCATAGGAATACATTGCCTGCACCCCTAATTTCAACCTCAGGCCTATGTGAGTTATGAATGCCTTATGAACCTGTCTTCGATGACAGTCCATCAGGCCACCATGAGGTCTACCTGTGTCGATTCAAAGCTTCCTGGAGCAACCGGAAGTGGTTAAAATCACCCTAAAAGTGTATACCCATACCCTGCCTGCAGTTTGATAGACATAGTGCATTCAACCCTGTGTAGATCAGTCAATTCCTAACGTAAAGACTTAAAACTCAGGATTCTGTAAGAGGCTACCTCAGTCAAGACATGTGTTTACCTATAGCTTCCTGTGCCAACCGAAAGTGCCTATAATTGGGTCACACTGTCTGTTTCGAAGGGTTAAAAAAGTCACATCTCTCCAAAACTTCATGTGTGACTAGGTAACCCTTCTGAACAGTAAATCAGTCATTTCTCCCAACAGATGTCAAAGAAAAGCTCCCTCACTCACACACAGGAAGGATGGAGTGACAAAGTGCGGTGCTTAAAGACACAGAGACTAGGCAATGGCATTACCATAATCCCTAGGCCGTGCCGAGTTCAACGAGATATCCCGCTTGACCGTAGCTCGCTCGGTCTAAGCACAGCGACCATTAGAATAGTAGGCCCAAAATGAAGCCTGCCCCACAACGTCATTTGATTTTGGGTGACAGTGAGAGAACCGTTAGGGTGAAAAGAAAAATTCCACCACAGGAATGTTCCTAAGGTCCTCCCGATCCGTGCAAGCCTAACCTTGACCGTGTGGCATTAACCCTTAATAGTTAAAAGAAGGTGTTTACGTCAAACAGTTTGCATTGACTTCTATCCCCATAGGAATACATTGCCTGCACTCCTAAATTCAACCTGAAGCCTATATGGGTTATGAATGCCGTATGAACCTGTCTTCTGTACCAGTCCATCAGGCCACTATGAGGTCTACCTGTGTTGATTCTAAGCTTCCTGTGCCAACCGGAAGTGCCATAATTGGTGTCTCAGGGGCTGTTTCCAGGGGTTAAAAAAGTCTGATCTTTCCAAAACTTCATATGTGTGATTAGGCAACCCCCATGAACTGTAAATCAGTCATTATTCCCATAAAATTTCAAAGGAAAACTAAATCACTCACACACACAGCTTGGAAGGAGGGACCCATTGGGGTGCGTAGAGACATACACTGCCTGCATTAGTTAACCTTGTTGGAACTTTTAAAGAACCGTCAGACCTGGAGTTCCGAAACTTTAGAATCCTGTTCTAGACCTCATGTCAATAGTGCGTGGTGAGTTAGGTGGCTCTAGAAGGTTCTCGGACCGAGAAACAGCCTTGTACATTTGCAATGACTTCAATTCATTTTGACCATTACAAAAATGACATTTAGAAAAGTCTCAGAGACGCAAGACTAGGTGCATTGAAACCGGCTCAGCCCATAGAGACGGACCCCAATGTTTCTGTCCGATAGCTCATTCAAGGACCCCGTAGCAAGTCATGGAAAAAAAGTGGATTTTCAGCACCAATTAGGGTTTTTCTCAGACACCAAATGACCTATCGAGCCAAAACTTGGGATTCGGGGTCGCCTCAGCTAGGCCAACACATAACATAAGAAATGGACACGCAGCTAGAACGTAACTACGTGTTATGTTTTTTTTTATGGTTTGAACCGAAGGCGTTGTGAATTTTGGGCCAGCTCTGAAGTATGTAATAGTTGGCTACTAAACGAGTTGGAAAAAGTTGGTTTGGTGTCAGTTTTTATCAGTTTGGTGTCAGAATGATATCTAATTGACTGATGGACTCTTGTCCACTTGACTCTTGTCCATTTGCAATATGTTTAAACAGTGAGGTACCATCACCAAAGTGACATTCTGAAATCTACCCTAACGAGCGATTGAGATGAACCAGAATCACTGCAAAGCCATCCCGAGTTCATCGGGCCAGTCAATTTCACATTCCTGCAGGATTTTTATAGCATGACAAACTCGTGATGGTACCTGCCCATTAAAACATATTGCAAATGCACAGTGACTTTGAAAAAATAAGAAAACATAAACAAATGGACATAATGAAATCATTAAAACAATGCGTATCCATCAGAATATTTTAAACAGTCCATAAAGCACTCAGGACGGCCCCCACTGATAGAGGGCCGTAGTAGGGTACTCCCATAGCGGGCATGGATGACAGGAGTACCGGTAAATGTATTTAAAACAGTATTTACATTTTTGGGTTACCAGATGCACATTTCAGATCACCAGTTGCACGGAGGAAAATCACAATCTGCATCCATCGTCATATTTTAAACTGTCCATAAAGCACTCAGGACGGCCCCCATGGATAGAGGGCCGTAGTAGGGTACTCCCATAGCGGGCATGGACAATAGGAGTCCCGGTAAATGCATTTACAACCATATTTTTATTTTTGGGTTACCAGTTGCACAACAATGCACGTGCATTTGCAATATGATTCTATAGTGAAAAAACATCACCAAAGTGACATTCTGAAATCAACCCTAACGAGCGATTGAGATGAACCAGAATCACTGCCCAGCCATCCCGAGTTCATCGGGCCAGTCAATTTCACATTCCTGCAGGATTTTTATAGCATGACAAATTCGTGATGGTACTTGCCCATTGAACCATATTGCAAATGCACAGTGACTTTACAAAAGTAAGGAAACATAAACAAATGGACATAATGAAATCACCATATTTTTATTTTTGGGTTACCAGTTGCACAACAATGCACGTGCATTTGCAATATGATTCTATAGTGAAAAAACAACACCAAATGGACATTCTGAAATCAACCCTAACGAGCGATTGAGATGAACCAGAATCACTGCCCGGCCATCCTGTGTTCATCAGGCCAGTCAATTTTGCATTTCTGCAGGATCTTTGAGCATGCCAAATTCGTGATGGTAAATGCCCATTGAAACATATTGCAAATGCACGTGCATTTGCAATATGATTCAATAGTGAAAAAAACATCACCAAATGGACATGATGAAATCAACACAACGAGTGATGGAAATGAACAACTATCACTGCCCGGCCATCCCGAGTTCATCAGTTCAGTCAATTTTGGCCCCCAAAAAAATAGACTTTTGACTTCCTATGAAATCATATTGCAAATGGACAAATCATATTCCTTATGCACAAGTAAAAAAAAAAAAAAAAATTATGATAATAACATTTTACAAAAGTATATTCATACAGTAATTGACTTAAAATCGAAACAATTTCGAAAAACGGTCCAGAAAGCACTTTTTTACGAGGGTGATACGTTTTTTTTTTAAAGTTCACATTTTCGACTTTTGACTTCATATTAAATCATATTGCAAATGGACTAAGCACAAGTAAAAAAAAAAAAAAATTATGATAATAAAATATGACTAAAGTATATTCATACAGTTCTTACACATGTGTAATTGACCAAAAAAAAATCGAAAGAATTTCGAAAAACGGTCCAGAAAGCACTTTAAGGGGTGATAAGTTTTTGACAAAAAAATCATTTTTTCAAAATGTTGCTTTTGGATGTTGACTTGGGTTGCATTTCCAATATGAAAAACCCCGGTGGAGCGCAGTCGCCCCCTGTCGGATTTTTGAAGTGTTACAACTGGCACTTGCCATATGGCATTTGCCATCAACTTTGCACGAATCAACTGGGTGGTATTGGACATCGTGTATATGGTTTGTCCAATGCCAATATTTTGCCAT
This sequence comes from Oncorhynchus mykiss, assembly GCF_057628025.1. Taxonomy (NCBI): domain Eukaryota; kingdom Metazoa; phylum Chordata; class Actinopteri; order Salmoniformes; family Salmonidae; genus Oncorhynchus; species Oncorhynchus mykiss. The sequence goes on from NC_143049.1 coordinate 2,384,186, forward strand.
TCATTTGTGTCCATTTCAGGGGGGTATTCCCTTACTGTATATAGCCTCATTACTGTGATTTTATTGTGTTACTTTTAAGGTCTACACCTACTGTATTCGGCGCATGTGACATCAAATTTGAATTAAAACTATACATATCTTGGCCTAAACATCAGCGCCACAGGTAGCTTCCACAAAGCTGTGAAAGATCTGAGACAAGGCAAGAAGGGCCTTCTATGCCATCAAACGAACATAAAATTCGACAAACCAATTAGGATCTGGCAAAAAAATACTTGAATCAGTTATAGAACCCATTGCCCATTATGGTTGTGAGGTCTGGGGTCTGCTCACCGCTCATTAAATGGGACAAACACCAAATTGAGACTCTGCATGCAGAATTCTGCAATAACATCCTCCATGTACAACGTAAAACAAATAATGCATGCAGAGCAGAATTAGGCCGACACCCACTAATTAGGCCGACACCCACCAGAAAATAGCTGTTAAATTCTACAACCACCTAAAAGGAAGCGATTCCCAAACCTTCCATAACAAAGCCATCACCTACAGACAGATGAAACTGTAGTTGATGGGCCTTGGGCTCTGTTCACAAACACACAGACTACACAGAGCTCCAGGACAGCAACACAATTAGACCCAACCAAATCATGAGAAAACAAAAAGACACATTGGAAAGAATGAACAAAAAAACTGAGCAACCTGGAATGCTATTTGAATACACTATGGCAGAATACACTATGGCAGAATACCTAACCACTGTGACTGACCAAAAATTAAAGAAAGATATATGTATTCAGTGAGTATTGCCTTGCTATTGAGAAAGGCCGCCGTAGGCAGACCTGGCTCTCAAAAGAAGACAGGCTATGTGCACACTGCCCACAAAATGAGGAGGAAACTGAGCTGCACTTCCTAACCTCCTTCCAAATGTGTGACCATAGACACATATTACACAGACCCACAAAGAATTCGAAAACAAATCCAATTTTGATGAACTCCCATATCTATTGGGTGAAATATTGATGTGCAATCACAGCAGCAATATGTGTGACCTGTTGCCACAAGAAAAGGGCAACCACTGAAGAACAAACAGACTCATATTAAACATCTCCAGTCCAAAAGTAAATCTAGAATTGGCTTCCTATTTTGCAACAAAGCCTCCTTCACTCACGCTGCCAAACATACCCTCGTAAAACTGACTATCCTACCGATCCTCGACTTCGGCGATATCATTTACAAAATATCCACTGCGACCCGTATGCTCTCGTCGGCTGGCCCTCACTACATATTCGTCGCCAGACCCACTAGCTCCAGGTCATCTATATGTCTTTGCTAGGTAAAGCCCCGCCTTATCTCAGCTCACTGGTCACCATAACAACAACCACCCGTAGCACGCGCTCCAGCAGGTATATCCCACTGGTCATCCCTAAAGCCAACACCTCCTTCAGGCCGCCTTTATCTCCCACACTAACTTTAAGCATCAGCTATCTGAGCAGTTTACACGATTGCTGCAACTGTATACAGCCCATTTGTAAATAGCCCATCCAATCTACCTACTTCATCCCCATGTTGTTTTTATTTACTTTTTTGCTCTTTTGCACACCAGTATTTCTACTTGCACATCATCATCTGCACATCTATCACTCCACTGTTAATTTGCTAAATTGTAATTACTTCACTACTATGGTATATTTATTGCCTTACTGCCACACGCCATTTGCACACACTGTATATAGACTTTTTCTATTGTGTTATTGACTGTACGTTTGTTTATTCCATGTGTAACTCTGTGTTGTTGTTTGTGTCGCACTGCATTGCTTTATCTTGGCCAGGTCGCAGTTGTAAATGAGAACTTGTTCTCAACTGGTCTACCTGGTTAAATAAAGGTGAAATATAAAAATACATTTAAAAAATTGTAAATACAACCCATTTCTATGTTTATTTATTTTCTCTTTTGTACTTGAACTATTTGCACATCATTACAATACTGGATATAGACATAATATGACATTTGAAATGTCTTTATTCTTTTGGAACTTTTGTTAGTCTAATATAAATTTATATTGTTTATGTCACTTTTGTTTATTATCTACTTCACTTGCTTTGGCAATGTTAGCATATGTTTCCCATGCCAATAAAGCCCTTAAATTGAAATTGAATTGAGAGTGAGGGAGGGAGGGAGAGAGAGAGAGAGAGAGAGAGAAAGAAAGAGAAAGAGAAAGAGAAAGAGAGAAAGAGTGTAAAGGCAGATTTCCTCCTCTTCGTTTGATAAACTAAACACTAAGAACTACAAAACAATAAATGTGACCATGAACGAAAACCAAACCGAAACAGTCCCGTGTGGTGACAGACACGGAAACAAACACCCACAACCCAACAGTGAAACCCAGGCAACCTAAGTATGATTCTCAATCAGAGACAACTAACGACACCTGCCTCTGATTGAGAACCATACTAGCCCGAAACAGAAACCTAAACATAGAAACGCAAAACATAGACTGCCCACCCCAACTCACGCCCTGACCATACTAAATAAAGACAAAACAAAGGAAAATAAAGGTCAGAATGCGAGAGAGAGAGAGAGAAATAAAAACAAAACATTTAAAAAGAAAGAAAGAGGAGGACAGGGTGGAGCCAACTACAGGTGTATTTAGTGATACAATATGGCAACATGCATCGGTGTACATGCCGCTGTGTCTGTATGTAACTCACGGTGGTGCTGAAGGCTCCCTCCAGGGCCACCCCGTCCCGTTTCCACTCGATGATGCCCAGTGGCTTGGCCCCGCGGGACACACAGCTCAGGTTATAGGAGACATTGGCTCTCAGCAGGATCTCTGGAAAGCCCTCGATCACTGGGTCATCGGGAGGGACTGTAGGACAACACATGCAGTGTACTAGACAAACACACTGCATATACACACTGCACTGGACACACACTCTTTATACCAGAGTATGTGAGCGGAGTTGAGCAGTCGTAAATTCACATCCTTTCCAACCGCGTCGCTAAAAATCGTCCCCGCTCAAAGAAAAGAGAAACTGCTGCTCCAAAGTCGCTCCATTCATTCAAATCACCATTGAACCAACACCCATCTATTGTTGTGACTACCTGGACCTACCATGTTGTTTTGAAGTATTGAAACCAAACCATATGGTTTGAATCAACATGAAAAGGTCAATGTAAGAATAGCACATCATTTCAAGTTGGCTACATGTCATATTAAACAGCATATAAACAATCTAAATAGGTCAGGAGCCAGACAGGGAGTTAAAATGAATTATTTAGGCTATATTATTTCAATTATTTCAAGGCTATAGCCTACAAAGAAATAACTAGCATTTGCGAGTGTGACACACTAGGCTGGTAGGGAGTCAGGGACATGAAGTGCTCAGCATGTAAACAACATTTTGTTGTATTAAATCATTCTAGTCTATAAATTGCTCATATATGCTGTGACTTACTTCAAATGAAAACATTTTTTAAATGCCTTATTTGGCTTTGTCTACAGTGCCTTTGAATTCATTTTTAGAAACACCAGTTTGCCCAGTCTGTGGTTTCAGGCTCATGCGATGGTGACTGGAGAGCCAACCAGCAGCAGAGAATATCCTCTCCACACTTGCAGAGCCACTGGGGATGCTAAACATCCTTTTGGCCACTCTTGCCAGGCTGGGCAGAGATGCAGAGTTGTTTTTTTATTTTTCTATAGGTAGGTCTAATGGTTTTTAGGCAAAATAACCCAATCAAAAGGAATGCTTGAAAGTTGCCAGTCCTATTGGGCAAAAATCTATTATGGCCTATTGTATAGATAACATAACAAAAATGAATGAACACTTTAAGAGATCAGATTTTTAGTTTATAAATACTTTGCTACAATGACACACTTAATTAGCCACCCACCTCGTTCCTTTCTTTTAGCATGTGCACATAATTAGTAGGTTACACCATCATGCTTTTGGGATAAGTGACTTTTCAGATTCCACAATGATTCTTTAGTTGTGGACATACATCACAACACTCCCTCTCTTGCTCTTGGTCCTCATCTTTGTAAGTCACCTTGATTTTGCACCTGTATTTTATATCAGTTTCTTTATGAAAATATTTAGCAAACTCCATAACAGTAGCTAAAGAAAGTAGACTACAAATGCATGCTGGGCCGGGCATGCCCTGAGCTCGTGAACTGAGGGCTACTGGAGTGAAATTGGAGCGGGCGAGAAGGCTGACTTGTCCAATAACGCTCTATGCTCCAGTCAAATTGGATAAGCTCCGCTCCAGCTACGATCGCGTACTCTGCTGAACACACAGTCACACACTGCTCTGGACACACACACAATCTGCTTATACAGTCCACACTGCACTGGACACACACATTCCTGACAGACAGATAGATACTCACTGAGGACGGTGAGTTTAGCTCTCCGGGAGCGTAGGGCAGCCTCTGTGGCCTGGCACTCATACAGGGAGTCATCGGTCAGCTCTGCTGCAGAGATCTCCAGGTTATACTGGCCCACGTCTATCACCCGCAGCACACGGTACCTGGGCCAGGCTGAGCGAGAGAGAGAGTCAGACACATATCCCAGCAAACATGTCCACAATGGCATGATGTGAGCCCAATGCGGACTAAAATATTGGCCTCACCTAGGCTTCCCACATTGGGCGAACATACCTTTGCTCATCGGCTCCACATTGAACCCCAAGGCATTTGCCCAGTGTGGCCCAGTGTGGCCCAGTGTGGCCCAGTGTGGCAAGCCCATATCTGGTGACGGCAGCCCTCACTTTGAACGAAATAAGAAATAACATCTTTTTACAACAAACATGCTCACGTAGGCTGCCCTAATTGGGCCGATGAGTTCCACATTGGCCCCAAGGCTGATGGCCCCAAGAGCAGCCCTCACTTTGCATGCATCTTTTTAGATTGACCGCTTTAAATTGTTTAACTTGGGTAAAACGTTTTGGGTAGCCTTCCACAAGCGTCCCACAATAAGTTGGGTGAATTTTGGCCCACTCATCCTGACAGAGCTGGTGTAACTGAGTCAGGTTTGTAGGCCTCCTTGCTCGCACCTTTTCAGTTCTGCCCACAAATATTCTATAGGATTGAGGTCAGGGCTTTGTGATGGCCACTCCAATACCTTTACTTTGTTGTCCTTAAGCCATTTTGCCACAACTTTGGAAGTATGCTTGGGGTCATTGTCCATTTGGATTGACCCATTTGCGACCAAGCTTTAACTTCCTGACTGATGTCCGGGCTCTGGCTGTGCCACTCAAGGACATTCAGAGACTTGTCCTGAAGCCAGTCCTGTGATGTCTTGGCTGTGTGCTTAGGGTTGTTGTCCTGTTGCAAGGTGAACCTTTGTCCCAGTCTGAGGTCCTGAGTGGTCTGGAGCAGGTTTTCATAAAGGATCTCTCTGTACTTTGCTCTCTGTACTTTGCTCATCCTAAGTTTCCTCCAGACGTGACGCTTGGCAAAAAGAGTTCAATCTTTGTTTCATCAGAACAGAGAATCTGGTTTCTCTTGGTCTGAGAGTCTTTAGGGGCTCTTTTGGCAAACTCCAAGTGGGCTGTCATATGGCTTTTACTGAGGAGTAGCTTCTGTCTTTCCACTCTATCATAAAGGCCTGATTGGTGGAGTGCTGCAGAGTTGGTTGTCCTTCTGGAAGGTTCTCCCATCTCCACAGAGTAACTCTAGAGCTGTCAGAGTAACCATGGGGTTCTTGGTCACCTCCCTGACCAAGGCCTTTGTCCCCCGATGCCTCAGTTTGGCCGGGCAGCCAGCTCTAGGAAGAGTCTTGGTGGGTCCAAACTTCTTCCATTTAAGAATGCTGGAGGCCACTGTGTTCTTGGGGACCTTCAATGCTTCAATGCTATTGTTTCGGGACATTGCGGACAATTCCTTCGACATAATGGCTTGGTTTTTGCCCTGACATGCAGTGTCAACTATGGGACCTTATATAGACAGGTCTGTGCCTTTCCAAATCATGTCCAATTTAATTGAATTTACCACAGGTGGACCAATCAAGTTGTAGAAACATCTCAAGGATGATCAATGAAAACAGGATGCACCTGAGCTCAATTTCTAGTCTCATAGCAAAGGGTCTGAAATTGTATGTAAATAAGATATTTCTGTATTTTATTTATTTTATACATTAGCAAAAAAATTGAAAAGCCTCTTTTCGCTTTTTGTCATTATGGGGTATTGTGTGTAGATTGCTGAGTTTTTTAAATATTTTTTTATACATTTTAGAATAAGGCTGTAACGTAACAAAATGTGGAAAAAGTCAAGGGCTTCTGAATACTTTCCGCACACAGTACCTAGGACCAGCTGGAAGAGAGAGGAAGAGAGAGACATGTACCCGGAACACACAGTACCTAGGACCAGCTGGAAGAGAGAGGAAGAGAGAGACATGTACCCGGAACACACAGTACCTAGGACCAGCTGGAAGAGAGAGGAAGAGAGAGACATGTACCCGGAACACACAGTACCTAGGACCAGCTGGAAGAGAGAGGAAGAGAGAGACATGTACCCGGAACACACAGTACCAAGGACATTACATTTGTAATGACATTTGTAATGAATTTATTGTTTTGAAACTTCTGTATGTGTAATTTTTACTGTTGATTTTTACTGTTTATTTCACTTTTGTATATTATCTACCTCACTTGCTTTGGCAATGTTAACACATGTTTCCCATGCCAATAAAGCCCCTTGAATTGAATTGAGAGAGAGAGAGAGAGAGAGAGAGAGAGAGAGAGACAGACGGACGGACGGGTGGGCGGGCGGGCGGACATACAGACGGACAGACAGACAGACAGAGAGAGAGAGAGAGAGAGAGAAAGACAGACAGACAGACAGACAGAGAGAGAGAGAGAGAGAGAGAGAAAGACAGACAGGCAGTGAGAGTGAGAGAGAGAGACGTACCCACAGCACACCTGCTGAGACACAGAGGGAGACAGAAAGTCGGATAGACGTACACACACATACACACAGATAGGTACATGTACACACACAACACACACACAGACAGTGTCAGACAGAGTCGCATACACATACAGTATGCATACAGTGTACATACACCCACAGCTTACGGTACTTAGGCCCAGCTGAAAGACGCAGAGACAAAGCAGAGAGCGAGAGAGGGAGCGAGAGAGAGAGAGACAGGGAGACAGGGAGAGAGAGAGAGAGAGAGATAGAGAGAGAGAGAGAGAGAGGGTGTGAGAGAGAGAGACAGGGAGACAGGGAGAGAGAGAGAGAGTGAGAGAGAGAGAGAGAGAGAGAGAGAGAGGGTGTGAGAGAGAGAGAGACAGTGAGAGAGGGTGTGAGAGAGAAAGAGAGAGATAAGAGAGAGAGAGAGAGGGTGTGAGAGAGAGACAGGTGTACACACAGAGTAAGACACACGCACTCATACATACACCCACAGCTCATGGTACCTAGGCCCGGCTGGAAGACACATGCGTACGCACGCACGCACGCACACGCACACACACACACACACACACAGAGACAGAGTCAGACACGTACCAGTCGTACACACATTTACATACCGTAGAATATAAATATATTCAAATGTAGACCTATGAAAATAGCGGCACGCCATGAATCTCAGAGAATGAACACACATTTGGAATTCAAACGCATAGACAGACAAACACAATGCAAAACTGACTCAATGGACTTTTCTCAATTAGGTAAAAAGCCGTTCTCTCCGCGCGCATCCTCCCTGCCTCTTCCGCTCGCTTCCCTCTGATGTTTTCAAAAGGAGGAGAAGATGGGAGGAGAAGAGTCGATGAAATATAATTGAGAAAAGGACAATATCTCATCACACCATGCATGGTGTATTCCATCCACTCGGGGGCAGACCAGGAGTCTAGAAGCACCACCGAATTATGACATCATCGATTTGGATTCTGAAGGGGACAAAAGTATTGGTCCAGATTACATCATCTTTGCCTGCCTCCACCTACCAGCAGCATAGCAACCAGAAGAACCAGCAGCATAGCAACCACCAGAGAGGTGAACACCAAGGAGCACAATGAAGCAGCGCAGGTGTGCATGAATCAGAGGATCAGTGTGTGTGTATGTGCGTGCTTGAGTGTGCATGTGCACATAAACACATATACTGTATGTCTGCTTTCATCTTCTTCATGTGTGTCTGTGTATGACACTGCAATGCTATGCTCCATTTTGAATCTGGGGAGCAAGGACAGACAGACAGACAGACAGACAGACAGACAGACAGACAGACAGACAGACAGACAGACAGACAGACAGACAGAAAGAAAGACAGACAGACAGACAGACAGCCAGCCAGACAGACAGACAGACAGA